>NW_027491824.1:0-600000 GCF_021521415.1 Bidens hawaiensis | reverse complement strand
GATGGAATTCAAAACTAACCAATGAATGTCTCTTAAAGATCGGTTTGGTTTGCCCTAACTTACAACAGCTCGATGTGAGCTCGTGTTCATATATTACATGGTCCATAGGTGAGATTTTGAAAAGTTGCGATAAGATTGAGCATTTGAGTATTCAAGATTGTGGTGGGGTCAAGAATATAGGGTTAAAGGCTGAACCTTTGGGGTTAAAGAAGCTTCATATGGCTAGATCAGGTGTAAATGATGAAGGGTTAATTGGGATCGCGGTTAGGTGTTACGAGCTGGTGAAGATAGATCTTGAAGGGGGTCAGCATGTGACCACGAGTGCGGTTAGGTTCATGTTTAAGAACTGTAAGAAGTTGAGGGAGGTTAATCTGATGGGGTGTCTTAATTTGCATGTATTCATGGTTGATTGGATGGTGCACACGAGGCCGTCGTTGAGGAAACTGGTCCCGCCTTCCTATGCTGTTACTACAGAAAGGCAAAGACAGCTTATGTTGAGGCATGGATGCCAAATTTGTGATAAGTAGTTGTGTTTGCAATCGAGTTGGTGTGTATGATGCTTATTGCTATATTAATAGTATATGACATTTATTTCCTTTTGAAAAAATTGTACATGGTGCCTGCCATCTTGTAAAGACCAACTTCAATAACCCTTTGAGTGCATGTAAAAGCATGTTATAAAATCATAAATTTGGGTGTGTTTGGGATTGCTATTTAGGAGAAAAACAACTTTATTATTTAAATGACTTGTTAACTTATGATTTTTTTAAAATAAGATTTTAAAAAAATGTTTGGATTAGCTTATGTGTTGGGGAAAACCAAAATGATTAAAAATGACACTCTTCTTTAAAAATGAGGGTAATCGGTTTTTAGGGTTAGAATGGTGTAATAGATAAATCAAACATCATTAAGTTAATAAGTTACAAATTTATAGCTTTTCAAAACCTCTTTATTTTGCATTCTCTATAATTTAAAATCGATAAGGTCTTATGGTTTGACAAACAACTTATACACATTATTAACTTTTTAAAAAAAGTATAGGTTGATTAAATAAGAAATTCCAAACATCCCCGGAATAAAAGTTCAACAATATTAAGCTATAAAATCCAATTTATTGTAGCGAGTTTTTCATAAACTTTTAAGATCTTGTGGTATTAATTAGATAATTGTGAAACTTGATTATATACTTTCCACCAATTACTTTTTTTTTTCCGAACGGTGACTCTTACAGTTAAGCTAGCACTACGCAACCAAGTCGCGCCTCACCGCCCCACTCAGGCCAGCTGTGTTGACATGATCGGGATTTACGCGGACGTCCAAGTTTGGCTTGGCGTTCCCAGTAAAACCTAGTTTGCTCACCCCGCCCGAAGGCACGACAGATTTTTAATGCTCTAGAAAAATTCAGTCGTAATCAGGATCCACCATTTACTTTTTACTTCAACTTAAACTAAAAAATAACATTTGTTCTATTTAAGCTAGTTAAATTTACCACTTACAAAAAATCAAAATTGCTGTTGAGTATAAAAGAATCAACCATTTGTAAGAAACTTGATTGGTTATAAAATTTTAAACAAAAAGTCAGCTACATATTGAGTTTTTGATCCATAACAGAACCAAACGAATCAGGCTCACCTCCAAATAAAACATAAAAAACTCTTGAAACAGCCAATTAAGTGGTGAATCCTAGAAGACTGTCCTGTCCTGGACTCCTTTTGTTTGTACTAGAATCACAGCTAATAAGATGTTGAAGAGGTGCCAATATATGGGATAAAACACATTAGAGGTGCACAAATCGGGTTCAACTGGAAAACCCGAACCGGTTCGAAACCGGTTTTTTCACACCGGGTTGTAAAATGGCACCGGTTCCAATCAAGAACCGGTTCGGTTCCCGACCCGAACCGAAGCCCAGATATGCTAACTTTTAAGAACCGGGTAGGGTATGAACCGGAACCGGTTTTTACGTAAAAACCGGTTCCACCGGTTTTTTTTGAAATTTAAATATCATAGCCGTTAGGAACCGGTTCCAACGGCTATATAGCCGTTTTTGACCGTTGGAACCGGTTTTTTTAACTATAAATAGGTTATTTTTTTACTCTAAATAGCAAGGTTTGTTTGTGTACTTGTTAAACCACTTCCAAAACTATAAAACACACTCTAAACCACAATTAACCTTAAACCGACAACAAATGGCAACTAATGATGACGTTGTTATGGTGATCGAAACAACAAGATGCCCCGATGTTTGGGTTCATTATGATTTGTGTCTCATGACCGACTCACATGAGTTGGCACGTTGCAAATATTGCTCGAAGTTTCTTAAAGCAGAGTCCAACTCAACATTACGAAGACATACGAATAAGTATTGTCGAGAGAAAAGAAGTTTGGAAGCTAAAAAAACGGAAGTGGGAGAGTCGTCCGACTCTACAACCCAAAAATAAGTATTCCCGGATTAAAACGACGGACTTTGTTTTTTATGTTTTAGTTGTTA
Organism: Bidens hawaiensis; assembly: GCF_021521415.1. NCBI lineage: Eukaryota > Viridiplantae > Streptophyta > Magnoliopsida > Asterales > Asteraceae > Bidens > Bidens hawaiensis. Next base: position 597,512 of record NW_027491824.1, on the reverse strand, counting down.
TGTTTAGTATCGTTTATATTTTAATAATGTTTGTAATAGTTATTTTTTAAATAAATAAAATGTTCGTCGTTATTAAAAAATTAACAAAAATTAATCATGAGTAACAAAAGTAATTATAATAAAACAAATCAAAACTAAATATTAGTTGAACAAGTTACAAATAATTTTACCAAAACAAATAATTACAACTCTTCTTCGTCTTCATTCTCGTCTTCACCCTCGTCTTCGTTATCGGAAGAAACCCCGTCCTCCGCCTCCTCATCATGAATATGACGGTCTATTGGTATTTCGTCTTCAAAGTTCGCCTTGTGTTGTACACGATCCACCGCATCCAAATGGTCCTTTAGGCAAATGCAAACCTCTAGAGACTCGGGAGTTAGTTTTGTTCTTCGCATAGATAACACCCTCCCACTAAGAGAAAAAACCGATTCGGAAGCAACCGTTGAGGCTTGTACGGCAAGCAAATCACGAGCCATGGCGGATAGAATGGGAAATTCGTTTTGTTTACCTTTCCACCAAGCCAACAAATCAATATTGCGAATTTCGTCGACCGTTGCGCCCTCAACATAGTTTGCTCCACTATATCGACCAAGTTCGCTACTTGGTGTGTTTCCTCTTTGCCTCTTAGATACCGATTCACGAATCCCATTCATCAAGTTTATAAGTGGGTCATTGCACGGCCTACTAGTTGTTGTTTTTTTCACAAAAGACGATCTCGTGCTTGGACCATACATTTGAAAATAATGGTCATAAAGGTCTTGAAGGTTTTTGTTGAACTTGTCCTTCGCTTCCATCGACAACTTCGGGTCAATCTCGTGCATACCTAAGTTGTCGAATATTTCCTCAATCGTTGTTTCAACCCCATTAACATTCCAATAGGGGTTTAATGCGGCGGCACAAGTAAAGACCGGCGGTATGTTTTCAAAATATTTTATGAATTTTTCTTTCATCACTGCAACAATATTTTCGAAGAGTTTGTTCTTCTCCGCAAAGCTTTTAAAAACACAAGATATATAGTACAATTCTTGCAAAACCCAACAACTAGTAGGGTAATAGACTCCCGATAATTTTGTTGTTGACTTTTTGAACACGTCAAGATACTCCAACAAATAACCGACTTGGACCCAAACACTTTCCGGAAACATATCGGCCTCGCGTTCTTCAACAAGATTGTTATGAAAAGCTTGTAAAGTTTGGCGTTGGGCAAAAGCACACTTTAACATATGACAAGTTGAGTTCCAACGGGTTGGAACGTCCCAATTCGGCCCCAAATACTTTATTTCAACCGACTTGCAATAGTTCTTATATTCAAGATGTCTTCTTTTACCACTTTTGAAGACATCTTGTAACATAAGTCTAAAGTATTTTAAATCATCACAAATGTTTTCATTGTCAAGACCTATTTGAACAACCAAGTTGATGATATGTGCAACACATCGGACATGAAAAAAATCCCCGAAACAAGGTGGTGAATATTTAATGATAAATTTTTCAGCCGCCTTAGTATTGTTTGAAGCGTTGCCAAACGAAATCGAAAATATTTTATTTCTCAAGTTGTAAGTCGTTATAACTTCATCAAGTAATTCAAACAATTTTTCGGCGGTATGTGGGAACGGGAAGTTTTCAAAAGCGATGGTGCGTTTCATCAATTGTCATGTCACCGGATCAACCCAATGAGCGGTGACACATATGTATGATTCGGGCAACCCGTGTGGTGCCGACCAAACATCGGTAGTTAAACTAACCATGGCTTCTAAAGAATGAAAAGACTCGATTAACTCTTTTTTAGCACACTCCCACAACCTGATACAATGACGTCTTAAGGTAGTACGACTTACATGTGTGTATCTCGGTTGTAGAGTTTCACGAATCAACGACGTCAACTCCGGGTCATCAAAGTGGTTAAACGGCAAACCTCGTTGAATAACGAACTTTGCCATTCTATGTTGAACTTGAGTCGTGTTGTAACGAAATAGTGTACCATCTTTACCCAAGTCAATTTGATCGGTCGCGCCAATCCGTTTCAACGCCTTGCAATATGGCTTCTCGATGTGCTTTCTCAAAGTAGAGTTGGAATCGTGCTTTAATATTGAACCACATAGTTTGCAACGAGCCTTTTGATAACCTTCGTCATCCACAATCAAATCCCAATTCTTCCATATGTCTTGGTTGCGGTTATGGTTGACTACCGTAACAACCCTTGGGTCCTCCGTAACAGGAACGGGGGCAACAAAAACACTCTTCTTAGCCTTCTTGTTAGTTTTTTTAATGGGTGCCATAATAATATTTAGTTGGATGGTCGGGTAATGGAACGGGTTTGCTAAAGGAGTAGTATTTTAGTTTGTTTTTGAGTTTGGTGGTGAAATTAGTGGTGGAAAACAAGTTATATATAGGTTTGGGCATCAAAAACCGGTTCCAACGGCTATATTACCGTTGGAACCGGTTCCAACGGATCTATTGTCTCTCGAAAACCGGTTCCAACGGCTATATTACCGTTGGAACCGGTTCCAACGGCTACTTTGACTTTTGTTTGACTCTTCAAAAAAAACCCGCCGGAACCGGTTTTTCCGGGTACGAACCGAACCGGTTACAATTAAGAACCGGGTAGGAACCGGGTTGGAACTGATACTAACATACAAATATGAGAACCGGGTACAATTTTCGGGTACAAAAATACCCAAACCGGGTATTGTACCAACCGGGTTGGAACTGGAACCGGTTCCGGTTCGGTTCCACCAGTTAGGTTCCGGAACCGGTTTTTTTGTGCACGTCTAAAACACATCAAACATATGCTTTTGGATTGAACTCAGTGCTGGTCAAAACATTCCTCATTGACATGATATCACTTTCCAACCCTTTCTTATTCGACCCGGTTTAAACAAAACACTAATAGAACAAAATGTGAAGTTTAAGCTTTGTAATCTGGGCTGTCCCGAAGACCAAGTTCTGAGAGACAAAAGCAATAAGAATCCCAATCGGTTCTTCTAAGGTACTTCAATAGTTTCTTCCTTTTCTGTACCATTGCTTGTAGACCCTTTCTGGAGTGCTTGTCCTGCACCATTTTCCATCCATTTCAGTTTAAATTTTTTTAATAAAAATTCACAAAAAACTCTTTTATAGATTTAATAATGTAAAAATAAAGAACTTAATACTACTTTAGCGACTTATATACTATAAAAAAATAAGAAAATATTTGTTCAAAATATAATACGATGATCTTTTTGTTGAACTTCTATAAGTTAAGGGATTTAATCATTTAGAAGTAGGATTGTAAACGAACGGAACGTTCAACAAATAGTTCGTGAACCGTTCGGTGGAAGTTTGTTTACGTTTGTTCGCTCGTTTAATAAATGAGCAAACACGAACAAGAAAATTTTGTTCGTTTAGTTAATCAATGAACATGAACAGAGGTTGCGTTCGTTCATTTGTGTTCGTGAACGTTTGGTAATGTGTTCATTAATGTCCGCTTATGCTCGTTTGTTTGTATTTATTAGTTGAACGTTTGTTTTATATTTTTATAATATTATATTTGTAATAATCAACTAACTTTTACATTTATATTTTATTGTTTAAATTCAGTTCGTTTCGATGATGGTTTGTTTTACAAAGCCTTGATTTATATAACAAATCTAACTTGTGTTTCGTTGGCATTATCATAATAAACTTGACGATTGGCAATAATTATGTTCATCATTATTATTATCTCAAATGCTTAACTTTACATTTAATTAGGGTAATTACATCTGATGTTTTCGTTTGCGTTCGTGGACAACTTCAATTCCTTAAAAAAATGTGCACGAACAAGATTTTACGTTTGGTTAGCGTTCGTGAACCGTTCGTAAACAAGTTTAATGCTAAACGAACGAACATGAACAAGACTTCGTTCGGTTCGGTTCAGTTCGTTTGCAACCCTTTAGAAGTAAAATCAGAGACGCATTTGTAAAGTGAGTCTATAGTTAGAAAAAATTAACACGATTCGCAAAATACGTTATGTATATTACCTTTTTGTGTAGAACCGTGGCGAGGTGCTTGATCTTTGTGGTGAGTTGTGCCACTGAAAAACAAAAAAAACAATAAACCAACTGAAATTCTATATAGATATTATCAGTAACATAACAAAATTGCCTTTAAAAACAACCCCTAAAAGTATAACTATTCTAGTAGAAATAAAATGTTTTTAACTGGTGCCGTGTCATAAAAAAAACGAGAATCTAGATGCATCTGGTGCAAGTTGGATACATTTACCGGTGCCACATCATCACCTGAAAAGTTTCAAATCATCAAATGGCAATTTCTAACTGGTTTGTTAATGGTAAAAGTGAACTTTTGAAGTTTGCTCAACAGTCTACAGCCTACGCAGATACAATTAGGGGGTGTTCACGATTTGGTTTTGACGATTTTTGGATCAAACCGTGAACCAAACCGTAACGGTTTTTAATCATTGAAAATTGAAACCGAGCCATTACTATCGGTTTGGACGTTTTAACTTTTAACCTTTATACAAGATGTCAACGTCTAAATAAATATTGTTAGTCTTAGTTTTCTGACCCATACCGGCTGTTAAATTTACATCATAGCTTCTATATGGTCTTCAACACAGCTTAACCATAATAACCATGGAGTGCAAATACATGAGAATTTTATACTACACAGTTTAAATATTTTAAAATCACTAAATAAAAATCATCCTTTTGTTTGTAAATTTGAAGAGGACATGTACGAACCACTCTATGCCTCTACAAATTACTAATAAGAGTTGATTAGTTTTTCAAAATGAGAATGAATAACAGGATGAGCAGCTAATTGTCATTAACCAATTTATATTAAACCTATAATAACATGGAGAATGGAAGCTATGTAGCTTGGCTCACTTTAAAATAAGCCTACAGCGCGAAAACATGTAATAATTAAAATAAATAAATACTATAATTTAACGCTACGGTCCGGTTTTGTTTTGTAAGGCCGGTTTTTGGTATAAACCACAAACCAAATCGTTCGTTACGGTTTGAAAATTTCAAAACCGACCGACCTAGACTACAATATAAAACCGACCGTGAAACCAAACTGAAGACTGATTTGGGCGGTTTCACAGTTTTAAACAAAACCATGAACGCCCCTAGATACAACCTATGTTAAAAAATAAAAGTTGCACTTGATGCTTTAAACCCTAACAAAATTGTACACTTAAAGATAACATCCATCCTAATACCATTAGTCGCGTAATCAGCACTTAAAAGGATAAACTAACGATCACAACATTACCAAAATCACAAACATAACACTAAAAAAATCACAGAAAAAGGTTATAGATTTCTATTCCATACCTTGAACACGAGCCGACCCACAGTCAGATTCAGAAATCTTAAACTTGTCCCTGACACTTTTAAGTTCAAGCTTCTGTTTCTCCGCAGACGACATATGATCCGGATGGAAATACTGTCCACAACCATATAAACTCTAACGTTCAATTCATTTTCACTAACCACATCATCAAAACAAAACAACCATTGCAACTTGCCTTTTCAACTAAGACCTCCTTCGGTGGCAACGACAAATACCGAGAAGTATCCTCAAACATCATCACCTTGGTTTTCGGAACTGCGAATACACACAACAAAGTAAATAACACACAACATTATGCAAAAATAAACCGTTAACGAAAATTTGATTACATTTGAATACCTGCTTTCTTCTTCTCCTCGTTATTGTTCAACTTATTGAGGCTCTCCCTTATCATCCCGAACGGGCTATTCGAAACCTGCTTCTCCTCCATTTCCCGAACCTTCTGCAAGCGCTCGTTCAGCTCGGATAACGAGAACTTAACCTTCTTACTACCCGGCCTTAATTTCCTCAACCTCTCCCCCAATTCATTCTCGGTAAAAGTCCTAACAAACTCGGCTTTCGACTCATTCGACTTACTACTCTTCACATCCAAATCCGTTTCATTCAATCCCTTGGGTCTCAACTTCAAATTCAAATTAAATCCACTACTACTAAGCCGCTGGCTACGATTAACATTAGCATTAGATTGCGATTGCGATAGATTGGAAGTAATACTCTTTAAACTCTCGCGGATATCACGAAGCGAATGCTGCTCGGTTTTCAAATCGAGTCCGGGTTCGGGTTTCGGGGTGAGGTTTCGTTGATAAAGCTCCTGGAATGAAATCGCCTTGGCGGCAGATGACGGCGGTTGTACGGACGGTTCACGGCTGAATTTGGAGAGGTTGTTACGGATGTCTTCGATTGAAGCTACCTTTTTAGTCGGGTCTGACGGCCGGGTAGGGTTTTTGAGGCTGGATTTAACGTCACTGAAATGGGATTGTGGTTTATTATTATTATTATTAATGTTATCGGAATTGGAGGATGAATATGGTCGGAGATATGAAGTGGCGTTGTGGAGGATGAGTTGGCGGTGTCTGTGTGGCCGGAAATGGAGGTAGATTGCGGTGGCCATGGTTGGTTTGAAACCCTAGCAGAACCTGTGTCGCCGGTGAAGAAGTGCAGGCGCTTACAGTGTGTATAATTATTGGTGATTTGAGACTGCATTTGGGCTTCTATTTTGATATTAATGGGCTTTTAGAAATATCAAAAAGGCCTAAACCCGATTCACCACACGACTACATCGGTCAACCTGGCTCCATAAAAGAAAACCCGGTCCGAATAGCATCTAATACAACAATCCGTTGTGGACCCGTCAGAGAGAGAAATAATATTTATTCTCAACCTATGTGATTCCAGATGTCCCTATTATATTCCGTTAAACCGTTTCTATCAAGCAAGGACCAACGGACGTAACCAATGTTTATTAGCCATCTCTCCGCCACTATCAGTTTCATTTTTAAGGGGATATGTTTTATTATAACGACAGATATTACTCTTACTTAGCTTTACATTAACAATTAAATTTTAACTACTCTATCATTTAAATATGCGACAACTCCTTTAAGATGCGTTGTTTCTCTATCCTAACATGTGTGTATTGAAAAATGATTTTGTGGTAAGTTAAGACTTTGAACCTGCAAACTCTCAGAAATCTAGAAAATAACCGATTGAGTTGGTAAGTTGTCATGTTAATCATGAAACATATTCAAATTGAAGTTTAACGTATTCAATACTATTTTTTTTATAATTTAGGCCATGATGTATACTCTAACTCATCTTAATTCCACATAAGTTCCACATCATCATTTTTTTTTTCTTTTACTCTATGTCATCCAAAGAAAATGGTTTAACTCATTTAACACATAATTAATATAACAAATCAATTAGCAATTAATACATAATTAATACATATTATTTTTTTTAACCCGTTAAAAACATAACCCATGAGCCTTTTTAACACACTTAACACAAGTGGGAGTGGTTTAATCAAATTTTAAAGTGACATGTCATTTAACCTATGTAAAGATTAGAGTATACCTCATAGCCTTATAGTGACACATGTTACATATTTAAACAAGTTACCTTTTATAGTAGACATCCAAAAACCATTATTATAATATAACGACAACCTATTTTTTGAAGTACTCATTGTATTTATAACTAGTGTTGCAAGTTGGTAAAACTCGGCCGGTGATAAACCCAAACGTTGTCGGTCCTGAGCGTTGAGGTGGCAAGTCAACATAAATTTGGTCGGTTTCGGTTAAGTGCGCTGTGATATCGGAACTAAAAACCAAAAATAATACAATAACATATAAAATTTGAGGTGGACCAATTGAGTGGCTTCAATCGGTAACACTCGGGCATAGGGAAGATTTGAGCTTTGGCGATCCCGAAAGTTGAGGCGGTGAGTCAACACAAATTCTGCCGATTTCCGTCACATTGGTTACGGTATCGAAATTAAAACAAAATAAGTGAGTCTATGCAAATTCGTTCGATTTTTGTTATGTCTGTCACGGTACCGTAACTAAAACATACAAAATTCAAGAACCAATACGGTGCCACCAAGTGACCATATCGGCACTTAGCAACACCAAAGTTTGTAGTTATTATATATAAAATAATTACGACCAAAAAAAATATAGAATTATCTAACTAGAACAATTAGGAAGTTTGACGTCACAAACTATATTCTATATATATTGATATATTGGGATACTTTAAATCCAAAAGCAAAAAGTTTCTTTATGGCTGGATGGTAAGTTGTGAAGTTATAATGTGGAATACGTCGGATTATACCCGGGTTCGAGTTTGCCTTTTTGGGCAAGGGGTTATAGCATTTTGTTTTGTAATGGTAGCACTTTAATTTATTTTGACACCTGTATGACGTGTGTTTTTCTATGTTTATAATTGTCGTTTTTCTTTTTGTTATGTTGCATGCTTCCTGATTTTTGAGCGTTCCATGGTGTCTTGGGTGATTAGTTTTGGCTTAAACTTCGGTTAATTAGTTTTGTCGCCTCTGTGGTATGTATGACCTGAAATGATTATCTGTACAGTACCCTATAGAATTTGAGAAAGCGACAAGTTGTAAGAATTCTTAAACAGACAGTTCTTTGAACCCAAAAATTGTTATTCGATAGATTACAAACCAGTTTTTTACAAAGACTCTTCGATCGAAAATGGTAGATTGGAGATTGATTAACTAATCTTCAACTCGATTATCGTATCATTTTTTTGGGGGGGTGGGGTGAGAGTATTTGTTCTTTGTTGTGATTTGTGTTTCTTCGTATCCGTATTGCGTATTTTGTTTTGTGACGTTTGTTAGCAGATGTTGTTAAGATGTCATGTACGTGTCTGGTAATTCGTATTGGAAGTGATAGTTTGTTAGGTATCCAAATTTTTTTTGTTATTAGTTATTACAGTAATGGGCATTTTGGTGATTGATATCGGATATTGTTTTTTTGTCTTAAGTCTGATGAAAGTAATTTGGTTAGTATTTATATCGTTGCCAGTCTGTGATGTGATTTATGTAAGATTCAGGATTCATTTATGTTGCTTTTGTAGTAGGTTGGTTGGTTTGTTTTTTCAGTATTGGCAGTTGATTTTGGGTACACTACCAATAATTGAAATTAGCCGACTTGATAGAGACCTGTAAAGTGAGTTAGGCTCCGAGAACTAGAGAGAGAGAGGAAACAAGAACTTTGAAACGATTTTCTGAATTTTGTTTCTCAACTAAACCTACAATATATAGAAAACAAAACACAATACGAAAACAATAAGGAAAGGAATTAAAAACAGATTTAGATAATATCTTGGCTTGCAAGAAAAGTCTTCTCCAAACGGTTGCTTGCAGTTGAAGTCTTCATATTTTATTTTTAATCCAACAATTTCTTTGGAACACGTTTAATTCGGTTTGATCTTGGGCCTAGGTCTTGACCAATTTGGACTTGGCTCCCTGTGGTGAATGTCTGGCCCGTATCACAAGTCCAAGATTTAAATGACTATATCTGTTTGTTATTTGCTCCCGTGACTATTACTGAATAGGAATCGCATTTTTATGGTGTAGTTCATTTGTTGTATATTTGGCTGGTGTAATGTGGTGTATATAGGGATCACAACAACAAATTGGATAGCACTTACGCTTGATTGAAATCCATTAACGTTAGTGTTGTAATGAGAATGTACCTTTCTTCATCTAGACGTTTTATGTTTTCTATCCTTTTGATGTTTCAGCTTCTGGGTTTCACGTATTCATTTCAGCAACTTTATCAGCCGGAATCGAAGGTATGCTTTTTCTGCAACTAACAATTTACGCTGTATCTTGTATGTTGTTCCTGTGTGCATTGAGATTGTTTAACGTTTAGGGGGGGGGGTGACATGTGCTATGTGTCACAACTTTTCTTATTTTAAATTTACATTTACTTTGTGCAAGCAGGTAACAATGAGCCTCCAAACAATCGCTGCAATGAGAAACAGAACTAAGATGCACCGCTTGAAGTTAGGAAATGGCGACCCTTTAAATTACCTGAAACGTGCTTCATGTTGGTCAACATCACGTAAGTGTGCTTTAGCATCTCAGCCACAATGTCTATTACATTTCAGATTATAATTAATTAACGAACATACACATTTACCTTATCTTTAGACCAATAACTATGAAAATGATCTCAGTGAGATGCAATTAAGGCTGTGGCCACTGCGAAAAACATGCAGCACTTAATCAACTCACTTCACATTAACAGGTGCTACAATCCAAAAATATATTTGGACCTCGAAGCGATATATCACATGAATTGCCAATCACAAAGCTTCCATCAGGCTAGCAATCTACACACAAGCAGTCCCAATACAGAACGACAACATACCTGTATATCACTTTAACTTCCTACCACACAAGCTGCTGGATACCCGCACCGACAATAAAGATTTCCTAACATGTACTTAACATAGTTGAGTCAATTTGGTTTCCAGTTTTCTGAAGAACTCTAAGTTACACATATATTTTGGTAAGATTAACGTCTGATACAGCCCGTATACTATACCAAAAGTCCATAGACCGACCATTAACGGAACGTAAAGGGCCAAATTGTAGACGTTGACTAAAGAACAGGCTCGTCTGACCTTCCTGAGTCAACATTATGTAATATACAATACAATTATGCCTCACTTTTGCTCATAAATGATTTTGACAAACAATCGAGCCTGTTTGACCTTCCTGTGTCAATATGAGCAAAAACATCCCAACCAGGCCCGTATTTAGAATTTGAGTTTCAATAACGTTTGATACAACCCATGTCCTAGACCAAAAGACAGAGACCATTGACGGATTTACATATATGGTGTCGGCTCCAATGAACACCATATATTTTTGCGTTAATATATAACGTAAACGCCAAATTCTAGATGTTGACCAAAAATATCCCAAGCATGCCCGCTTTTAGAATTCCAGTCTCATCAATTATACAAAAGTAATGGATTTTTTAACCAAAAATTATTAAAACCTGGTCCATTCTTTTACTTTTCATATAATAATTCATAATTATGGTCTTTGTCTTATACATTATGATGACTTCTGGAGCGACACCAAAACATAGCCAACCTTAACTTAGAATTTATCTAACAGAACTTAAAAGAATATTCTGTTTAGACTTACGCCAAATAAACATTGTATGAAAAACCAAAAAAAAAAAAAACGCTCTCAGCTGAACAAAAACCTGAACCATAACCCGAATTAATTTGTTCCCAGACTTCTCCGTTTTTATGCATTTTATGTCAATAAATAATGTCCGTTATAAAATGACTTATACTAAAAGCGAAATTTTGGGTTAAAACCTATCCGCATTAAGATTATATTCTAAAACGGTATTATGAATGTACTGATTCCATACATTTATTTTAGACTACATCAGATGTCTTGTGGGTATAACACCATATGAAGAAACCAAGGAAAACAAATTTTAATATGAAATAATTAAACAAATTTTATTGAGCTGACAAAAACTTATTCATTGATGGCTTTGGCTTGGTTCGTTTACAGACCAAACTAGCCGGCTAACGAGCAAGCCAACAAATGGTCTTACCTTGGTTGAACGAGTTCGAGTTTCTTTTTAAACAATAACGTGGATATATGAGGCTCTCCCTTATCAGCCCGTTGTCGTTCAACTTCATGAGGCTCGCCCTTATCAGCCTGAACCCGGACGTGTTATTCGAGACCTCCTTTTCCTTAATTTTCTGACCTTCTGCAAGCGCTCGTTCAGCTCGGATAACGAGAACTTAACCTTCTTAGTCTAGTGACGGAACCAGAAACTTTTAGCCTGGGTCGTAATAGTGATGTTTTGGATTCGTAATCCATGAGTGTACATCAGTTACCTTTTTTGTTACCAGAATTTGTTACCAAAACCTTCAAGGTCTCGTATCTTGAAAACATTGTATAAATGTTTTTATTTCTACACTTGCAGAAACAATAACATATTTATGTTTTAGGAAAGCATCGACAATTCGGCTGGCAGGGGTCTTTCGTATCGTCTCCTTCCTCTTGCATACTAACTGAATAATTAATAACTTGTTTATGTAAGGTATAACTTGTTTATGTAAGGTCAGGTTACCAACAATCTAATATTTCTTTAGTATTTAATGAATTTGATGAAGTTTAGATGTTCGGTTTATTTTACTAAATTCATTTTGAAAACATGTGTATACATATAAGAAGTTAAGAACAATATTAAAAATAAAATGTTTTTGACAAATAAATAGTAAGTCTAAATAAGAAAATATATAGTAAATAATAAAGAAAATAAAAATTTAAACTAATAAGTTTTGAGTAATATTGATAGCCAACAACGTAAGTATACGTAGCCTTGATTAAAAAGGAAAAATAAAGTAATAATAAAAGTAGAAGTTTTTTTACGATGGTGGTTGAACCATTTAATTATTTAGACAAGACCAAATAGTGTATGAGTCTCAAAACACCTTTCTTCCTTCTCCGATAGTCCGATGTATCGGATTGTCAAACCACCACCGGCATGAAAACTTTCAAATATACTAACTTTATATCCGGGTCGTTTAACTTTAACTACTCGCCTAAATTGCATAACCGGAGAGGGTCAAACTATAACTTTTCTTTTCCGTTTGAGTATCAGGTATGTGGCTAAGTTAGCCGGTTGGAGGGTCAACAGACCCTCCTAACCCCTGTAAATCTGTCCCTGCTTCTTACTACCCGGCCTTAGTTTCCTCAACGTCTCCCCCAATTCATTCTCGGTAAAAGTCCTAACAAACTCGGTTTGACTTGTCCGCCTTACTACTCTTCACATCCAAATCCGTTTCATTCAAACTAGGGATGGCAACGGGCCGGGTATTGGTAATCTCATGCCCATACCCGTTTGTAAAACCGTGTCCCATACCCGGCCCATTACCCGTCGGGTATTTGTCGGGTAATTACCCGTCGGGTTTTGGGCATACCCGCGGGTATCGGGTATACCCGTTGAGACTTTCAAGTACTTTTTTTTAATCGTTATAATTATTTCATACCTTTTATTCATACAAAAATTATTACAAATTTAAATATAATGCATTCCATATATAAAAGTGTGGCAATAAATAATTAATATCATTATAACTTTTATATATATATGTGTGTGTGTGTGTGTGCGAGCGCGCTTCACAACCTATGAAATATAAAGAATTTTTCGGGTATACAATTCGGGTACATAATACGCGTAAACGGGTATGTGTTTCCGGGTAATCGGGCCGGGTATCATCTAATCCCAAACCTGGCCCGTACCCGCGAAATTATTAAAACCTAATCCTATTCCCGACCCATACCCATCGGGTTTCGGGTATACCCGTCGGGTTTGGGCTCTTTTGCCATCCCTAATTCAAACCCTTGGATCTCAACTTCAAATTCAAATTAAATCCAATATTACTAAGCCGCGAGCTACGATTAACATTAACATTAGATTGCGATTGTGATAGATTGGAAACAATATTCTTTAAACTCTCGCGGATTGTACGAAGCGAATGCGGCCCGGTTTTCAAATCGGATCCGGGTTCGGATTTCGGGGTGAGGTTTCGTTGATAGAGCTCCTGGAACGAAATCGCCTTGGCGGTGGATGACGACGGTTGTACGGACGGTTCACGGCTGAATTTGGAGAAGTTATTACGAATATCTTCAATTGAAGCTACGTTTTTAGTCGGATCTCACGGTCGGCTTGGGTTTTTGAAGCTGGATTTAACGTCATTGAAATGGGATTGTGGTTTATTATTGTTATTCTTGTTGTTGTTGTTATCGGAATTGGAGGATGAGTAGGATCGGAGTGATAATGTGGCGTTGTGGAGGATGAATTGGCGGTGTCTGTGTGGCCAGAAATGGAGGTAGATTGCGGTGGCCATGGTGGTTTGAAGCCCTTGCTGAACCTTGTAACGCCGGTGGTGACTTGCAGTGTGTATTGGGTGTTTTCAGAGTGAGACATTTTTTGGGCTTTCTACTATCAAAGTAAATGGGCTTGTTACGAAATTTAAAGAAGTCTTTTTAGAAGCCTGATTAGTTAATTGGGCTTTTAGATTAGGTGTAGTCGTGTAGAGGTGGGTAAAAAACCCGGGTCCCGATCCGACCCAATCCGGGGTATCTGATTCGAAACCATGTGTGCGAACCGGGTTTCGGTTCCTCAGATAAATCATACACGGATCCGGACGCGAGGGAACCGATTCCACCTCTACCAGCACGAAACCCGATAAAATCCTGGCGAACTAGGTCAAATACCCAAACACGTCCGAAACCGGTTTCTAAAAAACCCGATTTGTGTATTTCCTATTGATGGTTAAATTTTCTAGCCCATCCAATATTTTTACATTTTCATTCCTGTTATATGGTAACATAAAATACATCATGAGACACCCAAACACGTATTTTTTGCATGCTTTTATCTAAGTCAAATACCCAACCCAAACTTTAAAATCCTTTGGAATTCATTGAATCAAATCTCCACTATAAGCATGTAAACATTCCTTTTGAAACCCATAATCTAAATTATTCAACCATTGTGTTTCATTGAGACGTTTGAACTAGCCAGTGTATGGTCTCTTTCCACTGAGAGTTTAATCACTAGCTATCAGCGACTAATGGTCTCTGTTGGTCAGTTGTGATATTGAAAAGAATACAAGAAGCGTCTTAACTCTAATTTCGATTGAAATTGAATTGGAAAGTCACGCCTTGATTCTAAATAAATTTCTATGATATTTTGGTGTTAATGTAAAACTTTGGAAATTCTTTTAAACTCCTGACTTCATTTTCGCACTTGATATATTTCTTAGATGTTCCCAATCCTCATTATCAATACATGTAACATCACGGAAATTTCGAGCCAAAAATGTCAACTTTTCAAAGTCTAGGGATTAATTCTGCCAAAATTCCAAACTCCAAGGTTAAAAACGGAAATTCTGATTTCTTGTCCTCTCGCGATACGCGACGGGAAAAAAGACAAGCCCATCGCGTATCGCGATGGGACTTGGTCAAAGCTTCTAGAAGAAGTCAATGGCGATACGCTATAAATGTAGTACCTACGTCATCGCGTATCACGATGACGTGGTCTGACAGGTTGTGACACGTGTGCCACGTGGCACACGGTGGCACCGTCAGCCGCCACGTGGCAACACGTCCGCTACGTGTCGCCACGCGGCACAACGCCTGCCATGTGTCACCACGTGGCTGGTCTAGTTGGTGAATCATCAGGCCTATTTCGCGCTACGCGATAGGCTACCCTAGGGACCCATCGCGTATTGCGATAGGATCCAAAATTATGTCTATAAATAGCAGGTCCGGGCTTTCACATTTTCACACCAAAATTTAGTGTTCTAATCTCTCTCTAACATCTCTCTACACCTCGAAGTTCGTGCCCTCGATCCACCTCGATAACCGTGCTCGATTCCTCGTTTTCCGTGCCATACCTCAAAAATCGTGCCACTTCCCAACGATGATAAGCATGATGATGTTCGTGGAGTGACGTCCCGACAAGTTACCTCGTAAAGCGTGCCGACGTGGAGGAATATTGGAGTGTCTCGTTGTGCGTGACAAAGTGAAGTATTCAAGCGGCGTCGAAGTGCTGCTCAAGTTCTTAGGGTTTCAAAAACGCCAATAAGGTTAGGCGTAATGTCAAGTGAATATAATATAATATTATATTAAAGGCTTAAACCTTAAGTCGAGGTTATACTCGATACCTCGATAAAAGAAAAGAAAAGAAAACATAACAAAGAAAAGAATAAAGATAGAATATGAATGCTATAAATGTGTGTAATACATATTCTTTGTTATGAAATTATTATTTAAGTAATAATGAGTATTCTTAAATAATAAAGAAAATAATACGTTTCTTAAAGAAGAAGAAAAGTAGGGTTTTTATAATAAACTAAAGGTTTATAAACAATACTTTTAAATTAAAGGTTTTTAAGTAAACGAGAATTGAACTAAAGGTTCATCGAGATAAATAAGACTAAAGGTCTTAAGCCGGATTGTATATCCGACTAAGGAATGGTTATACTCGTACTATAGGTACGAGATAGCAAGGGAAAGACCCTCGGACGGTGTTGAAGCTGATCCCAAAGCGAAAAGGTGAATACGTCCCACTTTTACAAACTTGTTTTCAAACAAATAAATGTATTATGTGTAAAACTTTACATGAGATCAAGTATCTCTAAAAACATTGTAAATAAGAGTATAAGCCTAGCCCTCAGGCTGTAGTATACGTTTGTCTGGATCCTTACATATGTGGTTAAATGCGGTGGGCACATCGCACCACGCCTGGTCACGACCTCCAGCCACGATGGGCCGAACCTAAGTACGTTCTAGTGAGACTGACCTTGTGTATATTTATGGTACCTAAGTACGTCGAAACGCTGCGGTGTTTTGCTGAGGTGACCTAGTGTAGAGACTCGAATTTATAATGATATTGTTTTAACTTTGTTATTCCTAAGCCAAGATGGGCCGAGGCTTGCGTAACCCTCGAGAGGTGACAAAGTAAAAGAAATTATTTTAGCGTCAGCATATTCACCAGAAATCATTGCTGACGTATTTTTATAACATTTTGCAGGTAACCAAGAATAGAGCTTGAAGGACGAAGGGCTCAAGAATCCGATGGCTCGGATAATTTTTGTTTAAATATTAAAATATGATGATTTTGTTAAACTTATAAACAAGTAAATCTAAACGAGACTTTCGTCTCGTCTTTTGTAATGTAAATATTTTAACTTTAAATCCACATATTTCATAAAGACTTCCGCTGATAATCCGTAACTCTGATTTATTTACAAATGTGGTACCAACTGTTGGGTCACGCCCCTAGGCCTAAGATGGGGGTGTGACATTAGTTTCCTCAACATCTCCCCCAATTCATTCTCGTTAAAGCTCCTACCAATCTCGGTTTTCGACTTGTTCGCCTTACTACACTTCACATCCAAATCCGTTTCATTCAAACTTTGGATCTCAACTTCAAATTCTAATTAAATCCACTATTACTAAGCCACGAGCTACGATTAACATTAACATTAGATTGCGATTGTGATAGATTGGAAGTAATACTCTTTAAACTCTCGCGGATCGTACGAAGCGAATGCGGCCCTGTTTTCAAATCGGATCCTTTCTGGGTGAGGTTTTGGTGATAGAGCTCCTGAAATGAAATCGCCTTAGTGCCGGATAACGGTGGTTTTACGGACGGTTCATGGCTGAATTTGAAGAGGTTGTTACGGATGTCTTCAATTGAAGCTACCTTTTTAGTTGGGTCTGACGGCCGGCTAGGGTTTTTGAGGCTACATTTAGCGTCATTGAAATGGGATTGTGGTTTATTATTGTTGTTGTTATCGGAATTGGAGGATGAGTAGGATTATAGAGATGACGTGGCGTTATGGAGGATGAATGAGAGGTGTCTGTGTGGCCAGGAAATGGAGGTAGATTGCGGTGGCCAATGTGGTTTGAAACCCTAGCTAAACCCTCTATCGCCAGTAGTGACTTGCAGTGTGTATTGGGTGTTTTGAGAGTGAGACTTTAATTGGGCTTTTACTTTCAAAGTTAATGGGCTTGTCATGAAATTTATAGAAGTCTTTTTGGAAACTTGATAAGTTAATTGGGCTTTTATATTAGGTGTAGTCGTGTAGAGGAGGGGAAATAATCCCGGTCCCGACCGGACCCGGGGTATCTGATTCGAAACCCATGTGTGCAAACAGGGTTTCGGTTCCTTAGATAATCATACTTAGATTCGGACGCGAGGGAACCAGTTCCATCCCTGACCTGCACGAAACCCGATAAAATCCTAGCAAACCAGGTCAAATACCCAAACACGCCTGAAACCGGTTTCTAATAAAACCTGATATGTGTATTTTTTATTGACGATTAAATTTTCTGGCCCATCCCGTATTTTTACAACATTTTCATTCCCGTTATATGGTACCATAAAATACTTCATGATACACCCAAACACGTATTTTTTGCATGCTTTTATCTAAGTCAATTACCCAACCCAAACTTTAAAATCCTTTGGAATTCATTGACTCACATTTCCACTATAAGCATGTAAACATTCCTTTTGAAACCCATAATCTAAATTATATAACCATTGTGTTTCTTTGAGACGTTTGGAAATAGCTAGTGTATGGTCTCTTTCCACTGAGAGTTTAATCACTAGCTTTCAGCGACTAATGGTCTCTGTTGGTCAGTTGTGATATTGAAAAGAATACAAGAAGCGTCTTAACTCTATTTTCGATTGAAATTGAATTCGAAAGTTACGCCTTGATTTTAAATAAATTTCTATGATATTTTGGTCTTAATGTAAAACTTTGGAGATTCTTTTAAACTCTTGACTTCATTTTCACACTTGATATATTTCTTAGATGTACCCAATCCTCATTATCAAAACATTAGTTTCCTCAACATTTCCCCAAATTCATTATCGGTAAAAGTCCTAGCAAACTCGGTTTTCGACTTGTTCGCCTTACTACTCTTCACATCCAAATCCGTTTCATTCAAACCCTTGAGTCTCAACTTCATTCAAATTAAATCCACTATTACTAAGCCGCGAGCTACGATTAATATTAACATTAGATTGCGAATGTGATAGATTGGAAACAATACTCTTTAACCTCTCGCGGATCGTACGAAGCGAATGCGGCCCGGTTTTCAAATCTGATCCGGGTTCGGATTTCAGGATGAGGTTTCGTTGATAGAGCTCCTAGAACGAATTCTCCTTGGCGGAGGATGACGACGGTTTTACGGACGGTTCACGGCTGAATTTGGAGAAGTTGTTACGGATGCCTTCAATTGAAGCTACGTTTTTAGTCGGATCTGACGGCCGGCTTGGGTTTTTGAAGCTGGATTTAACGTCACTGAAATGGGATTGTGGTTTGTTATTGTTATTGTTGTTGTTGTTATCGGAATTGAAGGATGAGTAGGATCAGAGAGATAACGTGGCGTTGTGGAGGATGAATTGGCGGTGTCAGTGTGGCCGGAAATGTAGGTAGATTGGTGTGGCCATGGTTGTTTGAAGCCCTAGCTGAACCTTGTATCGCCGGTGGTGACTTGCAGTGTGTATTGGGTGTTTTCAGAGTGAGACTTTTTTTTGTGCTTTCTACTATCAAAGTAAATGGGCTTGTCACGAAATTTAAAGAAGTCTTTTTGGAAGCCTGATTAGTTAATTGGGGTTTTTAGATTAGGTGTAGTTGTGTAGAGGTGGGGAAAAAACCCGGGTCCCGACCCAACCCGATCCGGGGTATCTGATTCGAAACCATGTATGCGAACCGGGTTTCGGTTCCTCAGATAAATCATACCCGGATCCGGATGCGAGGGAACTGATTCAACCTCTACCAGCACGAAACCCGATAAAATCCTGGCAAACCAGGTCAAATACCCAAAAACGTCCGAAACCGGTTTCTAAAAAACCCGATTTGTGTATTTCCTATTGACGGTTAAATTTTCTAGCCCATCCAATATTTTTACGACATTTTCATTCCTGTTATATGGTACCATAAAATACATCATGATACACCCAAACACGTATTTTTTGCATGCTTTTATCTAAGTCAAATACCCAACCCAAACTTTAAAATCCTTTGGAATTCATTGACTCACATCTCCATTATAAGCATGTAAACAGGGACGGATTTACGGGAGGGTCAGGAGGGTCCGCTGACCCTCCAGCCGGCCAAAGTTTTAGTATACCGGAGTACTCGGCTAAAAGTTCTAAGAGCGTCTTTTTTATAGTTGACACTCTAGATTGGGTCTTGTAAAGCACTAAAGTTGAAACAAATAAGAATAAAGGTTGCTCAATTTTTTTCCGGCCGGCGACAACAATGTTTCGGGAACTGTGTATAATAAGAGAATAAAGGAGAAGAGAAGTACATCTATTATTATTTTTGAGTTAAATAATGAAATTGTTAGTGTGGCCTTTTAGGAAAAACGAGCTTGGCCCAATTGAAAATCTATGTTTTCTATTTATTGTATTTAATTCTTCAAGAAAAGTGTTATGTGGACTCTGCTCAAAAGTCCATTGCCCAAAATTACCATTGTTTTATTGTCATCTTCATTTTTAGGTTTGGTTTATTAGTTATATTTATTTTTAGTTAACAATTAGAACGAAACTATGTTCAAATGTTTAATTTCACATTGTTAATCATATTGTTACTGTAATATAAGATCTAGATCTTTTTGTCTACTTTTTATTAGGTTATTTTTTTTTAAATTAGGAACATATATACTTAACCGAGTTCAACATATTATGCATAGTAAAGTTTTGACTTAAAGATCAATAACGTAGTTTATAAAAGACTTGGTTTTGAAATCTAGAAACGCTAGTGGCGCAACTTTTTCGTCGTTTGCCTTTTATTTCAATGTAAAAGAATATATACTGAATGAAAAGTTTGTTATATACTTATATGCTATAAACTTTTATATATTATTTGATTTGAGATCTTTTACATTCTTTATATTTTCTTTCCACAACCATGGTTCCGGTTCGGGTGGGGAAAAATTACATTGCGACCCCCCGGTTGAAAAGTTCTGGTTCCGTCACTGCATGTAAACATTCATTTTGAAACCCATAATCTAAATTATTCAACCATTGTGCTTCTTTGAGACGTTTTGAACTAGCCAGCGTATGGTCTCTTTCCACTGAGAGTTTAGTCACTAGCTTTCATCAACTAATGGTTTCTGTTGGTCAGTTGTGATATAAAAAAGAATAGAATAAGCGTCTTAACTCAATTTTCGATTGAAATTGAATTGGAAAGTCTCGCTCTGATTTTAAATAAATTTCTTTGATATTTTGGTGTTAATGTAAAACTTTGGAGAGTCTTTTAAGCTCCCGACTTCATTTTCGCACTTGATATATTTCTTATATGTTTCCAATCCTCATTATCAATACATTAGTTTCCTCAACATCTCCCCCAATTCATTCCCGGTAAATGTCCTAGCAAACTCGGTTTTCGACTTGTTCGCCTTACTACTCTTCACATCGAAATCCGTTTCATTCAAACCCTTGAGTCTCAACTTCAAATTCAAATTGAATCCACTATTACTAAACCATGATCTACACCCCAACACGTATTTTTTTGCATGCTTTTATTGAAGCATGTAAACATTCCTTTTGAAACCCATAATCTAAATTATTCAACCATTGTGTTTCTTTGAGATGTTTTGAACTAGCCAGTGTATGGTCTCTTTCCACTGAGAGTTTAATCACTAGCTTCGGCGACTAGTGGTCTCCGTTGGTCAGTTGTGATATTGAAAAGAATAGAAGAAGCTTCTTAACTCTATGTTCGATTGAAATTGAATTGGAAAGTCCCGCCTTGATTTTAAATAAATTTCTTTGATATTTTGGTGTTAATGTAATACTTTGGAGATTCTTTAAAACTCTTGACTTTTCGCACTTGATATATTTCTATTTTCTTAGATGTACCCCGATCGTCATTATCAAAACATTAGTTTTCTCAATATCTCCCCCAATTCATTCGCGGTAAAAGTCCTAACAAACTCGGTTTTCGAGTTGTCCGCCTTACTACTCTTCACATCCAAATCTGTTTCATTCTAACCCTTTGGTCTCAACTACAAATTCAAATTAAATCCACCATTACTAAGCCGCGAGCTACGATTAACATTAGATTGTGATTTTGATAGATTGGAAGTAATACTCTTTAAACTCTCGCGGATCGTACGAAGAGAATGCGGCCCGGTTTTCGAAACGGATCTAGTTTCGGGGTTGGGTTTCGTTGATAGAGCTCCTAGAATGAAATTTCCTTGGCGGCGGTTACGGACAATTCACGAATGAATTTGGAGAGGTTGCTACGGATGTCTTCAGTTGAAGCAACCTTTTTAGTCAGATCTAATGGCCGGCTAAGGTTTTTGAGGTTGCATTTACCGTCGCTGAAATGGGATTGTGGTTTATTATTATTATTATTATTGTTGTTATTGTTGTTGTTGTTGTTATCAGAATTGGAGGATGAGTAGGATCAGAGAGATGGCGTGGAGTTGTGGAGGATGAATTGGTGGTATCTGTGTGGCCACAATGGAGGTAGATTGCGGTGGCCATGGTGGTTTGAAACCCTAGTTGAACCCTGTATCGCCGATGGTGACATGCAGCGTGTATTGGGTGTTTTGAGAGTGAGACTGTATTTGGGCTTCTACTTTCAAAGTTAATGGGCTTGTCAGGAAATTAAAAGAAGTATTTTTGGAAGAATGATTTTAAATAAATTTCTTTGATATTTTGGTGTTAATGTAAACCTTTAGAGATTCTTTTAAACTCATGACTTCATTTACGCACTTGATATATTTCTTAGATGTACCCAATCCTCATTTTCAAAACATTAGTTTCCTTAACATCTCCCCAAATTCATTCTCGGTAAAAGTCCTTCAATCTCGGTTTTCGACTTATTCGCCTTACTACTCTTCACATTCAAATCCGTTTCATTCAAACCCTTTGGTCTCAACTTCAAATTCATATTAAATCCACTATTAGTAAGCCGCGAGATACGATTAACATTAACATTAGATTACGATTGTGATAGATTCGAAGTAATACTCTTTAAACTCTCGCGGATCGTACGAAGTGAATGCGGCCCAATTTTCAAATCGGATATGGGTTCAGGTTTCGGGGTAAGGTTTTGTTGATAGAGCTCCTGGAATGAAATCGCCTTGTCGGCGGATGGCGACGATTGCACGGACGGTTCAAAGCTGAATTTGGAGAGGTTGTTACGGATGTCTTCAATTAAAGCTACTTTTTAGTCAGATATGACGGCCGGCTAGGGTTTTTAGGATGGATTTAACGTCGTTGAAATGAGATTGTGGTTTACTATAATTGTTATTGTTATTGTTATCAGAATTGGAGGATGCGTAGGATCGGAGAGATGACGTGGCGTTGTGGAGGATGAATTAGCGGTGTTTGTGCGGCCGGAAATGGAGGTAGATTGCGGTGGCCATGGTGGTTTGAAACCCTAGCTGAACCCTGTATCGCTAATGGTGACTTGCAGTGTGTATTGGGTGTTTTGAGAGTGAGACTGTATTTGGGCTTCTACTTTCAAACTTATTGGGCTTGTCAGGAAATTAAAAGAAGTAGTTTTGGAAGCCTGATTATTTAATTGGGCTTTTAGATTAGGTGTAGTCGTGTTGAGGTGGGGAAAAAACCCGCGTCCCGACCTGACCCGACCCGAGTATCCGATTCGAAACCCATGTGTGCGAACCGGGTTTCGGTTCCTCAGATAAATCATACCCCGATCTGGACGCAAGGTAACCGGTTCCAGCTCTACCATGTCAAAACCTTGACTTGATCTGGCACGAAACCCGATAAATCTTGTTAAACCAGGTCAAATACCCAAACATGTCCGAAACCGGTTTCTAAAAAACCCCAATTTGTGTATTTACTAATGATGATTAAATTTTCTAGACCGGCCCATATTTTTACAACATTTTCATTCCAATTATATGGTACCATAAAATACATTATGATACACCCAAACACGTATTTTTTTGCATGCTTTTATCTAAGCATGTAAACATTCCTTTTGAAACCCATAATCTAAATTATTCAACCATTGTGTTTCTTTGAGTTGTTTTGAACTAGCCAGTGCATGATCTCTTTCCACTGAGAGTTTAATTGATAGTCGGTTAATTTGTATATGTTTTAGTTCATTTATTATTTAGTTTTAATTGTTTATTCTAGAACTATCGATACTTCATACGTGTTTTATTAGATTTCAGGTCATAGGCGTTAAAGTACTCATTATGGACCTGTTGTGACACGGAATGAAGACCCTGGATATGCAGCACGCAAAACGATAACATTCATTGAAGTTGGCTGTAGCAGAACCCATCACGGTATGCGATGGGTGTGTTGAGGGTCCCATCGCGTACCGAGATGGGACATAAATAAAGTTTGACTTGGTGGTCAATCGCGATACGCGATCAAGAGGCGATTTTGGTTATTATCATCTTTTCACCATATGAAACCCTAACTTCGTTTTTGAAAACCAAGAAACGATTCCAGCAGTCCAAGAAAGCGATTTCCACTATCCTAGCTCGTGTCAAGACCCTACATATGATTTCTATCATCCATATCGAAGATTCGATGATGTCTAGATGTCTAGGCTCGGCTAATCTCCTAGAATCGCACCAGGGATGTATAGTTTGTAACCTTTACAGTTTTCTCATATGATTAAGAACACTTGTGTATTATTATTTATGATTGATATATGATTATTGATGTTTAGTATTTCTGTGTGTTCGGTCGGTTTAGGTTTACGTTGGTCTGAACGATATGTTACCAGTTGCTAGATAATTAGTCATATAACTGTTTGGTTAGATTGAATACGATAAAACATACAATTTCCCTTAACTGAGTCACACTGGCAAGGACTGTTTGATAACCAGTGCCGTGTGTAAAGTAATTGTTGATGTCTAAGGTTTTGCCTGATTGATCAGTTTTCAGTTAATCATTAATTTAATATGTTAGGTTTTATGAGATAACTGTTGGTTGCTTACTTGAATTCCCGGGTGTGATTTGTTTGTTAACTGCTTAATACTCATTTACTTGTTCATTGCTTAGTTCTTTAAATTCAAACTATTGCTTGTGTGATCAACACTAAAAAATCATTCACTTCATAATTAGAAATCTGTTACACGAATACATTGACCACATACTCCTTGTGATACGATACCCTACTTGCTCTAACTATTTAGAATAATTAGGGTTTTGATTGACTCAAACGACGTTTATCAAAATGGCGCCGTTGCCGGGGAGTTAGTCGCTTAGTGTTTTTCGTGTTATTTGATTTTCGTGTTTAATTTTAATTTTAATTTTAGTTTTAATTTTGTTTTCAATTTTTAGTTTAAATTTTATTTTTCTGTATTTTACGCGGATTGTGTTAGTTGTGCAGATTACAAGTTTATGCACACCCGCCATTCGGGCCGACAGTCTCCGTTAATTTACGAGCCCGAAATAGAGAGGTTAGCTCGGCAGAACTGAGTTCAGAACATAAATTCAGATATGGAAGACCAAAACCAGAACCAGAACCAGAACCAGAACCAACACGAAAACCAGAACCAGAACAATAACCAAAACCAAGACCCACTCCCACAAACCAACGCGTTTCACCCAGCCAACATACCTGACCTACCAGACTTCAATAACCAAAATGACCAAAATCACTCAGCTCGTGCTTCCAGAATCCGAAACCAAAACCCAAGATGAAACCCAAACCTCAACTTTGACCGAGCCGGACCATCCGCTCCAAATAATAACCCCAACCGCCGAGTTCGGATAAATCTCGATGATTTTCAGCCGAGTGTTCCGACAGAAGAGGAAGACGAAGGGGAAAATCATAATGGAAACGAAGGTTTGGAGATCGATGATGAGGTAGACAGATGGGTTAGAAATAATCGGGCAGTTGAGCCCGAGAACGCAGGTTTTAAGCAGGAAGATGTGGGTTATAGTAATCGGGGTGAAGAGGTGGAAGAGCCGGTTAATCAAAGACAGGCTGAACCAGTTAACAGAAACGGAAGGGGTCGAGACAGGGTGAATCGGGCGAAACGACCCGAAAGAGTTCGTGGTATTCAGGTTAACCGGGGCGGTATGGGAAACCCCGGGGGGCTTCGGAGGAATTATATGGCTAAGTCCCGGCCATCTTACATTAACATCGTTCCTCATTTCCACGGGTTGGCTTCGGAAGACCCGTATTCGCACTTGACCGATTTTCGGCTATTTGCGGGTCTATCGGTGATGGTACGTTTGATCAAGATGAAGTCCAGTTGCGGTTATTCCAATTTTCCCTAAAAGACAAGGTGAAACTTTGGTTTATCTCACTACCGATGAACAGTATCAGAAACTGGGCCGAGATGCAACAAGTTTTTCTAAACGAGTTTTATTCACAGTCGAAGACTACCGAGGCCCGTTCAGACATTCACAACTTTTCACAGTTCTCTGGTGAGTTATTTCATGAAGCTTTTACCAGGTATAAATACATGATCAGGAAATGCCCACATCACCAAATTGAACTGTGGGAACTGGTAAAATGTTTCGTTGATGGGTTGATATATGAGGACCGAAAGCATCTTAAGGCCTCGTGTAATGGTTTGTTGCTGAATCAGCCTGAGGAAGATGATTGGGATTTTTTAGAGTTTATGTGTGAAGATTCGAAATCCGAAGCAACAACTGAAAGACGAAGACAGGGTAATTCATCAAGGTCAGTTAAGTCAGTTGCGAGTGAGTCTGAAAGAATTACTGAGTTGGAACGTGAACTGGCTGAGTTGAAAAAAGGTAAGAAAAGAGAGGTCGGGAAAGTTGGTGTTAAATTCCCGGTTTGTGAAGATTGTGGTGAAATCGGGCATAAGGCAGAAAATTGCCCCGAGTATTATGATGATGTGGAAGATGACACCGAGGAAGTTAATTATGCTTACGGGGATTCCAAAGGCCAAGGGTTCAATTCGAACACATATCACCCGGGCCTGAGGAATCACCCGAACTTTCGTTACGGGAACGCGTCTTCTCAGTTGAACCCGAGCTTTCAGGGATCGAGCCAGAATAGATCGCAGGGTAATTACCGCCAGAGCGGTTATCAGCAGGGTTCGAGTAATCAGAATTGGGGGTATAACAGAGACGGTAACCGGGGTGGAAATTCTTCGGGTAATCAAGATCAACAGAGAGGGTATTCGGGGAATTCGGATGAGTCGGTGCACTCAAAGTTGGATGCGTTGTTGAAAGTCATGACTGATCATAAAACTAAGACGAAGCAACAGTTCGAGTTACGAGATAAGTCGTCATAGGCAATGATGAAGCAGATCGGTCAGCTCGCTTTAGATGTGGCAAAGTTACAGAAGAACACGAGCCAACTCCCGAGCGACACCACAATAAACCCGAACCACTACAGTTCCAGTTAGAAAAAGCACGTCAATCAGGTAAGTATTTTACGTAGTGTTAAGAAATATGATAATAAGATTAGAGGTCCACCACCATTGGTTGATGGGGTGGTGGAAGAGATTGATGAAAATCTCGTCAGTGATGACGAGCCGGAACTGATTAAATTAAATGAATCAAACAAAAGTGAAACTAAAAATAATAAATCGGTTCCGAAGGATGACACCAACAACTCTAAAGATAAGGAAAAAGTGAAAACCGTTCCATATCCCGATGCTTTGTTGGCGCCATCAAAGGCGAAGATGGCATCAAAATGAGGCCCACAACAAGAAGAAATATGGGAAACGTTTAAACAAGTAAAAATTTACATTCCTCTTTTAGATGCCATAAAACAAATTCCCGCCTATGCTAAGTACTTGAAAGAGTTATGCACACAGAAAAGGAGTCATAAGATTCCTAAACAAATTGATTTTACTGATAACGTGAGTGCAATTCTTTCGGGTGCTCTTTCACCCAAGCTACAAGATCCGGGAACGCCTATTATACCCATTCAAGTGGGTGATTTTAAAATGACTCGGGCGCTTCTAGATCTTAGAGCTAGCATCAGTATTCTCCCGGGCAGTTTATAAGACCAGTACGATTTTGGCCCACTTCGTGCGGCTGCCACTACGGTTGTCTTGGCTGACCAGACACCGAAACTGCCCCGAGGAATATTGACTGATGTTATCGTCAAGGTGGAAGACTTTTACTTTCCAGTTGACTTTTTGGTCCCCGATTATGTTTCGGGTGAAACGACCAAACAGCCTACGGTTATCCTCGGTAGACCATTTTTGGCTACCGCAAATGCCAACATTAATTGTATAAATGGTACTGTTGACATGGCATTCGGTAACCGTAAGCTGAGAATTAATGTTTTCACACGTGGAGATAACTCTCCGGTCGATGACGAGTGTTTCATGGCCGATGTCATTGACGAGTGCATCCCGCTATACGACTCTGTCGTCAGCTTGGATGGCACAGCGGAGACGTGTTTTTTGTTTGACAGGTTACAGGTGGAAACAGACAGGTTGCTGGAAGAGGAAGAAAAACAAATGGAGATCGCAGCTGTGCGAGGAGACCGTCCACCATGGTCAGTTCAGGTGGAACCGCTACCCGAGAAGATTGATACCGGGTTGAAACCGTCAATGCTGGAAGCACCGAAAGTCGAGCTGAAAGAGCTCCCAAAGCATTTAAAATATGCTTTTCTTGGTAAGAATAATACATTGCCTGTTATTATAGCTTCTAATTTATCTGTTGAATAGGAAAATGCTTTGATGGCGGTGCTGGTTGCGAATAAAGAAGCAATCAGATGGACGATAGCGGATTTGAAGGGAATCAGCCCTCAATCGTGATGCACAAAATCTTAACAGATCCGACTGTCAAACCTGCGCACGATGCTCAGCGGAGGTTGAACCCGAACATGAGGGAAGTGGTGAAAAAGGAAGTGCTAAAGTGGCTAGATGCTGGCATTATATTTGCCATATCAGACAGCACGTGGGTGAGCCCGACACAGACAGTACCGAAAAAGGCGAGCATCCAAGTCGTCAAGGACGACTCAGGTAACAAGGTCGCCACCCGGCTGGTAACCGGGTGGCGCATTTGTATTGATTATCGTAAACTGAACGCGACAACATCAAAAGATCACTTTCTGCTTCCGTTTATTGATCAAATTGTCAAAAATCTATCTGGTCAAATATTTTATTGCTTTTTAGATGGGTATTCCGGGTATAACCAGATAGCTATTCATCCTGAAGATCAGGAAAAGACTACGTTTACGTGCCCGTATGGCACATTCGCGTTTAGGCGAATGTCATTCGGGCTATGTAACGCCCCCGCCACATTTCAGAGGTGCATGATGAGTATCTTTTCAGATATGGTAGGGGATTCTTTGGAAATTTTCATGGATGATTTTTTGATTTTCGGCACATCTTTCGAGTCATGTTTAAACCAACTCAAAAGAGTTTTGAAAAGATGTGTCGAAACGAACTTGGTTCTTAGTTGGGAAAAGAGCCATTTTATGGTCCAAGAGGGAATTGTATTGGGCCATGTCTTTTCGATTCGTGGGATCGAGGTGGACCGGGCTAAGGTCCAAGTCATTTCCACTTTACCTCATCCTACCAATGTCAAGGGCATTAGATCATTTCTGGGGCATGCCGGGTTTTATAGACGGTTTATTAAGGGTTTTAGTGACATTACCAAACCCTTATGTAATTAATTACTTAAAGATGCCCCGTTTGACTTTAATGATGAATGTGCTAAGGCTTTTGACATTTTGAAATTGAAATTAGTTGAAGGCCCGATCTTGCAATCACCCGATTGGAGTTTACCTTTTGAAATAATGTGTGATGCAAGTGATTACGCGGTCGGGGCTGTTTTGGGTCAACGGGTCGACAAGAAACCCGTTGCTATATACTATGCGAGTAAAACCCTCTCGGATGCTCAATTAAACTATACCACAACCGAGAAGGAGTTACTAGCAGTAGTATATGCTCTAGATATATTCCGGTCTTATATTTGGGGTAGTAAAGTTATTATATATTCTGACCATTCTGCTATCAGGTACCTCATGGACAAAAAGGATGCAAAACCGAGGCTTATCAGATGGGTTTTGTTGTTGCAGGAATTTGATCTAGAGATTTGGGACAATAAAGGGAGTGAAAATGTTGTTGCAGATCACTTGTCCCGAATTATGGTGGAAAATGAGGACACAGATGGGCCCATTAACGAGTCCTTCCCGGATGAGCATATTCTAGCAGTTTCACAAAATCCCTGGTTTGCTCATATTGTTAATTTTAAAGTTGCAGGTGATTTACCAGAGCATTGGCCAATGAGAAAGAAGAAACAGTTGATGTCCCAAGCTAAACAATACATTTGGGATGATCCAGATTTGTTTAAAATCGGTGCAGATCAGATGATCAGACGATGTATACCCGAGGAGGATGTCAGAGCGGTGTTGGAACACGCACATTCGTCTGCGTGTGATGGTCATTTTAGTGGCTAGAAAACTGCTCGAAAAGTTTTAACGGGTGGTTTCTTTTGGCCATCCTTGTTTAAGGATGCTCACGAGTTTGCAACACACTGTTTAAAGTGTCAACAACTCGGGAGTATTTCAAATAGGGACGAGATGCCCTTGAACCCGATCCTTTTTGTTGATATTATTGATGTTTGGGGGATCGATTTCATGTGCTCGTTTCCTAACTCGCACGGTAATTTATATATCCTAGTGGCCGTTGATTATGTGTCTAAATGGGTCGAGGAAATAGCCACTAGGACAAATGATCATACAGTCGTTTGCAATTTCGTTCAAAGTAATATTTTCTCGAGATTTGGAGTCCCCCGAACTATCATAAGTGATGGGGGATCTCATTTTAAGAATTTTAAATTCGGGAAATTGATTAAACGATACGGTGTTGATCACAGAATAGCAACTCCTTACCATCCACAAACGAGTGGACAAGTGGAGGTTTCTAATAGGCAAATTAAACAAATTTTGCAGAAAACCGTTCGGGCGGACCGAAAAGATTGGTCAACTAAGTTGACTGATGCTCTATGGGCCTACCGAACTGCTTATAAAACGCCAATTGGAACCACCCCTTATAGACTTGTGTATGGAAAGGATTGCCATTTACCAGTTGAAATTGTACAAAGAGCGTTTTTGGCTACTAAACAGGTTAATATGGATTATGATGATGCAGGTAAAGCGAGGAAATTGGCTTTGTGCGAAATCGAGGAGTTGAGAGACGAGGCATACGATTGCGTGTCCGCTTACAAGGCAAAGATGAAGAAAGTTCATGATGCTAATATCCGGTTGAAGAATTTTGAAGTTGGTCAACGAGTGTGGTTGTACAACACGAGAATGAAATTCTTCCCGGGCAAGCTAAGAAGTAAGTGGACTGGCCCGTACTCGATTGTAGGAGTCGGGAATCATGGTCAGTACGAGATTGAAGATTTTGATGATTATTTGAGACAAGTGGTAAATGGCTATAGACTGAAGCCATATTTGGAGATGAAGGACATACACGAGCTGGATGAGGAATCAGTGAATTTTATTGTAACTTCACCAGTTTATGAAGATAACTGAGTTCGAAGCATTGTCGAGCTGTAGAATTTAAATTCAGCGCTTACGGGAGGCAACCCGGGGTTTGTAAGTGTTTTTCCAATTTTATTTTTATTTTATTGAGTCTTGTATTTAGTGTCGTCTCGAGTTTTGTGCAGTAAACACCAAGTGTGGGGAAGCTTGTTGAAGAATGGGAAATTAGAGAAGTTTGGTAAGCATTGGTGTAGTACACGTCACTCCAGGTATGTGAAGGTATTTTCAGTTTTGAACGTGTCCAGGGTGATGTCGGGATGCCAAAACAGGCACGTTTTCAAAAAATTTCAAACCTGATTTCTGAACCCATCGCGGTACGCGATGGGCATGGCATAACACCCTATCGCGTATCGTGATGGGGATGAAACTCTAATTTTCCCATTTGGGCGGCGGTACGCTCCCAGACCTATTTAACCCATCGCGGTCATGGAGCAACGCCTGACCCGGGTATTTATAAACCCTTATTCTTCTTCTTCTCTTTCACTTCTTTTCTTCTCCGACCATCTCTCTCTTCCCGTCTTTCCTTCTTCTCCGGCGAACATAACCACCATCTTCGTCACCGCCACTCTTCCACCACCACATACCACCCTCGACACTGCTGCACCATCCACCACCATCTCACCGCCGTCTCCCTTCTACCCCTGTCACCGCCGCACCACCGCCTCCTTATCACCACCACCCATACCCACTACCGCCGTAACTACCCACCGTCTCCCACCCACTTCTCCGGCCACCATTACTACCACCATACACCTACCACCACTGTCATAACCATCCACCAGCGACACCACCCTCCTACAATCACCACCACTGCCGTCCACTCTTACCATTGCCGGTCGTCCGCAGTACCATCATTTCTGTTATCTATTTTGCTCTCAATCTTTATTCCCGACATCGAGGTATGTATTTAACTTGTTCAATTTTTCGGATACCTGTTTAGTTTGATATTGGATGTCGGTAAGGGTTCGTTTGTTACTTTGTTAATTTAGTTTGCGGGATTGTTGGATTGATGTTGCCGGGTTATTTGAGTTTGGGTTCCGTTTGTTTAGTGTGTCGGGATAATTTCTTTATTACTTGTAGTTTTGAGAGTATGGGTACCGGGTTATGGGAGTTACTTTGGGATTATGATTTACGGGTTGATCGGGTTGGTTATTCGTTGGACTTATCGAGATTGTTCAATATGACGAGTCGGGTTTTGATGTTCACATTTAAAAATAATTATTTTATTATGAAACTAATGATAGTGTTTGTTCGATATTAAACGATTTATGTGAACGTATTATTAAAATATTTTCTTAATACTTCAAAACCCAACTCGGCATATTAGTTGTTTGCTTTGCAAGTTTTTCAAGACAATTGGTCAATTTGTGTTAAGTATGTTACTTTGTCTTTTGTTTTGTTTCGTTGTGTGTGGTTAATCGAGTTGTGTCGAGTCACGTTTGTTTGTGTCTTGTTAATCGAGTCTCGGGGATACCGTGACAGTTTGAATTGTTAATTGATTACCCGCCCGTACTCAATCTCCATTCGGGCGGGTTAAATCTGGTTTTTAGAAATACGCACAGGGTATCCCCGAATTTTTCGTCTTTATTTATTTTTATTTTAATATTTTATTAATATTTTAATATTATTTTATTATATGGGACGACCGCGACCGAAATGCTATACGGTCGTCGCCATATTAACATATCTAACTTGCTTGCTTGAGTCTGCAGATATGGCTGATGAACCAGAGTCCTCGCGCACCCGGCGCAAGAGGCAGCGGACTGACCCTCGTGTCATCCGCTATGACAGTGAGGAGGCACAGATTGAAGAGGGCATCGAGCCAACGGATATTATGGGAGATGCTCGTATACCTCATCAGGTTCTCCGATTCTATTTGACATCAGAGGAGTATACGAGATATCAGCGGTTTCGGCAGATGCAGCTACTTCACCACCGTTCGTTTGATTGGACATTGCTGCGCCAGTTGGAGATTCACGACCAGGTACGTGATTTATTGACAAGTCCGTGGGCAGATGTGCTTGCGTGGGACTCGATTCCGTATGTTGAGCTCACACGTGAGTTTTATTTGACTTTTGACTTCACGCCCACAGAGTTTAGTGAGCCACGCGCGGTATCATTTTCACTGGGACGGCAGTTGTACGAGATGTCCGTCCCAGATTTCGCGGTGGCCACTGGATTTTATACGGCCGAGCAGGTTCAGGCGCCTGCCTTCCTCTAGAGTATACGTGGTTACACGACACATACTCAGGACCCCCATGAGTACTGGCTCACGGAGGCCCAGCTCGGCCAGTATTGGGCGGAGATCTTCGACGGGGCCCACTCCAGTGCTGTTGTGGAGTCGTCTATTCGGGACCCCGTCCATCGCTACATTCACAGGATCGTTTCCTGTACTCTCGTCGGCCGACATTCGGGCCACGAGAAGTGCAGCAACTTAGATCTGCTGTGCTTATATTCTATTCTTGGCCTGCGACCGGCCAATGTGGCGATGCTCCTGCTCACGTTATTCGCTCTGGGTAGCAGACTACAGGGATCCTCGGCACGCTTACCATTAGGGCCTTATATTACGAGGATCGCCGAGCGGCTTGGGGTTTTTGAGCGTTATCCGACTAGATATTTTATGCGGGGCCACCTATAGGCGTTTTTGGGATATTGGAGGCCCGTCGGGCCGGGATCGTTGTGGAGCATGATCTAGTAGCTTTAGTACTAGTCCGACAGGGTCCACAGGCACCACCACCAGAGGGGTCGGAGGCTGCTGTTTCTCTATAGAGAGGTATTCCAACACGCCGTCAGAGTGGTCCGACTCCACATATCATGCTGCCTCAGCAGCAGCATTCACTCTGAGAGACATCAGCATCTTCCTCACGCCAGCCGCAGCAACCCGTCACATTGGCTATGATATATCAGCGGCAGTCGGAGATCCTGGAGGAGGCTCGAGCACATCGACAGGAGGTTCGGGCCGAGATGGAGGAGGCCCGAGCACATAGGCTGGAGACGCGGGCCCATCTGGCCCGCCATGATGACTATTTTCGTTTGTTATTTGTCTCTTCGCAGGTACCTCTCCCACAGTCATTGATTATCACAGCGGAACAGCCCATGGATCCGCAGGACGAGGCAGCTGATGATTCCCCAGCACAGTAGCTTTTTGGTTACCCTTTTCACTTTATTTTGTTTTTATTAGTATCATGGTCTGTATTATATTATATTATATTTTGGGGATTCATGTTTGGGTAACTGGTTGGGCGTTATGTTTATATATCTTTTGATTGCTGCTGTGTTTAATTTAATTGTATATTTTGTTGTAATCGAACTTTGTGGGTGTTGTTCGCTATAAACCCTCACGAGACCACACTCGTCCTCCCTGGCTACCGGGGGGTTTACAGGGCTTGTTTCATATGCTAAATTTAATCATGATTCCTACGAAAGTGAGTTAGGTCTGTTAACGTTTTTAACTAATTTAACAGAATTTATTATGAAACGAATTAATTTGGCTCGGTAAGTGTTTTAATAAAATTAACAAATATTCATTTTCGAAACTCTTAAAAGACCTATGTCTTACACTTGTGAGAAGCTTGCTTCTACACATCTCGAGATTTTGCAGGTTCGATTGTCAGTTTGGTAATTGGATGAGACGAGAGTATACGAGTGTTATGAGAGTTCACGAGCCGACTGGTCCTTCTCCAGTCACGTTGATATCAGGTGATTTCAGTTTCAAAATTTATTTTGTTTTTATTACTTTAAAATGTTAAAAGTGTAATTGTATAATTGTTAGTAGAACCGCCACACATGAGCCCCGAAATTTTAAAATTGCTTAATAATCAAAAAGTCAATTTCAACCCCGTCCCTCAAATGTTCATTAATCGTTTTATCATTTTTGTTAACTTTGAGGACAATGTTAAGTGTTCTTACATTGAGGACAATGTAAACCTCAAGTGTGGGGATGGGGGGAATTTGAAAATTTTTAGCCCGGTAGTACCTCGAAGAGTGTTCAGAAACCAAAGTTGTTAACTGTTAATTATTGCCATTAATGCAAAGTTATAGGTTTCTGGTCATGGTTGGTTTTTCAGCGTCTCGTTAGTCTTACTCACAAATGTTTTTATTAGGGGAAGTTGAAAATGGGATCGTTTAGGCGGGGATAACGAGTCATGGGGACAAGTACACATGTTTATATCGTCAACCCTATTCCTCCGGTACGTGTGTGAGTTGACCCAAATATATATAATATACATATAATATATAGTACACACATGTCATTTGAGTGCTTTCACTGATGTTCATGGATTACGGGATCACAGTTGGCAAAATGCAAAAGTGATAGAGGCAACTAGGTTAAGCCTCGTCTGGATGAGCGTGAGTGTGGGTATTGGGGGGTTGAGGCCTCATACATTATACATATGATGATGGTTTATATGAGGGGCGGGGGGTTGGGTCCCTTAGAAAACATTTCTTGGACTTATTTTTCATTTGTTTAACCCCGACATTATGTTACGAGACGATCCGACTTACTAGGTTTATTTGTAACTGTAATTGTATTTGTTTTTGTAATTGTATTTGTATTTGTTCCATTGTTAAGCATCACGTTATTATGCTTAAGAAAAAAAATTGAGAAAAAGACAAAAAGATGTCTGTTTATATTCAGTTATGTATTCTGTAGTTCGTTGAAGTTCGTTTATGTCAAAAAAAAAATTAAAAAAAAATAAAAAATTTGTGAAATCAGTATGTTGATAGTTTGTTTATTTAGATGTATATAATCAGTCAGTTAGTTGAACATTAGTTTCGTTTATTTAGATGTTTTGTAATAAGCCGGGTCGGATCGTTTGAGCTATTTAAATATTTCCCTTCCATACCCTTACACCTGGCCCCGTTATAACCCTTTTAAAGATCTCTTGATTTGTATTTGTGCCAAAGCAGCTTGATGGATTAATATGTTCTTATGAGTGATATAGAGAGCTGAGTGATACTGGCACATCTTTTGCTAGTCCATATATTAAACCGAGAGGAGAGATGTTATATTACGAGTGGTATGAGCATGTGTGCCTTAACCGGAAACAAAGTACACCTGTCTGGGCGGCTCTATTGTTTTTATTATAGCATTTAACCGTATTTGTGAGATGTCAATCTAAAAACAGTGTCAGTCTAGGAAACTGGGTATGACCTTAAACCTTACTAGTATTAATGGCGATAATCTACATACCTATGATGGAGGTCGATGTTTGCTTTAGAGTTTTGCTTGAGGGCAAGCAAAAGATAAGTGTGGGGATGTGATGGTCAGTTAATTTGTATATGTTTTAGTTCGTTTATTATTTACTTTTAACTGTTTATCCTAGAACTATTGATACTTCATACGTGTTTTATTGGATTTCAGGTCATAGGCATTAAAGTACTCATTATGAACCTGTTGTGACACGGAATGAAGACCCGAGATGTGCAGCACGCGAAACGATAACATTCATTGAAGTTGGCTGTAGCAGAACCCATCGCGGTACGCGATGGGTGTGTTGAGGGTCCCATCGCGTACCGCGATGGGACATAAATAAAGTTTGACTTGGTGGTAAATCGCGATACGCGATCAACCTATAAGAAGTCCCGTCGCGGTGTGCAGACGGGAAATTTTGGTTATTATCATCTTTTCACCATATGAAACCCTAACTTCGTTTTTGACAACCAAGAGGCGATTCCAGCAGTCAAAGAAAGCGATTTCTACTATCCTAGCTCGTGTCAAGACCCTACATATGATTTCTATCATCCATATTGAAGATTCGATGATGTCTAGGCTCGGCTAATCTCCTAGAATCGCACCCGGGATGTATAGTTTGTAACCTTTACAGTTTTTCTCATGTGATTAAGAACACTTGTGTATTATTATTTATGATTGATATATGATTATTGATGTTTAGTATTTCTGTGTTTTCGGTCGGTTTAGGTTTACGTTGGTCTGAACGATCTGTTACCTGTTGCTAGATAATTAGTCATATAACTGTTTGGTTAGATTGAATACGATAAAACATACAATTGCCCTTAACTGAGTCACACTGGCAATGACTGTTTGATAACCAGTGCCGTGTGTAAAGTAATTGTTGATGTCTAAGGTTTTGCCTGATTGATCAGTTTTCAGTTAATCATTAATAATTAATATGTTAGGTTGTATGAGATAACTGTTGGTTGCTTACTTGAATTTCCGGTTGCTTACTTGAATTCCCGAGTGTGATTTGTTTGTTAAATGCTTAATACTCGTTTACTTGTTCATTGCTTAGTTCTTTAAATTCAAACTATTGCTTGTGTGATCAGCACTAAAAATCATTCACTTCATAATTAGAAATCTGTTACACGAATACATTGACCACATACTCCTTGTGATACGATACCCTACTTGCTCTAACTATTTAGAATAATTAGGTTTTTGATTGACTCAAACGACGGTCATCATTAATCACTAGCTTTCAATGACTAATGGTCTCTGTTGGTCAGTTGTGACATTGAAAAGAATAGAAGAAGCGTCTTAACTCTATTTTCGATTGAAATTGAATTGGAAAGTTCCGCCTTGATTTTAAATAAATTTCTTTGATATTTTGGTGTTAATGTAAAACTTTGGAGATTCTTTTAAACTTTTTGACTTTTCGCACTTGATATATTTCTATATTCTTAGATGTACCCGGTCGTCATTATTAAAACATTAGTTTCCTCAACATCTCCCCCAATTCATTCGCGGTAAAAGTCCTAACAGACTCGGTTTTCGAGTTATCTACCTTACTACTCTTCACATCCAAATCCGTTTCATTCTAACCCTTTAGTCTCAACTACAAATTAAATTAAATCCACCATTACTAAGCCATGAGCTACGATTAACATTAGATTGTGATTTTGATATATTGGAAGTAATACTCTTTAAACTCTTGCGGATCGTACGAAGAGAATGCCGCCCGGTTTTCAAATCGGATCCAGGTTCGGGTTTCGGGGTTGGGTTTCGTTGATAGAGCTTCTGGAATGAAATTTCCTCGGTGGAGGTTGTACGGACGGTTCACGAATGAATTTGGAGAGGTTGTTACGGATTTCTTCAATTGAAGCAACCTTTTTAGTCGGATTTAACGGCCGGCTAGGGTTTTTGAGGTTGCATTTACCGTCGCTGAAATGAGATTGTTGTTTATTGTTATTATTATTGTTGTTGTTGTTCTTGTTGTTATTATCGGAATTGGAGAATGAGTAGGATCAGAGAGATGACGTGGCGTTGTGGAGGATGAATTGGTGGTGTCTGTGTGGCCACAATGGAGGTAGATTGCGGTGTCCATGGTGGTTTGAAACCCTAGTTGAACCCTGTATCGCCGATGGTGACATGCAGTGTGTATCGGGTGTTTTAAGAGTGAGACTGTATTTGGGCTTCTACTTTCAAAGTTAATGGGCTTGTCAGGATATTAAAATAAGTAATTTTGGAAGCATGATTAGTTAATTGGGCTTTTAAATTAGGTGTAGTCGTGTAGAGGTGTGGAAAAAACCCGTGTCCCGACCCGACCCGACCCGACCCGGGGTATCTGATTCGAAACCCATGTGCGCGAACCGGGTTTCGGTTCCTCAGATAAATCATACCCGGATCCGGACGCGAGGGAACCGGGTCCGCCTCTACCAGGTCAAAACCTTGACATGATCGGGCACAAAACTCAATAAAATCTTGGCAAACCAGGTCAAATACC
This sequence comes from Bidens hawaiensis, assembly GCF_021521415.1. Taxonomy (NCBI): domain Eukaryota; kingdom Viridiplantae; phylum Streptophyta; class Magnoliopsida; order Asterales; family Asteraceae; genus Bidens; species Bidens hawaiensis. The sequence goes on along the minus strand of NW_027491824.1, from coordinate 558,945 downwards.
TAAACACGCCCGAATCTGGTTTATAAAAAAAACCCGAATTGTGTATTTCCTATTGATGGTTAAATTGTCTAGCCCAATCCATATTTTTACAATAAGAGGTTAATCACTAGCTATCAGCGACTAATGGTCTCCGTTGGTCATTTGTGATATTGAAAAGAATAGAAGAAGCGTCTTAACTCTATTTTCGATGAAAATGAATTGAAAAGTCCCGCCTTGATTTTAAATAAATTTCTTTGATATTTTGGTGTTAATGTAAAACTCTAGAGATATTTTTAAACTTTTGACTTCATTTTCGCACTTGATTTATTTCTTAGATGTACCCAATCCTCATTATCAAAACATTAGTTTCCTCAACATCTCCCCAAATTCATTCTCGGTAAAAGTCCTAACAAACTCGGTTTTCGACTTGTCCGCCTTACTACTCTTCACATCCAAATCCGCTTCATTCAAACCCTTGGGTCTCAACTTCAAATTCAAATTAAATCCGCTATTACTAAACCGCGAGCTACGATTAACATTAACATTAAATTGCGATTGTGATAGATTGGAAGTAATACTCTTTAAACTCTCGCGGATCGTACGAAGCGAATACGGCCTGGTTTTCAAATCGGATCTGGGTTCGGGTTTGGCGCGAGGTTTCGTTGATAGAGCTCTTGGAATGAAATCACCTTGGTGGCGGATGACGGCGGTTGTACGGACGGTTCACGACTGAATTTGGAGAGGTTGTTATGGATGTCTTCAATTTAAGCTACCTTTTTAGACGGATCCGACGGCCGGCTATGGTTTTTGAGGCTAGATTTAACGTCGCTGAAATTGGATTCTGGTTTATTATTATTGTTGTTGTTGTTTTTATTAGAATTGGAGGATGAGTAGGATCAGATTGATGACGTGGCGTTCTGGAGGATGAATTGGCGGTGTATGTGCGGCCAGAAAATTGAGGTAGATTGCGGTGGACATGGTGGTTTGAAACACTAGTTGAACCCTATATCTGCGGTGGTAACTTGAAGTGTGTCTGGGTGTTTTGAGATTGAGACTGTATTTGGGTTACTGCTTTCAAAGTTAATGGGCTTGTCAGGAGATTTAAAGAAGTCTTTTTGGAAGCCTGATTAGTTAATTGGACTTTTAGATTATATGTAGTCATGTAGAGGTGGGGAAATAATCTGGTCCTGACGCGACCCGGGGTTTCTGATTCGAAACCCATGTATGTGAACCGGGTTTTGGTTCCTCAGATAAATCATACCCGGATCCAGACGCGAGGGAACCGGTTCAACCTCCACGAGGTCAAAACCTTGACCAGACCTGCCATGAAACCCGATAAAATCCTGGCAAACCAGGTCAAATACCCAAACACGTCTGAAACCGGCTTCTAAAAAACCCCGATTTGTGTATTTCCTATTGATGGTTAAATTTACTAGCTCAACCCATATTTTTACAACATTTTCATTCCTGTTATATGGTACCATAAAATACATTATGATATACCCAAACACTTATTTTTTGCATGCTTTTATCTAAGACAAATACTCAACCCAAACTTTAAAATCCTTTGGAATTCATTGACTCACATATCCACTATAAGCATGTAAACATTCATTTTGAAACTCGTAACATAAATTATTCAACCATTGTGTTTATTTGAGACGTTTGGAAATAGCCAGTGTATGGTCTCTTTCCACTGAGAGTTTAATCACCAGCTTTCAGCGACTAATGGTCTCCGTTGGTCAGTTGTGATATGGAAAAGAATAGAAGAAGCGTCTTAACTCTATTTTCGATTGAAATTGAATTGGAAAGTCCCGCATTGATTTTAAATAAATTTCTTTAATATTTTGGTGTTAATGTAACACTTTGGAGATTCTTTTAAACTCTTGACTTCATTTTCGCACTTGATATATTTCTTAGATGTACCCAATCCTCATTATCAAAACATTTCACTAACCATAATATAGTTTCATACTTAAGCAAAATCATTCAAAAATACACACCTAATTATGCAAATATCTATTTATGGGTTAAACGATTTGTACTTTCTATAATCCTTTTACTTTCCAATGATTTGAGTTCCATTTCTTTCACTAGTTGACCTCCTAGAGTCGATATATTAATAAACATGATTTCAAATATTTTAAGCGTGTTTATAATCATTTGACCGTTTCTAAAATTTGCCCATTTACTTATTTATCTTATGTTTAAAATTAAAGGTTATAAATTGCAAATATGAAAATTGTGAATCTTCAACCTCATGAAAACCCCATTATTATGTGTTTTCTTTACATGAACTCTTTAATATTATTGTTGATTCCAGGTTCAATACATTTTTAGGGCTCTTTACAAAACAAATTTAAACGCAATGGTTAACATTTAACACTTACATATCATTAGACAAATTGATTCCAGGTCGAATTTACTCACAATCATTTAAGAACATTATACATCTGAATGTTTAACTTAGTTAGATATTCCTTAACCGTGAACTTTAACTATTTGTGAGTGAAGAGGAATGACCCGGATTCACCACAAACTCACATCGAATATATCAACACGACTACATCTAAGAAAATCTAGACCCTATATCATTTAATTAAACACAATCTGCTGTGGATCCACATAAAAATAAACGGAATATTAACCCTCAACCAATGTGATTGCATATGTCGCTATCACATTCTGTTAGGCCGTTTCCACCATGTGGGGACCAACAGCGCGACTAATGGCATGAACCTCATATTCTCCACCACTATAATTACCACAAAATAGAAAGAGATCATACTCATTAACACTTTTATTTTCGTACTTATTTCCTCTAAAAAACCCAATACTGACCCTCATGTCGAAAGGTATTTAACGGATGAACCTTCTTCCAGTAACAAGGCTAACGATGTAGGTTTTGCAGGATTAATTGTTAGTCTTTGCGAACATTCTCATCATGACGTCTCATTGTGTGAAGTGTTTAGGTATCATCCTTATCTGGATTTATTTCTTCATTAGCGCCTTCTACTTATGAGTAATTGTAATGAATTTATTTCATCTTTCTGTGAAGCCAAGCAACCCGATGGTAATCTGTCTTTGGAAAGTCTCACTACTCCGGATACCATAGATGTAGTCGCGCACTTGGAGGCTGGAACCTCCATTCCACAACAAATGTATATCTCCGGATACCATAAATGTAGTCGCGAATGCTGCCCGGTTTTCGAATCAGGTCCGGGTTCGGGTTTCGGGGTGAGGTTTCGTAGATAGAGCTCCTGGAATAAAATAGCCTTGGCGGCGGATGAAGGAGGTTGTACGGACGGTTCACGACCGAATTTGGAGAGGCTGTTACGGATTTCTTCAATTGAAGCTACCTTTTTTTGTCGGATCCGACGGCCGGCTAGGGTTTTTGAGGCTGGATTTAACGCCGTTGAAATGGGATAGTGGTTTATTATTATTATTATTAATGTTATCAGAATTGGAGGATGAATATGATCGGAGAGACGACGTGGCGTTATGGAGGATGAACTGGCTGTGTCTGTGTTGCCGGAAACGGAGGTAGATTGCGGTGGCCATGGTGGTTTGGAAACCCTAGGTGAACCCTGTATCACCGGTGGTGAAGTTGCAGTGTGTATTGGGTGTTTTGAGAGTGAGACTGAATTTGGGCTTCTATTTTCAAAGTTAATGGGCATGTCAGGAAATATAAAGAAGTCTTTGTGGAAACCTGATTAGTTAATTGGGTGCGAACCGAATTTCGGTCCTCAGAAAAATCATACTCAGATCCAGACCCGAGGAAACCGGTTCCACTCTACCAGGTCAAAACCTTGCCTTGACCTGGCACGAAACCCGATAAAATCCTGACGAACCAGGTCAAATACCCGAACATGTTCGGAACTGGTTTCTAAAAAAACCCGATTTGTGTGTTTCCTATTGATGGTTAAATTTTCTAGCCCAACCCATACTTTTACAACATTTTCATTCTTGTTATATGGTACCATAAAATACATCATAATACACCCAAACACGTATTTTTTGCATGCTTTTATCTAAGTCAAATACCCAACCCAAACTTTAAAATCTTTGGGATTTATTGACTCACATCTCCGCAGTAAGTATATAAACGTTCCTTTTAAAACTCATAATCTAAATTATTCAACCATTGAGTTTTTTTGAGACCTTTGGAAATAGCTAATGTATGGTCTCTTTCCACTGAGAGTTTAATCACTAGCTTTCAGCGACTAATGCTCTCCGATGGTCAATTGTGATATGAAAAAGAATAGAAGAAGTGTCTTAACTCTACTTTCGATTGAAATTGAATTGGAAAGTCCCGCCTTGATTTTAAATAAATTTCTTTGATATTTTAGTGGTAATGTAAAACTTTGGAGATTCTTTTAAACTCTTTACTTTATTTTTGCACTTGATCTATTTCTTAGATGTACCCAATCCTCAGTTCCTCACTATCAAAACATTTCACTAATCATAACATAGTTTTATACTTAAGCAAATCATTCAAAAATACACACTCAATTATGCAAATACCTATTTATGGGTTAAACGTTTTGTACTTACCATAATTCTTGACTTTCCAATGATTTGAGTTCCATCTCTTTCACTACTTGACCTCCTAGAGTCGATATATTCACAAACATGATTTCATTTCAAATATTTTAAACGTATTTATAATAATTTGACCCGTTTATAAAATTTGTTCATTTACTCATTTATCTTATGTTCAAAATTAAAGGTTGTAAATTGCAATCCATACGAAAATTGTGATTCTTCAACCTCATGAAAACACCGTTATTATTTATTTACATATGAACTCTTTAATATTATTGTTTATTCCAATACATTTTTAGGGCTCTTTACACAACAAATTTCAACGCAGTGGTTAACACTTAACGCTTATATATCATTAGACAAATTGATTCTAGGTCAAATTTACTCACAATCATTTAAGAACACTACACATCTGAATGTTTAACTTAGATATTCTATGACCGTGAACTTTAACCATTTGTGAGTGAAGAGGAATGACCCGGATTCACCACAAACTCACATCAAACATATCAACATGACAACATATAATAAAATTCGGACCCTATATCATTTAGTTAAACACAATCTGTTGTGGACCTCACATAGAAATAAAAGGAATATTTACCCTCAACCAATGTGATTGCATATGTCATTATCACATTCTGTTAGGCCGTTTCCACCATGTGGGGACCAACAGCGTGACTAGTGGCATGAGCCATATTCTCCACCACTATAATTACTACAAAATAGAAAGAGCTCAAGTATGCCCTCATACTCATTAGCACTTTTATTTTCGTACTTATTTCATCCAAAGAAACCAGTACTGACCCTCATGTCGAAAGATAGTTAAAGGAAGAATCTTCTTCCTGTAACAAGGCTAATGATGTATGTTTCACAGGATTAGCTGTTTGTCTTTGCGGGCATTCTCATCAAGAAGTCTCATTGTGTGAAGTATTCAAGTATCATCTTTATCCGGATTCTTTTCTTCATTAGCGCTATATACTAATGAGCAATTGTAACGAATTTATTTTATCTTTCTGTGAAGCCATGCAACCCGGTGGTAATCTGTCTTTGGAAAGTCTCACTGCTCCGGATACCATAGAGGTAGACGCAAACCGGAGGCTGGAACCTCCATTCCACAGCAAATGTATATCTTCGCACTACAAAGATCAAGATTAAATGGGGCAAGCGGCGGTAACTCCTCGTTAAAAAATAGGCATTCACAAGCAATCTTTTTTCCTGAAAGAACCAATACATCAGAAACCTGAAGACCTAACTCGTCATCACCATACTCATAATCTACAAGCTTATCTTCATTACGCTCACCAAACTCACTCATAGGAGACCTATCGACACACTTAATGATAAGAAGATGAACCCACTCCGCGACAACTTGCTTAATTCTCCCCACCAATAAGAGAAAATGTGAAGTTTTAAGCTATTAGTTTCCTTTTTGAGCGAACATGTTTTTTTAAAACCACATATATTATTATTTTATGTTACCATGGTAAGGATTGAATTTGTGACTTCTTCTTTAAAGAGCACGTGTCTATATCATCTAAGTAAGCCCTACGTTGACAAAATGATTTTGTCGTAATTGTAGACTTTGAACCAATTGTTAGGGCATGAATTTTATGCTGAGGATCCTTAATCCTTAACTATCTTATGGATAGATTTTCCTTGAGATATATAACAGGTTATAAAGGATCAATGATCCTCGGTGTTATTTGTTTACTAATGATTGTGTTTAGTATGGTGATGTGTTAGACAGGTCTAACAATTTTAGGACATGCTGACATCAATTATCCTCATGGAGTATTCACTAGCTGGAGTATGGATACATGATCCTTATTTAGTATAGCTAGTAATGGACAATTTCGTATTAAGACTGATGTTTGAATATAAACAATGGTTCCTAGATCTGGTCCACCACTTAATTCGTTACTGAACGGCTATTAGCACGTGTTCAAAGCACACGATGATGAAGAGTGGAAGACTAGCGAGATTATAGGAATAGTTGTTAGTTAGTTACTTATTATTTTTCTTTATATAACCGAGTTATTATCAACATTAGATATACACACGCTCACATTTACACTCGTATTCTAGCTGCTAGCTCATCAGAAAACACACACGTAGCTTTCATTGTAACTATTGATCAACAACTCCAACCCTTGTAATCACCTTTTACTATTAATAAACTTGACGGTGATAGTTTTCACCGTCCGGGGGTTTTTTGTGCCGGAGATTACTATAATCACGTACCATCCAACCAAAAATTACCTTGTTAATCCTTGACCGAAGCAATTTGACCAAAGATTACCTTGTTAGTTTTTGACCGAAGTAAAGATTATCGTAATTAAGGGTTTTTTCCCTCGTGATCAAATCCTTGTGTTCATCAAAATCTCAGTTATACAACCATTATTATCATGTTAGCACTATACCTCACTTGACAGATTTGGATACATTATCCTTAGCTGATTTTTATCCAAAACAATTTGGCACCCACCGTGGGGCCATTGGTGCTATAATCCTTATTATCCCTATCATTCTCAACTTTTTCATACCCATATCACTATCAATGGCCTCTCAATCAACCTCTGCTTCATCAACTATGCCGACTACGGTTCCTCTCTCATCAAGGACCTTACCACCGATGCCTCCGCCAATCACGGGAGCACAACGGACTGCTGCTACTGGAAGCAAGACGCAACTACCAAACTTCTAGATCTTAAAAACCGCTGATGCTACGCTGGTGGTTAATACTAACAGCAATGTTTCATCTATGTTTTCGCAGGTTAAAGTGTACATGGAGCAGCAGAACAAGACCAACCAGAGGATCCTTCGCGAGATAGAAGATCTCAAGAAGAACAAGAGGCCAGCAAAGGATCTCACCCCCCTGATGCCCAGGATGCTGGATTTTACCAGTCCAGAATCCATGGCTCAGTTCTCACAAGGATCATCAATCCTTCAACAAGGGTCTGTGGGTCAACAAGCTCAAGGATCCTTGCTATTTCAACCAGGATCATCGATCCTTCAACAGAGGTCCATGGGTCAACAGGCTCAAGGATTCTCGTTAGATCTTCCGAGGACTCTAACTTCCAACAAGGATCCATGGGTCAGCAAACTCAAGGATCCTCATATTATCAACAAGGATCTGCCATCCCTCCACCAGGATCCACTGGGCGTATCCTCAAGGATCCTACAGTACTCAGCCTCAAGGCTCCTTCTTCCCGAATCAAGTATCCTCAGGAGTCCAACATCAACGATCCTCCGAAGTCCATGAAGGAGATATAATCCCCATGCAGACCATAGCCTCTGGAGGACCAACTCCTATCGCGGATTCTTCTTATCCCAACTACTCATCCGGGATTCCGAGCTTCACCCAGCAACGAGGTAACTTGTATAATCCTATATCCTTTGATACTAACCGCGGTTCCATGCAAGATACAGGTATCAACCAGGCTATGGCCAAAGAGCTACAGAAGCTCAAGGATATGATATCCAGTGTTCCCGGGGTGATACGACCGATCCCCGAGATACCTGAGGGCAGCCACAAGTTATCCAGATTTGCTCCACCTATATGTGATGCTGAAATCCTGAAGCGGTTCCAAACCCCCAACATGAAGACTTACGACGGAACCACTGATCCTGAAGAACATGTAGCACAATACAGAGAGAGGATGAAGATCAACCCTATCCCGGAGAGACTCAAGGAAGCTTGATTATGCAAAGGATTCGGATCCACACTGACAGGATCCGCATTGAAATGGCTGCTAAGTCTTCCTCCCTTTTCAATTACTTCTTTTGCGCACTTAGTTAACTTATTCAACAGTCAATTTTCCTGTAGCGGGAAATTTGAGAAGTTAACTAGTGATCTTTATCGAGTTGTCCAACCAAGTGATGAATCCCTTAGGGATTTTGTTACGAGGTTCGGTATGGAAGCTCTGGAAATTCCTATTTTTGACATGGCTACTGCTGTTGAGGCCTTCAAGATGGGACTTCAGAGGGGCTCCCCCTTTTATGATGATCTTGTGATGACTCCTTGCAGGTCTCTAGATGAAGTAAGGACCATAGCACTAAGATTTATACGGCTGGAAGATGACAAGAGGATCCAGGATCGTCTAGGGAATCAAACAAAACAAGAATTCCCTGACAAGAATAAAGGATCCTCCTACAGAAACAACAACACGAAGCCATATAACAAGTTCAACAACCAGAATGTACGAGCCGTTGAAAAAGGAGAGGATGATGAAGATTATCCATGCATCTCCGAGTACTGTTTCTCCGTAGATACCCATGGCTTGATTTGTGCCATGAAGGATCTAGGAGAGAAAGCAAGGTGGCCCCGAAAGAACGAAAAGTCAACTGCCTTCAAAGATAAGTCTAAGTGGTGTGCCTTTCACAAAGACTTTGGCCACACAACAGACGATTGCATCAGCTTGATGAGGGAAATTGGATACCTCCTGAGCAAGGGTCACTTTAGAGAACTCTTGGGAAGGAACAAATCCAGGATCCAGGATCGTGAAGATCTTCCACAAAAAGCAAGGCCGCCACCACCAGACGCACATGTGATCAACTTTGTCTCCAGAGACTACGAAATGTTTCAAGATTCGTGTGCCATAGAAGAAAAGCCCACAAAAGAATTTGAGTTGGACGATGAAAGAAGACCGCTTATCCCCATTACTCGAGTGACTGATCGGAGAGTCTTCTTCGACTCAAAGATCCAGGATCCTCAGAAGGATGAGCTGGATGTCCGAATGGTGAATTTCATCTCTGGAGGTTCAGACATTTGTGGAACTTCCTTCTCTGCAGCAAAAAGACTTGCCAAAGAAGTCAAGATGGATAACGGAGACCAACCGATAGTATCCACTACCTTAACAACAGACAAAAGGATCTTATTCGATGAGGAAGACAAACTAAACATCCAGGATCCTCATCATGACGGTTTAATCATTACTTTATTTATCGCTAACCATTATGTACGTGGGATCCTAGCAGACGGAGGGAGCTCAGTCAACATTATCCAGCATGATGTCCTCAAAAAGATGAACATACCGGACTCAGAGATCATTCCTAGAACATCAGTGCTAGTCGATTTCAGTGGTGAAACCAAGAAGACATTGGGGGACATCAACCTCCCAATTTATATCGAAGGGTTAAATTCATATCAGAAATTTTGTGTTATTAATAACCTTTCTTGTTGCAATGTTATTTTAGGTAGGCCCTGGATGCATGGAATGAAGGCAGTAGCCTCAACATATCACCAATGCATTAAACTGCCTACCCCTTGGGGAGTTGTGAAGATAGTTGGTTGTCACACCCTCAAAATCCACTAACGGAGTTTTACCGTCAGAGGGTGTGAACTAACAGGATCGGAATCATTAGTTATAATCAAACTATAAAAACGTTTAAATGAAAATAAGTGCGGAAGCGTAAAAACCAAAGACAAAAGTTACGTCACGCAGGACGACTTAAAAACCTAAGTGATAATAATTAAAAACATGTTTGCATATCAGAATGTTCAAAAACCATGCATGATCCTATACCGCGCGCCCGCCTCGGCTACCTGAGAATAACATACTAAAAGTGTCAACACGAGGTTGGTGAGTTCACAAATTTATATAAAATAAAGCGTTTAGCGTTTTGCGTTCAGCGTTTTGCGTTTAGCGTTTTGCGTTACCAGATAGTGTTATGTCAATTATATATCTATAGGTAGCTAGCCTATAAAACAAGTATTACTAAGTGTTCGACACCGAAGCTGACTGTTTATCATTTGCCTTACCACCAGGTCTATCCCGACCATGGTATGTGTTTAGCCAAGATTACACCCACTCGACCTCCAGTCGAGTTTAGCGTTGAGTGGGGTTTGTCAAACCCAGTAGTACTACTCAACAATGACTCGCTATTATCTAATATTAAACGGTTCGATGTGAATGAAGGACTTTAGTTATTGCGTTTGCCACTTAGTCTTTACAAGTGATATATAAGCTATATTAACAAAATATTAAATGCGTTTTCGTAGTATGTTATCTCCCCAAGTGAAAAGCGTTTGAAAACAGTTTAAAAGGGGTAAGTGAACTCACTGTTTGCGAAGAATTCCCAAAATAAATCACCAAGTGATGCGCGTCACAGAAAACTCTCTCTAGCGTTCTAAAACAACAAGGAGATTTTTCTAAATATCGGAACTAATATCGAGTCTCTAGACCTGGCACATAATTCCTAAGCACAAGATACGTTTCGTGTTTATTTGTGAATCGTGTGTGACTTAACAAGTACATTTGTGATACGATACATGTGTGAACAATTATTTACGTGTCATGTATTAATAACGTATATCACTAGCAACTATTCCCCGCAGGGGCAATTTGGTCAAAATACCACACTTATTTAGCAAGTATTCCTCGCAGGGGCAATTTGATCAAATCATAACAATTAACTAGCAACTAGCACTTTTCACGCATTTTCACAAAGTTCGGCAGTTAACTTTACCGAGACAGAATTCTACTTTAAAGATTATACTATTCCACCGATCATAGCATCTCAATTAATTCATCAAAAATCATCACAAAAGCATACATGTATTAGGTTTCCAGAACATGTTTTATTTTACTTTTACTCCCCATAGGTTTCTCACAATGATCAAAACATTACAGCAAACTCATAACAGTCAAATTCATGCGCAATAGAATGTTATTTGAAATTCCCGTTAAATGAAAAATCCAACAGATGCAAGACCACTTGGGTTAGGTTCCTAACTCAACAAGTCAACTACCAGAAGTGGAACCAACCCAATTGGTCTCGTAGTTCATGAGATATAATATTTACAAAACAACCTAACAGCAGGTCTAACAACTCAGCTTTGCACAACGTTTTTGTAAAATCATAAATGTTAACTTTTACACGTTCAAAAATTGCAAATTTATATTCTTTAGAAACTAGACTCAACCTAGTTTACTATAGTATCAATAATCTCAACCAATTCTTACATTAACATTTAGTTACAGTTGTCTAACCATAACTTACAATCTGTCCAGTACCAGTTTTGACCTTTAATAACATTTAAATCGTTTGACCAACCAAAACACCTCCAAATTAGGAGTGGTTGGACTTTCTGAAAACTAGACTCAGAGTACTACATTGTAGACTCATAATTAGCTCAGTTTGCCTATATACTCAACAAGTTACACACCTTTCAATTTTAACAATCACTGCTGTCAAATTCAGCAAGCATAAACAATCATCTAACATGCATCCTAAGCATATGACATAACTCAAAACACGCAATAAACATTATTAATCATAAAAATCAGTAGTAACCCTTTAGGGTTTACAAACAATTAATGATTCATCAATCTTTCACCATTCAAAATCACATATGACTATCAATATCAATCACTAACACATAATCAATCATCCTCTAGCCATAATCAATCATAAAACACTTAATATATGATATTCAATAGTTAGGGTTTCATATATATACCTTAAAAATGCAGAGATAACCAAGAGAAACATGGGAGGTGCTTAGAAACGAGTGTAGGATGCTCCGATTATGAAGAATCAAGCTTTAACGGGTGTGATATGTGTGTGTGTGAGGCTGCCGATCGCGAGAGAGGGGAGGGGGAGGGCTGCCGTCGGGTAGAGTGAAAGAGAGAAGAGAGAGTTAGGGTTTATTATTATTAATAATAATAACATGTTACATCTAGGTCCCTCAACTACCTATTTATCACTTTTCTAGCTTAAATTAACTCGTTTGCATCTTGAGTTAGCGTTTTATACAATGTTATCACATAAGTCTAACACATAATTATCACATAATTATTGTTTTGACGTTTTTCGTTTATTCACCAATGGTTTGCGTCAATTCGTTTGCGTTTCGGTGCAATTCCCGAAAGACTACACATGTAGTAAGTGTCAAGCGTCATTTAAACCTTAGTTTAAATGTAATGAGGTGTGCGTTATAGATTCAGTGATCTTTAAGTTTGAATTGACGGAGTTGAGTTAACGGAGTTAACCTGAAATTGACGATTGTCACATCATTCCCATGTTAAAGAATTTTCGTCCCGAAAATTTGAGTCAAGTCGTGATGAGTGTCTGAAAAGGTAAGAAAAATTTTCAGTTTGTCATATCATCCCCTAGTAGAAAGAAATTTCGTCCCGAAATTTAATTCATACCTCCGGTGATTTCTGACGGTTTGTCGGGTTTCGCGGTTTTCTGTGTTTGGTCAGCCCTTCAAAAAGGTGAGGATACTTTTTCATCATTTGATCCTCGCGTTCCCACGTGAACTCCGGTCCACGTCTTGAGTTCCAACGAACCTTAACGATTGGAATTTTGCTGTGCTTGAGTGTTTTGGTTTCCCAGTCCAAAACTTCAACTGGTTCTTCAATGAAGCGTTAGCTGTTCATCAATTTGCAGTTCGTCCAAAGGGACTACTTGGGTTTCATCGGATAAGCATTTCTTCAAATTGGATACGTGGAAAACATTGTGTACACTGCTGAGTTCCGCTGGTAAGTCCAATCGGTACGCCACCGGACCAACGCGTTCCGTTATCCGGTAAGGACCAACGTATCGTGGGTTGAGTTTGTTTCGCTTCCCAAAGCGAACCACACCTTTCCAAGGTGAGACTTTGAGTAACACTTGGTCATTCACTTGAAATTCGAGAGGTTTTCGGCGTTTGTCGGCGTAACTCTTTTGGCGATCTCGTGCTGCTGCCATGCGGTTTCGGATTTGAACAATCTTTTCCGAAGTTTCGAGTACCAGTTCTGGACCAGTGATTTGGCTGTCACCCACCTCTGCCCAGCAGAGAGGTGATCGACACTTCCATCCGTACAGTGCTTTAAACGGCGCTGCTTTAATACTTGCGTGGTAGCTGTTATTATACGAAAACTCTACCAAAGGTAAGTGAGGTTCCCAACTTTTTCCGAAATCCAACACACATGCACGCAACATATCCTCTAAGGTCTGAATAGTTCGTTCACTTTGCCCATCCGTCTGAGGATGGTATGCTGTGCTCATATCAAGGCGTGTGCCTAGGGCATTCTGTAGCGACTTCCAAAAGTGCGAAGTGAAACGGGAATCTCGATCAGAAATAATTGAGACAGGCACTCCGTGTCTAGACACTACTTCCTTCATGTAGACACGAGTCAACCTTTCCATTTTGTCCGATTCCTTAATCGCCAAAAAGTGTGCCGACTTAGTCAACCGGTCAACGATCACCCAGATGGTATCGCATCCCGTCGGTGTCTTAGGTAAACCCGTGATAAAATCCATTGAGATGTGCTCCCATTTCCACATTGGAAGTTCCGGTTGTTGCAACAAACCAGATGGTTTCTGGTATTCTATTTTGACTCTGGCACAAGTCAAGCATTTGCTCACGTAGATGGCAATGTCGGCTTTCATGTTCGGCCACCAGTAAAGTGCCTTTAAGTCATGGTACATTTTATCTGAACCAGGGTGGATAGAATATCGGGACTTGTGTGCTTCGTCCATCACTAGAGTTCTCAACTCTCTGTATCGTGGAACCCAAATCCGGTTCTCAAAGTATCGGACCCCGTCCGATTTGGTTTCAAGTTGTTTGTCCATGCCCCGCATGAGTTCTGATAGAGGATTTTTATCCTTCAAAGCTTCGAGTTGCGCCTCGCGAATTTGATCGGGTAAGTTGGCATGAATCGTGAGTTGCAATGCTCGCACTCGTCTGAGTTTATCTGTTTCTTTTCTGCTGAGAGCGTCGGCCACTACATTGGCCTTGCCAGGGTGGTACTTGATGGCACAATCATAATCCTTAAGCAACTCGACCCAACGACGTTGTCGCATGTTCAGCTCCTTCTAATCGTAGATATGTTGGAGACTCTTGTGGTCGGTGTAAATTGTAAACTTGGTACCGTACAAGTAATGCCTCCATATCTTAAGGGCAAACACCACAGCTCCAAGTTCCAAGTCATGGGTCGTGTAATTTTTCTCGTGAATCCGTAGTTGTCGAGAGGCATAGGCTATAACCTTCTCGAGTTGCATCAGCACACAACCGAGACCTTATATCGATGCGTCACAATGTACCTCAAAATTCTCTGTTCCCTCGGGTAGGGCTAGAATAGGGGCGCTACAGAGTTTGGTTTTCAACAGTTGAAAAGCGGATTCTTGCGCGTCACCCCAATTGTACTTAGTACCCTTGTGAGTCAAAGCGGTGAGGGGTTGCGCAATCTTTGAAAATCCCTCGATAAAACGCCGGTAGTAGCCGGCCAGTCCTAGGAATTGCCGCACCTCAGTCGGAGTCTTAGGTGCTTCCCAGTTTTTGTTGGCTTCTACCTTGCCGGGATCGACATGGATACCATTCTCATTAATCGCATGTCCTAAAAAGTGAACCTCGCGAAGCCAAAATCCGCATTTCGAGAGTTTTGCGTACAGCTGTTCCTTCTTCAATAATTCCAGAATTACCCTTAAGTGTTCCTCGTGGTCAGCCTTGTTCTTGGAGTAGACGAGAATATCATCAATGAAAATAATCACAAACCTGTCGAGGTACGCCTTGCATACTCGATTCATGAGATCCATAAATACGGTTGGTGCGTTGGTTAGGCCAAAAGGCATAACCGAAAACTCATAGTGACCATACCGTGTTCTGAAAGCCGTCTTTGAGATATCTTCTTCGCGCACTCTTAATTGATGGTAACCAGACCAAAGATCGATCTTTGAATAGTAACTCGATCCTAGGAGCTGGTCAAACAGATCATCAATTCGGGGTAAAGGATAACGGTTCTTGACCGTCACCTTGTTCAACTCCCGGTAGTCGATGCACATGCGGAAAGTCCCGTCCTTCTTTCGGACAAACAAGACAGGGGCTCCCCATGGCGATGAGCTAGGTCGGATAAAACCTTTATCCAATAAATCTTGCAACTGAGTGGACAGTTCCTGAAGCTCCGCCGGTGCGAGCCGATACGGGGCTCGTGCTATGGGTGCTGCACCGGGTGTCAACTCGATTTGGAATTCGACTTGTCGTATAGGAGGGAGTCCAGGCAAATCCTCCGGGAAAACTTCCTGAAAATCTCGCACAATCGGTATCTCTTCAATTCGCTTCTCCTCCACGGGTTTCTCAACAATCTGCGCCAAAATTGCCGGATGACCCTTTCGTAGATACTTCTGCGCCTTCATGAGGGTGATAACGCTGGTGGTCATGCCGCTTCTCTCGCCCCGGATCGAAATGATCTCGCCGGAAGGGGTAGTAATGTGGACTATCTTGTCGTGACATATAATCTCCGCTCGGTTCTCGGATAACCAGTCCATGCCGACCACGACATCGAAACTACCAAGCGTAAAAGGAATAAGGTCGATATCAAAAACATGACCTGACAGTTTTAACTTACATCCCGCAAGTACATGAGTCGTTTCTACAGACTTTCCGTCGGCTAATTCTACTGGAAACTTAGCATCTAACGGGGTTGGAGTTAAGTCTAAGAGTTGACTAAAGGCTTTCGACACAAAACTCCTATCAGCTCCAGTGTCAAACAATACAGAAGCAAAATCATCGTTCACAGGGAACTTACCAGTCACCACGTACGGATCATTGCGGGCTTGACCCGACCCAATAACAAAAGCTCTTCCTTTACCATTGTTTCCACCACCACTGCCACTTCCATTACCTCCATTGTTGTCGTTCTGTTTCAGCTTGGGACAATCTTTCCTGAAATGACCTTCCTGACCACATTCGAAACATCCCTTAGCCGTCATAGTTGGTTTAGGAGCACCCTTTGCCGCCAGGTCTCCTCTACAGTCCTTTGCCTGGTGACCCATCTTTCCGCATCTCAGACACTTGACACGGTCACACGGCCCAGCATGATGATAATTGTACCTGTTGCACTTCGGATATTTCCCAGCATATCCGCTCGGACCCTGCCCGCCACCGTTGTTATTGTTATTGTGACCCTGATTGTTGAAGCCCCGAGTGAATTCGGGCTTACGGTAGTGTTGTTGCTGTGGGGGGTTCGAGGATGAGGATCTGGTGTTGTCAAACTTTCTCTTTTCATTGCTCGGGTTGTTGTTGTTGCTGTTGTCAGTACTCGGGTTGTCACAGGCTTTAGTGGTTGAACCCCTAGGTGGTAACGCACCTTGGGTCACTGCTTGATCCGTTAGTTTGTGAGCTAACCGAATCGCTTGTTGAATCGTGGCTGGTCTGGAAGACGTCACCATGCCCTGAATTTGCGGTGCTAACCCATCAATATACATTTCAATCCTCTTACTCGGCGGGTCTACCATCCGTGGACACATCACAGCTAACTCGTGAGAACGGGTGGTGTAGGCTTCGATTTCCGAACCCACCATCTTCAATGACCAAAACTCAGATTCCAACTTTGCAATCTCCTCTCTCAGACAGTACTATTCTCGCATCATATTCTTGAACTCCTCTCAGTTCATAGCGTTAGCCAGTTCCAATCCAAGAATTTGCACATTTGCACATCGTCTGAGGACACCTCTGAGTGTGCCTCTGGCTCAGCCGGTTCTTCCTCCGGTTCCTCTTCGGGTTCCTCCTCAGGATCTTCCTTGGGATCCTCCTCAGGCTCCTCTTCGGGATCTTCTTAGGGTTCCTCTTCGGGCTCTGCCTTAGGTTCGGCTGCGTTCTGAGTAATTTGCATTTGTAAGACATCGCAACGCTCTAAAGCTATCTCGGTTCGGGTCCTTGCTACTTGGAGTTGCTCTTACAAGTCTATCATCTCGGCTTGCCTCTTTCTCATAATCTTCATCTGTTGATCACTAGCCTCTTGCATTTCCTTCATTGCCGCTGTCAGGCGGGAAATTTCCTCTTTAGTTTCGGTTCCATCTCTTATCAGTCCGGGAATTATCCGCTCTCGCCGAGCGCATAAAACCCACGTTACGCTCTAAACAAGAGACAACAGCTGCAAGAACTCGCTCCACAGGTTCGGTTATGGGTGGTAGGGTGTTGGGGTAAGCAGGATGGTTCGGGTGAGGTAGCGGGGGAACTTGTTCACGATAGACCATACGTCTGATCATATTAGGGTACCAATCCCAGCTAACTCCGTTTTCGTACATGCCTCCGGATAAGCGATACCTCTTCGGTGCAGGAGCTTCGAGCTCCGGGACTACTCGGGGTGGCGATGAGTTGGGAAAATGCGGTTCCTTTCCAGGGGCGTGAGACATCGGGTCGGATGATGATGACGATGGCATCGACATCCTTACAGGTAAGCCGTGTATGCGCGCGTATGAGTGAAAGAGGTAAAGAGATAAGATAACAAAGACTACACAAACTTATGCAGTGCGTATCATTATAACTAATGGGTCGTCGCGGTTATAGTCTAGTATGCATGCAGCTTCTAGTTCGCTATAACCAATGGCTCTGATACCAATCTGTCACACCCTCAAAATCCACTAACGGAGTTTTACCGTCAGAGGGTGTGAACTAACAGGATCGGAATCATTAGTTATAATCAAACTATAAAAACGTTTAAACGAAAATAAGTGCGGAAGCGTAAAAACCAAAGACAAAAGTTACGTCACGCAGGACGACTTAAAAACCCAAGTGATAATAGTTAAAAACATGCTTGCATATCAGAATGTTCAAAAACCATGCATGATCCTATACCGCGCGCCCGCCTCGGCTACCTGAGAATAACATACTAAAAGTGTCAACACGAGGTTGGTGAGTTCACAAGTTTATATAAAATAAAGCGTTTAGCGTTTTGCGTTCAGCGTTTTGCGCTACCAGATAGTGTTATGTCAATTATATATCTATAGGTAGCTAGCCTATAAAACAAGTATTACTAAGTGTTCGACACCGAAGCTGACTGTTTATCATTTGCCTTGCCACCAGGTCTATCCCGACCATGGTATGTGTTTAGCCAAGATTACACCCACTCGACCTCCAGTCGAGTTTAGCGTTGGGTGGGGTTTGTCAAACCCAGTAGTACTACTCAACAATGACTCGATATTATCCAATATTAAACGGTTCGATGTGAATGAAGGACTTTAGTTATTGCGTTTGCCACTTAGTCTTTACAAGTGATATATAAGCTATATTAACAAAATCTTAAATGCGTTTTCGGAGTATGTTATCTCCCCAAGTGAAAAGCGTTTGAAAACAGTTTAAAAGGGGTAAGTGAACTCACTGTTTACGAAGAATTCCCAAAATAAATCACCAAGTGATGCGCGTCACAGAAAACTCTCTCTAGCGTTCTAAAACAACAAGGAGATTTTTCTAAGTATCGGAACTAATATCGAGTCTCTAGACCCGGCACATAATTCCTAAGCACAAGATACGTTTCGTGTTTATTTGTGAATCGTGTGTGACTTAACAAGTACATTTGTGATACGATACATGTGTGAACAATTATTTACGTGTCATGTATTAATAACGTATATCACTAGCAACTATTCCCCGCAGGGGAAATTTGGTCAAAATACCACACTTATTTAGCAAGTATTCCCCGCAGGGGCAATTTGGTCAAATCATAACAATTAACTAGCAACTAGCACTTTTCACGCATTTTCACAAAGTTCGGCAGTTAACTTTACCGAGACAGAATTCTACTTGAAAGATTATACTATTCCACCGATCATAGCATCTCAATTAATTCATCAAAAATCATCACAAAAGCATACATGTATTAGGTTTCCAGAACATGTTTTATTTTACTTTTATTCCCCATAGGTTTCTCACAATGATCAAAACATTACAGCAAACTCATAACAGTCAAATTCATGCGCAACAGAATGTTATTTGAAATTCCCGTTAAATGAAAAATCCAACAGATGCAAGACCACTTGGGTTAGGTTCCTAACTCAACAAGTCAACTTCCAGAAGTGAAACCAACCCAATTGGTCTCGTAGTTCATGAGATATAATATTTATAAAACAACCTAACAGCAGGTCTAACAACTCAGCTTTCACAACGTTTTTGTAAAATCATAAAGGTTAACTTTTACAAGTCCAAAAATTACAAATTTATATTCTTTAGAAACTAGACTCAACCTAGTTTACTGTAGTATCAATAATCTCAACCAATTCTTAGATTAACATTTAGTTACAGTTGTCTAACCATAACTTACAATCTGTCCAGTACCAGTTTTGACCTTTAATCGCATTTAATCGTTTGACCAACCAAAACACCTCCAAATTAGGCGTGGTTGGACTTTATGAAAACTAGACTCAGAGTACTACCTTGTAGACTCATAATTAGCTCAGTTTTCTTATATACTCAACAAGTTACACACCGTTCAATTTTAACAATCACTGATGTCAAACTCAGCAAGCATAAACAATCATCTAACATGCATCCTAAGCATATGACATAACTCAAAACACGCAATAAACATTATTAATCATAAAAATCAGTAGTAACCCTTTTGGGTTTACAAACAATTAATGATTCATCAATCTTTCACCATTCAAAATCACATATGACTATCAATATCAATCACTAACACATAATCAATCATCCTCTAGCCATAATCAATCATAAAACACTTAATATATGATATTCAATAGTTAGGGTTTCATATATATACCTTAAAAATGCAGAGATAACCAAGAGAAACGTGAGAGGTGCTTAGAAACGAGTGTAGGATGCTCCGATTATGAAGAATCAAGCTTTAACGGGTGTGATATGTGTGTGTGTGAGGCTGCCGATCGCGAGAGAGGGGAGGGGGAGGGCTGCCGTCGGGTAGAGTGAAAGAGAGAAGAGAGAGAGTTAGGGTTTATTATTATTAATCATAATAACATGTTACATCTAGGTCCCTCAACTACCTATTTATCACTTTTCTAGCTTAAATTAACTCGTTTGCATCTTGAGTTAGCGTTTTATACAATGTTATCACATAACACATAAGTCTAACACATAATTATCACATAATTATTGTTTTGACGTTTTTCGTTTATTCACCAATGGTTTGCGTCAATTCGTTTGCGTTTCGGTGCAATTCCCGAAAGACTACACATGTAGTAAGTGTCAAGCGTCATTTAAACCCTAGTTTAAATGTAATGAGGTGTGCGTTATAGATTCAGTGATCTTTAAGTTTGAATTGACGGAGTTGAGTTAACGGAGTTAACCTGAAATTGACGATTGTCACACTGGTGACCAAGCGGAGGCCAAGAACTATTATTCTTCATCAATGAAGCCAACAGCCAAACAAACTATAGCATAACAACTACAGCAGCATCCTAGGGACGTGCTGGAAGCTCGGGAGAAAGGCCTTAAAGAAGTATCATTGGACCCTGAGGATCCAGAGGTAAAGGTGTTCCTAGGATCCAGTGTCCCCAGCAAAATCGAGGAGGATTTAGTATCCTTCTTGGGACAAAGAAAATCTACCTTCGCCTTCAAGCACTCAGACATGACAGGTATTTCAAAAGAGGTAATCACTCACAAACTAGGCCTTGATTTATCTGTTAAACCCATCCATCAGAAGCGAAGAAAATTCGCTCCTGAGAGGAACAAGATCATACAAGAAGAGGTTGAAAAACTTCTTAAGGCCAGTATGATCAGAGAGGTTCAGTATCCGCGATGGTTGGCTAATGTGGTTGTAGTTTCAAAAAAGAATGGAAAGTGGAGGGTATGCGTTGATTTTACAGATTTAAACAAAGCATGTCCCAAGAATCCTTTCCCGTTACCACATATAGATTCCATGGTGGATGCAACGGAAAGACATGAAATGCTTACCTTTATGGATGCTTCCTCTGGATTCCAACAAATTCAGATGGAACCATCTGATCAAGAGGATACATCATTCATGACTCCTACCGGCATATACTGTTATATTGCTATGCCGTTTGGACTAAGAAACGCATGGGCAACATACCAAAGACTAGTCAACATGATGTTCAAGGATCAGTTAGGTAAGACTATGGAGGTCTACATAGATGATATGGTGGTGAAGTCAAAGAGAGCTGAGGATCACCTCAGAGATCTTGAAGAAGCATTCAATATCCTCGACCAATATAACATGAAATTGAATCCGGCAAAATGCCACTTTGGTGTTAAGGCTGGAAAGTTTCTGGGATATATGGTGACTAAAAGAGGAATTGAAGCAAGCCCCGAGCAGATTGAAGCCATCCTCAATTTAAAGTCTCCTGCAAACACAAAAGATGTCCAAAGGCTCATGTTTTGGACAAAAATCTGCTAAGGATCAAGTATCCAAATCTGTTATGTGAGGTAAGGTTCTAACTCGATAATGACAAGTGTATAAGCGTAATATTGATGAACACAAAGGTTTGATCACGAGGGAAAAGCCCTTAACCAAGATAGTCTTACTTCGGTCAAAACTTATCAAGGTAATCTTTGGTAAAATAACTCCGGTCAAGGATTAATAAGATAATCTTTGGTCTGATTATTTTAGTCAATGATCAACAAGGTAACCTTTGGTCGACGAGTATAAGATTATCGTGATCTCCGGCACAAAAAACCCCCGGACGGTGAAAACTATCACCGTCGATTATATTGATAATAAAAGGTGGTTACAAGGGTTGTGGAGTTGATGATCAACAAATACTATGTGTGTGAGTACAAGATATCTTAGCGGCTAGAATACGTGTGAATGTGTGTGTTCTAATGTTGATCACAGCCTCTATTTATACAAAAACATAATAACTCCATGGAATTATTAATAATAAAGACTATTAACTAATAATCCCTAAAAATCTGCCATTGCCTTAAATATAATCGTAACTGCCACTTTGACCACGTGCTCCATCACTCAGGCTGTGAAATAGGGGGTAGACCAGGTCTTGGAGCCGTTACACTTGATAAATATCAGCCTTCATATAAGAAATAACAGTTAATAGCACCAGATGCCGAGGATCCATGATCCTGGCATAGCTCTGGAATCTTCAGAAGGATAATTGATCCAGACACATCAATATCTTCTTGACTGCAAGTTAGTGGATAGACTGAGTCTTCTAACCGTTATACCTGCTAAATATTAGACTACACATGAGAACAACCGTTAATTAGTAATAAGTACTGAGGATCCTTGATCCTAATACGATCTGAAATACATGCTAAGGATAACTAGTCCAGACATATGCCAAGATAACATATCCACAGTGTCAAATTTCCGTGCACTAACAATTGCCCCCAAGATGGCGGTTGTGATAAGATCAAAACTGTCATTTTTCCTTTAAATTCAAACTTCTTTGCAAAAACATATGAGATTTGACAAGTTGGATATAATTGTCATATATCAATGGAGTTTCCATGGGAACTTCCCTTCCGGCTGTATATCCTTCTCCCTGCAAATCATGAACAACTAGTAACACCTGTTTAACCCGGGTGGATGGTTCATTTTTTTGAATGGTGAAATCCGGATTAAGATTTTTGGTAATTGCAAGTAAGTTAAATAGTATCTTTTAACTATCTGTTGATTGTCTGTTATTTTGAAAGTTTGTTTGATATAGATTTATACTTGTTGAAAGTTTTGAGAAATATTCTTTAGTAAAAAGTTTTTAGGATAAAATATCCTTGCAAAAATAAACCAGGATGTTAAATCCTTAAAAAAATAGATTGAGAATAATGAATCCTTATACTGAAATCAAATAAGTGTAAACTGATAAACAGAAATCATAACTTAAGGTCTAGTTAGACCTAAATTACCATAAGTAATGATCCTTCTGTGATCCTGCTAGAAGCAATTTAAGGATCTTGAATCCATAAGTGTTGATCTTCACAATGAACTTAGAAAATCTGTTGCAAACAACTTATAATATTAACTGGGATTAAACCCATTAAGCTGGGGACAAGCCCATAAAATAAACTGGGGACAAGCCCGTGCAACTGGGGACAAGCCCGTGTAATCTGGGGACAAGCCCGTGTAATCTGGGGACAAGCCCAAATACTGGGGACAAGCCCAAACTGGGGATTGGCCCAAAGATACGGATGTTAACTGGTGACATAGCCCTTGAGAAGAGGTGAAAACCCTATAAACCTTAGGAAATGGTACGTCTACCATTATTCGTAGGATCCTCCATATAGCCGGAGACAACGAAATTGTCAGCCACTAAGCGTGTACTGGTCCCGCTGCCCCGAACTATACGTCGGATAGCGTGCGCAACTGGCGATCGTAAGAAAGGTGAAAACCTTTAAACCTTAGGGGATATGACCATCGAGGGTCATACCCAATCGTGGGCAAGGCCAAGGGAAATAGTAAAGTACCTTATATGTAAAGGAGAGGTGGCCAACCTCTTAGACATTGAACCTCTTATTGAAATCTGCATTGTTACTTAAAAACTTGGAAAAGATAAATGTTAAGAATATATTATCCTTAGAATAACAAGAATATAAAATAGATAAGTAATCAGATAGATATTACCGATTTTAGGATCCTTGATCCTTTAAGGATAATAAATCC
This sequence comes from Bidens hawaiensis, assembly GCF_021521415.1. Taxonomy (NCBI): domain Eukaryota; kingdom Viridiplantae; phylum Streptophyta; class Magnoliopsida; order Asterales; family Asteraceae; genus Bidens; species Bidens hawaiensis. Next base: position 535,102 of record NW_027491824.1, on the reverse strand, counting down.
TCTCAGGATACTGGATCCTGATTAGAAAAAGTACTTCTATAGGTGGATAGCATTCCATGCTCTTGGTAGTCTATTGCCTTCCATTGTGAGCAAATGATATGCCCCCTTTCCTGCTTCCGACTCAATCTGATAAGGTCCTTCCCATTTGGGCGCTAGCTTCCCATCAGCTGGATTTGTTGTATTTTGGAAGGCTTTCCTTAATACTAGATCTCCTTCTTGAAATTTTCTGATTCTGATATTTTTGTTGTATGCCCCAGCTATCCTTTGTTGATATGCTGCCATCCTGATCTTGGCTAGGTCTCTGAGTTCTTCTATAGTATCCAAGTCTTCAAGAAGGATTTCTTTATTGGCTTCAGGATCACGGATGCTCGTTCCTACCGTAGGAACCACCATTTCTGTGGGAATTACTGCTTCTGATCCAAACACCAATGAGAAGGGTGTTTGGCATGTTGCATTTTTAGGTGTGGTCCCGTCTGCCCAAAGAACATAAGGAAGTTCTTCAGCCCATTTTCCCTTCTTGGATCCTAGCTTCTTCTTTAGATTGTTGATGATGATCTTGTTGCTAGACTCTGCTTGGCCATTGGCTTGAGGATGAACCGGAGTAGAAGTAATCATTTTGATGCCCCAGCTATCACAAAAGTTAGTAGTTCTACTCCCGATAAATTGGGAGCCATTGTCACAAACAATTTCAGCAGGAATACCAAATCTAGTTATAATATTTCGTTTAATAAAAGATATTACTCCCTTTCTTGGACTTGTACAAATGCTTCTGCCTCAATCCATTTGGAAAAGTAATCAGTCATAGCAAGCATAAAGACTTTTCCACCGGGTGCTTTTGGTAGCTTGCCTACAATATCCCTACCCCATTTCATGAAAGGCCATGAGGAGGATATAGGATATAAAGGCTCTGCTGGCTAATGAAGGATGTTTGCATGTCTTTGACAAGCATCACATTTCCTTGAATACTCCACTGCATCCTTCTTCATTGTTGGCCAGAAATATCCAGTTCTAAGTATCCTGGAAAATAATGCTCTTCCGCTTGTGTGATTACCGCAATCTCCTTCATGAAAATCTCTGAGTAACTCTTGGATTACAGGATCCTCGATGCATCTGAGATATGGACCTGCAAGAGATTTCCTATATACCATATCATTTAACAGAATATATTGGGATACCTTGAGTTTGAAGGATTTGGGATTTTCTGTCACTGAATCTCTCCGGTCTAAATGTAGTTCTTGATAGGATGGATCCATGATCCTTTGTTATTTGAGGATGAAGGATCCCAGAGCACGATTTCTTTATCATTTGTTATCTCTCCAACTTCCTGTTCTCCTATTGCTGGCGAGAGAATGTGGATTATTGGGATTTTCAAATCTTCAGGAATCTTTAGAGATGAGGCTAAGTTTGCCAAGGCATCTGCCCCAGCGTTTTCTTCCCTCGGTACCTGTGTAATACTAAATATTTCGGAGGATTTCGATAACTCCTTCACAACGTCTAAATATTTCATTAGTTTCTCACCTTTAACAGCATACGAGCCATTAAAGTGGTTAGTTATCAATAAAGAATCTACATAAGCCTAAAGATACCTGATCCTCATGCTTTTGGCTAATTGCAAACCTGCGATTAGAGCCTCGTACTCTGCTTCATTATTTGTTGCTTGGAATTCACAAGCTATGGACTGGGGTAATATGTCCCCCTGTGGCGATTTCAGTAGGATCCCCAATCCTGTTCCTCTTACATTGGAAGCACCATCGGTGAAGAGTATCCAAGGATCCTTGGTCTTTTCTAGTTGTTGGACCTCCAAGTCAGCTTCTTTTTGTAGATCACTAGTGAAATCAGCCACAAAGTCCGCCAGTTCTTGAGACTTGATTGCTGTTCTTGGCTCATATTGGATATCATATGCACTTAATTTTACAGCCCACTTGGCCATTCTACCTGATAACTCTGGTTTTCTAAGAACATTCTTCACAGGATAATTAGTTCTCAAAATAATAGGATGAGTTTCAAAATAATGTCTTAATTTAGTAGAAGCCATAATTAGTGCAAGGATTAATTTTTCTAAATGAGAATACCTGGCTCCACATCTAGAAGACTTTTACATACATAGTAAACGGGATGCTGTTCACCTTCATGATCCTTTACCAAGACGGCGCTTACTGCGTTTCCTGAGACAGCTAAATACAGGAATAAGGATTCTCCATCCACAGGCTTCATTAGAGCTGGAGCTGAGGATAAGTAATCCTTCAAGGCTGTAAGCCCAGCCTCATGTTTTTCCGTCCACTCAAACTTTTTATTCTTTCAAAGGATGTCATAGAAGTCCTTGCACTTCTCGGAGGATCTGGAGATGAACCTATTGAGGGCAGTTATTCTTCCTGTGAGCCTTTGGACATCCTTTGTGTTTGTAGGAGACTTCAAATTGAGGATGGCTTCAATCTGCTCGGGGCTTGCTTCAATTCCTCTCTTAGTCACCATATAACCCAGAAATTTCCCAGCCTTAACACCAAAATGGCATTTTAACGGATTTAATTTCATGTTATATTGGTCGAGGATGTTGAATGCTTCCTCGAGGTCTCTAAGGTGATCCTCAGCTTTCTTTGATTTCACCACCATATCATCTATGTAAACCTCCATAGTCTTACCCAACAGATCCTTGAACATCATGTTGACTAATCGTTGGTATGTTGCTCCTGCATTTCTTAGTCCAAACGGCATAGTAGTATAACAATATATGTCGGTAGGAGTCATGAATGCAGTATCTTCCTGATCAGAGGTTCCATCTGAATTTGTTGAAATCTAGAGGAAGCATCCATGAAAGTAAGCATTTCATGTCCTGCCGTTGCATTCACCATGGAATCTATATGTGGCAATGGGAAAGGATCCTTGGGGCATGCCTTGTTTAAATCGGTAAAATCGACACACACCCTCCACTTTCCATTATTTTTTGAAACAACGACCACATTAGCTAGCCATCGAGGATATTGAACCTCTCTGATCATACCGGCCTTAAGAAGTTTTTCAACTTCTTCTTGTATGATCTTGTTCCTCTCAGGAGCGAATTTCCTTCGCTCCTGATGGACGGGTTTAACAGATAAATCAAGGCCGAGTTTATGAGTGATTACCTTTTTTGAAATACCTATCATGTCCGAGTGCTTGAAGGCAAAAGTAGATCTTCTTCGTGCTAAGAAGGATATTATATCCTCCTCAATATTACTAGGGATACTGGATCCTAAGAACACCTTTATTTCTGGATCTTCGGGGTCCTATGATACTTCTTTAAGGTCTTTCTCCCGAGCTTCCAGCACGTCCCTAGGATGTTGCTGTAATTGCTATGCTATGGTTGGCTTGGCTGTTGGCTTTATTGACGATGAATAATAGTTCTTGGCCTCCGCTTGGTCACCTACTATCTTTACAACTCCCCAAGGAGTAGGTAGCTTGATGCACTGGTGATAAGTTAAGGCTACGGCCTTCATTCCATGGAGCCACAGCCTACCTAAAATAACATTGCAAAAGGAAAGGTTATCTATAACACAATTTTTGGTAAGAATTTAACCTTTTGATATAAATTGGGAGGTTGATGTCCCCCAATGTCTTCTTGGTTTCGCCACTAAAACCGACTAGCACCGAAGTTCTAGGAATGATTTCTGAATCTGGGATGTTCATCTTCTTAAGAACATCATGTTGGATAATGTTGACCGAGCTGCCACCGTCTACTAGGATCATGCGTACATAATGGTTAGAGATAAATAAAGTAATAATCAAACCGTCGTGATGAGGATCCTGAATGTTCATTTTGTCTTCCTCATCGAAGAAGATTCTCTTGTCTGTTGTTAAGGTGGTTGACACTATTGGTCGATCTCCGCTATCCATATTTATCTCTTTAGCGAGTCTTTTTGCTGCAGAGAAAGAAGTTCCACATATGTCAGAACCTCCGGACATGAAATTGATCTTCTGCATATCCAGCTTGTCCTGATGAGGATCCTGGATTATTGAATTGAAAAAGATTCTCTGATTAGTCACTAGAGTAGTGGGGATGAGCGGTCTTCTCTCGTCTTCCAGTTCGAATTCTACTTCGGGATCTTCTCTTATGTCACAAGAATCTTGAAATAATTCGTAGTCTCTGGAGACAAAGTTGATCACATGAGCATCTGGTGGTGGTGGTTTTGCTTTTTGTGGAAGGTCTTCAGGATCCTGGATCTTGGATTTCTTCCTTCCCAAAAGTTCTTTAAAGTGACCCTTACTCAGGAGGTAACCAATTTCCTTCCTTAAGCCGATACACTCGTCTGTCGCATGGCCAAAGTCTTCGTGGAAGGCGCACCACTTAGATTTGTCCATGAAACCGACAACCTTTTCATTCTTTCGTGGCCAACTCGCTTTTTATCCCAAATCCTTCATGGCACAGATCAAGCCATGAGTGTCCACAGAGAAACAATAATCGAAGATGCAAGGATAGTCTTCATCGTCATCTCCCTCTTCAACTGCCCGTACGTTCTGATTGTTGAATTTGGCATACGGATTCGAATTGTTATTCCTGTTCCAGGATCTTTTATTCTTCTCGGGGGTTTCGTGTTTTGGCTGTCCCCCAAAACGATCCTGGATCCTTTTGTCTTCTTCCAACCGGATGTATCTCAATGCCCTATTTCTGACTTCGTCTAATGTCCTGCATGGAGTCATCACTAAATCATCATAAAAGGGGGAGCTCTTCTGAATTCCCATCTTGAATGCATCAACAGCAGTAGTCATGTCAAGATTTGGGATTTATAGAGCTTCCTTGCCGAATCTGGTGACGAAATCCCTAAGGGATTCATCACTAGGTTGGACAACACGATATAAATCACTGGTTAACCTCTCAAATTTCCAACTACAGGAAAATTGAGTGTTAAATAAGTTAACTAAGTAAGAGAAAGAAGTAATTGAAAAGGAGGAAGACTTAGCAGCCATTTTAGAGCGGCTCCCGTTAGTGTGGATCCAAAGCCCTTGCATAGGCAAGCTTCCTTGAGTCTCTACAGAATAGGATTGATCTCCATCCTTTCCCTATACTGTGCTACATGTTCTTCAGGATCAGTGGTCCCGTCGTAAGTCTTCATATTCGGAGTCTGGAACCGCTTCGGGATTTCAGCATCACAGATAGGCAGAGCGAATCTGGATACTCTGTGGCTTCCCTTAGGTATCTCGGGAATTGGTCTTATGACCCCGGGAACACTGGATATCGTTTCCTTGAGCTTCTGCAGCTCCTTGGCCATAGCTTGGTTGATACCTGCATCCTGCACGGGACCACGTTTAGCGTTAAAGGATATAGGATCATACGAGTTACATCTTTGCTAGGTAAAGGTAGGCATCCCAGATGAGTAGTTGGGATAAGAGGAGTTTGCAGTAGGAGTTGGTCCTCTAGAAGCTATGGTTTGCATGGGGATTATATCTCCTTCATGGACCTCCGAAGACCTTTGATGTTGAACCCCTGAGAATCCTTGATCCTTGAAGAAGAATCCTTGATTGTGGATGAAGGATCCTAGTGGTTGGGAGTTGAAGGATCCTTGAAGATACAATCCGGAGGATCCTGGTTGAAGGATCGATGATCCTTGCTGAAAGGTTGAGGATCCTTGAGTTGGTTGAACCATGGACTCTTGTTGGAGGATAGATGATCATGGCTGGAAGATCGAGGATCCTTGAGTACACTGACCCACGGACTCTGGTTGAAAGATAGATGATCCTAGCTGGAAGATCGAGGATCCTTGAGTATGCTGACCCACGGACCCTGGTTGAAGGATGGATGATCCTTGTTGGAAGATCGAGGATCCTTGAGTATGCTGACCCACGGACCCTGGTTGAAGGATGGATGATCCTTGTTGGAAGATCGAGGATCCTTGAGTATGTTGAGCCACGGATCCTGGAGTAGAAAATTCCAGCACCCTAGGTATCAAGGGATTCTGATCCAATGCTGGCCTCTTTCTTTTCTTGAGATCTTCAATTTCATGTAGGATCCTCTGGTTGGTTTTGTTCTGCTGCTCCATGTATGCCTTAACCTGTGAAAACATTGCGGAAACATCATTGTTAGATTTGACCACCGAAGTGGCAGCAGTGGTTTTTGAGCTCTGGAAGACTGGAATTTGTGTCTTGTTTCCAGCCGCGGTGGTCCTTGGTGCTCCCGTAATTGGAGGAGGCATGGTCGGCAAAGTTCTTGATGAGAGAGAAACCGAGGATGGCATGGTTGATGAAGCAGAGGTTGATTGAGAGGCCATTGATGGTGATATGGGTATGAAAAGTTGAAAATTGATAGGAAATAATCTGGATTATAGCACCAATTTCCCCACTGTGGGCGCCAAATTGTTTTGGACAAAAATCTGCTAAGGATCAAGTATCCAAATCTGTTATGCGAGGTAAGGTGCTAACTCGATAATGACAAGTGTATAAGCGTAATATTGATGAACACAAAGGTTTGATCACAAAGGAAAAAGCCCTTAACCAAGATAGTCTTACTTCGGTCAAAACTTATCAAGGTAATCTTTGGTAAAATAACTCCGGTCAAGGATTAATAAGATAATCTTTGGTCGGATTATTTTAGTCAATGATCAATAAGGTAACCTTTGGTCGACGAGTATAAGATTATCGTGATCTCCGGCACAAAAAACCCCCGGACGGTGAAAACTATCACCGTCGATTATAATAAAAGGTGGTTACAAGGGTTGTGGAGTTGATGATCAACAAATACTATGTGTGTGAGTACAAGATATCTTAGCGGCTAGAATACGTGTGAATGTGCGTGTTCTAATGTTGATCACAGCCTCTATTTATACAAAAACATAATAACTTCATGGAATTATTAATAATAAAGACTATTAACTAATAATCCCTAAAAATCTGCCATTGCCTTAAATATAATCGTAACTGCCACTTTGACCACGTGCTCCATCACTCAGGCTGTGAAATAGGGGGTAGACCAGGTCTTGGAGCCGTTACACTTGATAAATATCAGCCTTCATATAAGAAATAACCGTTAATAGCACCAGATGCCGAGGATCCATGATCCTGGCATAGCTCTGGAACTCTTCAGAAGGATAATTGATCCAGACACATCAATATCTTCTTGACTGCAAGTTAGTGGATAGACTGAGTCTTCTAACCGTTATACCTGCTAAATATTAGACTACACATGAGAACAATCGTTAATTAGTAATAATTACTGAGGATCCTTGATCCTGATACGATCTGGAATACATGCTAAGGATAACTGGTCCAGACATATGCTAGGATAACATATCCACAGTGTCAAATTTCCGTGCACTAACAGCTCACAGGAAGAATAGCCGCTCTCAACAGGTTCATCTCAAGATCCTCCTAAAAGTGCAAGGACTTCTATGATATCCTTAGGAAGAATAAGAAATTTGAGTGGAAGGAAAAGCATGAAGCTGCACTTACAGCCTTGAAGGATTACTTATCCTCAGCTCCATCTCTGATGAAGCCTGTAGATGGAGAATCCTTATATCTATACTTACTTGTCTCAAGTAATGCAGTAAGTGCCGTCCTCGTCAAGGATCACGAGGGTGAACAGCACACAGTGTATTATGTAAGTAAGAGTCTTTTAGATGCAGAGGCCAAGTATTCTCATCTAGAAAAGTTAATCCTTCTTTTAATTATGGCTTATACTAAATGAAGACATTATTTTGAGACTCATACTATTATTTTGAGAACTAATTATCCTGTTAAGAATGTTCTCAGGAAAACCAGAATTGTCAGGTAGGATGGATAAGTGGGCTGTAAAGCTGAGTGCATATGACATTCAGTATGAGCCTAGAACAGCTATCAAATCGCAGGCACTCGCAGACTTTGTGGCTGATTTCAGCAGTGACATGCAGAAAGAAGCCGATCTAGAGGTTCAGCAAGTAGATGTAACCATGGATCCTTGGATCCTCTTCACAGATGGAGCATCCAACGTAAGAGGAACGGGATTGGGCATACTACTGAAATCACCATAGGGGGACATAATACCCCAGTCCATTGCATGTGCATTTCAAGCTACCAACAATGAGGCAGAATACGAAGCACTCATAGCAGGTTTACTTTAGCCAAAAGTATGAGGATCAGGTATCTTCAGGTTTATATGGATTCTTTACTTATTACTAACCACTTTAAGGGTTCTTATACCATAAAAGGTGAAAATATGATCATATTTAGAAATTGTGAAGGAATTAGCAAAATCCTTCGAAGTGTTTAATATAGTACAGGTACCAAGAGAGGAAAATGCTGGGCAGACGCCTTAGCAAACTTAGCCTCATCCTTGAAAATTCCAGAAGATACGAAGATCCCAGTTATCCACATACTCTCGCCAGCAATAGGAGAGCAAGAAGTTGGGGAAATAACAAGTGATAAGCAGATTGTACTTTGGGATCCATTATCCTCAGCCAGTCAAGGATCCTGGATCCTCCCAATCAAAAATTACATTCAAACTGGAGAAATTCCAGCTACCGAGAATCCCAAATCCTTCAAACTCAAGGTATCACAATACATTTTATTAGATGATATGCTATACAGAAAATCTCTTGCGGGTCCATACTTGAGGTGCATCGAGGATCCTGAAATCCAAGAAGTACTTAAAGACTTTCACGAAGGAGATTGCGGCAACCACACAGGAGGAAGGGCATTATTCTCCAGGATACTTAGAACGGGGTACTTCTGGCCAACAATGAAGAAGGATGCAGTAGAGTATTCGAAGAAGTGTGCTGCCTGCCAAAGGCATGCAAATATCCTTCATCAACCAGCAGAACCAATGTATCCTATATCCTCTTCATGGCCTTTCATGAAATGGGGAATGGACATTGTTGGGAAGCTGCCAAAGGCACCAGGTGGAAAGGTATTTATGCTTTCCATGACGGACTACTTCTCTAAATGGATCGAAGCAGAGGCATTCGTACAAGTCCGAGAAAGGGAGGTTATATCCTTTATTAAACGAAATATTATAACTAGATTTGGCATTCCCTCTGAGATTATTTGTGATAATGGTTCCCAATTTATTAGGAAAAGAACAACTAACTTTTGTGACAGCTGGGGCATAAAGATGATTACTTCAACACCAGTGCATCCTCAAGCTAATGGTCAAGCGAAGTCTAGCAACAAGATCATCATCAACAACTTGAAGAAGAAGCTATGATCCAAGAAGGGAAAGTGGGCCGAGGAACTACCATATGTTCTTTGGGCCGACAGGACAACACTCAAGAATGCAACAGGCCAAACACCCTTTTCATTGGTGTTTGGATCAGAAGTGGTAATCCCTACAGAGATGATGGTTCCTATAGCAAGAACGAGCCTCCGTGATCCTGAAACCAATGAAGAAATCCTTCTTGAAGACTTGGATACTATTGAAGAACTCAGAGACCTAGCCAAGATCAGAATGGGAGCTTATCAACAAAGGGTAGCTGGGGCATGCAACAAGAATATAAGGATCAGAATATTTCAAGAAGGAGATCTAGTCTTGAGGAAAGCCTTCCAAAATACTACCAATCCGGCTGATGGGAAGTTAGCACCCAAATGGGAAGTGTTTTGGAAAAAAATCACTCAAGGATAATGTATCCAAATTCGTAAATTTGAGGTATAGTGCTATTATAATAACAACGAATGTATGAACGAAATTGAGATGAACACAGCGATTTGTTACGGGGAAAAGTCCTTGATCTGGTTCGGATCACCGGCACAAAAACCCCGGGTGATGACAATTGTCTATCACCACTTTATTAATATAAAAAATAAGGATACAAGGTTTGGAGAATATGATCAGTGTTACAACGAAAGCTGTGCGTGTGTGTGTATGCTGCTGAATTCGTAGTGAGCAGAGTGTGTTGTTGTGTTGGGTTTGTTTTCCTAGCTGATCATACCACTATTTATACATAAAAGACAATAACTCAATGGAGTTATGAATAATAAAGACTATTAACTAATAATCCCTAAAAATCCGCCTCATCTTGAATATTATCGTAACTGCCACTTTGACCACGTGCTCCATCATTCAGGCTGCGAAATAGTGGGTAGACCAGGTCTTGGAGCCATTACACTTGATAAATATCAGCCTTCATATAAGAAATAACCGTTAATAGCACCAAATACCGAGGATCCATGATCCTGACATAGCTCTGGAACTCTTCAGAAGGATAATTGATCCAGACACATCAATATCTTCTTGACTGCAAGTTAGTGGATAGACTGAGTCTTCTAACCGTTATACCTGCTTAAATATTAGACTACACATGAAAACAACCGTTAATTAGTAATAAGTACTGAGGATCCTTGATCCTGATACATGCTAAGGATAACTGATCCAGACATATGCCAGGATAACATATCCACAGTGTCAAATTTCTGTGCACTAACAGGAAGGACCTTATCAGATCGAGTCGGAAGTAGGAAAGGGGGCATATCATTTGCTCACAATGGAAGGCAATAGATTACCAAGAGCGTGGAATGCTATCCACGTCAAGAAGTATTTTTCTGATCAGAATCCAGTATCCTGAGAGGATACATTATCTTTAAAGGATCAAGGATCCTCGAAATTGGTAATATCTATCCGATCACTTATCCTTTTCATTTTTTTTATTCTTAATTTAAGGATACTATATTCTTAACATTTTATCTTTTCCAAGTCTTGAATATCAATGCAGGGTATTATTGAGATGTGTAATAGTCAAGAGGTTGTCCACCTCTCCTTTACATTCAAGGTACTATCTTGTTTCCCTTGGCTTAGCCCATGTTTGGGTATGACCCCCGATGGTCATATCCTCTAAGGTTTAAAGGTTTTCACCTTTCCTATAAATAGAGTTTATACACTCGCGCCTGGAGCGCACGTTATCCAACGTATAGTCCGGGGCAGCGGGACCAGTACACGCTTAGTGGCTGACAATTTTGTTATTTTTGGCTATTTGGAGGATCCTACGAATTATGGTAGACGTACCATACCACCGGTTTATAACGTTTTCACGTTATCTCAAGACAAAGGTTTCTAACATTTTCATGTTAGCTAAGGTTTATAACGTTTTCACGTTATCTTCGTTTGGGCTAAATCCCGGGTTGGGCGAGTCCCCAGTTAACATCCGTATTTGGGCTTGTCCCCAGTTTTGAGCTTGTCCCCAGATTACGGGCTTGTCCCCAGATTACACGGGCTTGTCCCCAGTTGCACGGGCTTGTCCCTAGTTTATTATTTGGGCTTGTCCCCAGCTTAATGGGTTTAATCCCACTAACACTATGAGTTGTTTGCAACAGATTATCTAAGTTCATTGTGAGAATTAAAATTCTAAGGATCCAGAATCCTAAAGTTATTCCTTCAAGGATCATTGAGAGTTCAGTACTTATGGTAACGTAGGTCTACCTAGACCTTCTGGTATGGTCTCTATTAATGAATTTATGTATTATCTTGGTTGCAATAATTTTGGATATTTCAAGTTAGAAAGTTACTCCTTTGAAGATATTTTATTACTAAGATCTTTTAATTGTTTTTAAGGATACTTTATCCTAAAATTTGTCCTTTAAGGATATTCTTTTATATAACGTTTATCATCTTTTAAGGATACCTTATCCTACTGTTTGTTCTTTAAGGATATTCTATCCTAAGTTATTTTCATAAGGATCTTTTATCCTGAAATCTTTTACTTAAGAATATTTTTCAAAACTATCAATAATGCTAAAGTTATATCTAATTAACTTTTAGAAATAAACAGCAGGCAAATAGTTAAAAGATTTATATTAATTAAAATAAGCCACATGGACTTATCCAAAATTCTTAACCCGATCTTTACCGTGTAAAAGATGGACCATCCATCCCGGTTAAGTAAGTACCACTAACAGTTCATAAGTGGAGGAAAATTAAAAACATGGGCAACAAAGGCTTCATCCCCACAAACAGAGGATCCCTCCACCTTTGTCACCCCGGAAAATTGTCTTAAGGATCATGGATCCTTTATCCTAGTTATTACTGTCTATTACAAACCGAAATTATTGTTCATAAAAACATCATAAACACAAAATAAAAGGATGGGCTCGGGCCTTGTCTTTTGTATCCTTCATCACCCACCTAAGCTGCATCTTCACCCTCAGCAGCAACATCCTCTTTACCGGCTTCAACCGCCTCCTTGACGCCACTACTCCCAGCCTCGGTGTCCTCAGCCATTTCCTCGTCGTCCTCACCACCAAGCTGATCAAGGGCAGCCTTCCACTTCGCCACATCCCAGGTCGACTTGTCGAAAGCAGGATCACCGGCCTCCTTCGCCATCTTGATCCGCGCCTAGAATACCAACCTGGCAGCCCAAACCTTAGCCTCGTTTGTAGCCTGCTCCACTGCATCTTGACGTTGGGCTTCGGCTAAGGATAGATGATCCTCCAACTGTTTTTTCTCCTTGGAGAGCTGGATCATAGCCTTATCATTTGCAACCACAACTTTCCCTAATCCCGACAACTTGTCGCTCATTTGGCCGATGATCTTCTCATAATGCTCTTTGAAAGCACTCATGGCCTACACACAACAAAGTAATCGAAGTCAGAAGGATATTGGATCCTGCAAATCAAAGTGTCAGGATACAGGATACTTACAGAGAGGACAATGTCATAATGGGTTTCAGGATCAGAGGACCTCTTCCTCATAGAAGCCGCAGATTTGGCCCTGGTTGTTGCAGTCTTGGGCTCGGAACTAGTGCCTGCCTTCGAGGCCTCCTTCTTGACAACAGGGGAGGTGACCATACAGTCAATATCTTCTAGGGAGAACTTGTCGGCTGACTTCTGGGATTTCTTGGCGCCTGAAAAGGGAAAAAGGTTACCAGATAAGTTTTTTTATTCTAATCTTATTTATATTAAAATTATTAACTTATTTGACATGCTTGAACCTGAGGAGATATCACAAAAACCTTCAATTAAACGAGCTTGAAAGGTCCTAATCTCGGTATCCAGTGCTAGGAAACGTTTTGTCTTTTCTTCTGTGCCAGGTAACTTGCCCAAAGAAGCAAAGTTGTCAACTGTAAACAAAAAGGAAAAATCAGAATTCAAGTTAAAGCATCAAGGATCCTGCTATTTCTTAAGGATCCAGGATCCTACCCTTTCTAACCCACTTTGAAGGAAGTTCGATTCCTCCTGGTATCGAGTCACGTTTAACAAAGAAAAACTGGTTCCTCCACAGGGAATCATTTAAGATGACTTTCAATATCGGGTGAGGTTGTCGGGGCTTGGATTTGAAGATAAATCGGGCAGGACCGTGGGTAGTGAGGGTGTACAAATGTGATAACTCTGGAAGGCCGATGTCCATCTCTTACTCTTCTATGATTCTCTCGATAGTGCTGATAACCCTCCAAACCATGGAATAGCTTGTATGTAGATATGCCGGTAGAATCAAAGAAGCTTTGAGTAAAAGACGGAAAGGGATATTTGTAGCCGATCAGAAATGGAGTCGCCAGAAAGCAAACCCAGACATTGGAATATACGACGCAGCGGATGCTGGATTCATAAGGTCGGAATAAGGTTTTCGGAGGGAACAATGAGCGAAAGTCTTCAACCTCTGGATCTGTGAGTTTACAGATTTTGGTGGACGGGTTGGCCAGCAGACATTGGGGTTCCATTTCCGTTAACTCAGAATCATCAAAGGTTTGTTCAGAAGGATTAGAGGGAGACGGAGAAGAAGAAGAAGAATACGAAGCAGCAGACATGATTAAAGAAAATGAGAGAAAAGTAAGAAGGATACCTGATGCGTCGGCTGGAGGTATGCTTATAATCAAAGATATAGAGCGGCATATATAGACGGTTATTATTAACCTGGGGGCTAAATGGTAAATAATTCTTTCAAAACCGTCCCATCTATCTGTTTTCGCATTAATTTTGAATTTAAAAATGATAGTTGTATTCCACTGCCACGCGCCATTTTGGGGGCAATTGTTAGGGAATGAATTTTATGCTGAGGATCCTTAATCCTTAACTATCTTATGGATAGATTATCCTTGAGATATATAACAGGTTATAAAGGATCAATGATCCTCAGTGTTATTTGTTTACTAATGATTGCGTTTAGTATGGTGATGTGTTAGACAGGTATAACAATTTTAGGACATGCTGACATCAATTATCCTCATGGAGTATTCTCTAGCTGGAGTATGGATACAGGATCCTTATTCAGTATAGCTAGTAATGGACAATTTCGTATGAAGACTGATGTTTGAATATCAACAATGGTTCTTAGACCTGGTCCACCACTTAATTCGTTACTGAACGGCTATTAGCACGTGGTCAAAGCACACGATGATGAAGAGTGGAAGACTAGCGAGATTATAGGAATAGTTGTTAGTTAGTTACTTATTATTTTTCTTTATATAATCGAGTTATGATCAACATTAGATATACACACGCTCACATTTACACTCGTATTCTAGCTGCTAGCTCATCAGAAAACACACACGTAGCTTTCATTGTAACTGTTGATCAACAACTCCAACCCTTGTAATCACCTTTTACTATTAATAAACTTAACGGTGATAGTTTTCACCGTCCGGTGGTTTTTTGTGCCGGAGATTACTATAATCACGTACCATCCGACCAGAGATTACCTTGTTAATCCTGACCGAAGCAATTCGACCAAAGATTACCTTGTTAGTTTTTGACCGGAGTAAAGATTATCGTAATTAAGGGTTTTTTCCCTCGTGATCAAATCCTTGTGTTCATCAAAATCTCAGTTATACAACCATTATTATCGTGTTAGCACTATACCTCACTTGACAGATTTGGATACATTATCCTTAGCTGATTTTTATCCAAAACACCAATAAACTCCCTAAGCAATTTAGAAAATTACCAAATCAACCATGTTGGAGATGGTAAATGGACATGTTAATAAGGAAATATATTTAAATTGCACTTTTTATCTTTTAATATTATTTTTATAATGTGTCGTGACACAAAATAATAATGTTATATGTTCAAACAAGCTATGTACTAAAGTAGACATCCAATAACCATAATAATATAATGGCAACTTGTTTTTCAAAGTTCACGTTATATTCATAGGTATTCACAAGAATAAAAAAATAAAATAGTAAATACACTTATAAAATTTTCTTTCTACAGAATCACCTACAAATAGTTAAATGGCATGCAATAATAGTAAGTTGAATTCGGAGAGTGAAATAAGTGTCACAAATGAGTGTTTTCATTCTTGGCAAGGATTACGAACTTGATATCAACCACAAAGCAATGCAAATGCTTAGCATTTTAGGACCCCTCTTAGAAAGAACCGGGATCGTGTACGTCCAAGCAAAGAAGAGTTCACGTTCGGTTTGTTGGAGAAACATGTCAAACATACCTTTAAATTTCACTGGATGTCATATTTACTATGAACAATTTTTATATGGCTTTAAATAATTTTAGCATGGGAGAGACATTATGTCTTTATATAACGTAGGACTATATAGTCAACTTTAGTCCATACGTTTGAGAGTTACCTTTGGGATTTATATTCTTTAGATTGATATGGAACGTGATTTCACGAGTATACCATACTCCAAAACACGGTAACAAAAGTTAAAAATTTATTGTAATCACTTTAACTTCTTTCATAGTTATCATTTAAAAGTATGTAGCGTGAAGCTACTCTTAGATTAAAAAAATATATCACATAAAACTGTCCTTTAATACGAAATATTTAAATGAATGTTACCAGATTGGCAACAACTTATTTATTGATGACTCTTACTCAACTTGTTTACATTCCGATCTAGTTAGCCAGCTAATGAGCAAGCCAACAAACGATCTTACCTTGGCTCGATTTCAAATGATCTAGTCACGACTTTTTTTTAAAACAATTTCATGAGTAAAAAAAAAACCAGACCCCTACCAATCCGATCCAATACAATGACAAATCACACCCATGGGTTTCCATTTAAGTATAAAACACGCAGTCTAAAAAAAGGTATAAAAGAAGAAGAAGAAAAAGAAGGTACTATACTATTCTAAAAAACAATATATTAAATTAAATATCAAAATAATAAAAAAAAACAAGGAGTGGGTTCTAAAATAACAGTCTCTGTATGTGTGTGGGTCCCACCCAACTCCAATCCACTCCTTGATATAACTCCACGCCTTTCTTCCTTTCCACTCTTTCACTTTCACTTTCACACACTCACCATGACTCAAGACCACTGGCTCACCGTCGCCATGACGGACACCACCGCCGTAGCACAAATCCTCGTCAACCTCCGAGCAGCAGCACCGCCGGCAAAGCCTCGCAGACCGGAACCACCGCACAGCTGGACCGTTCGTCAACGCCGGTCCAGTACCAAATCCGAACCGCCTAGGGCTAGTCCTACCACTCCGTTATCATGGACCGCCGCCACTTCCGGCAGCTGCTTTGCTGCAGTTGCTGATACCTCGAGATCTAAGGTTTGTTGTTATACGTTTTCCGGTGGTTATTAACTTATTATTATTATTATTATTATTATTATCAGTCATCATTTGCTTCTTGTGTTATTCGATGCGGTTAATCATTTTGACCAGCCTTATGACGATGGTTATTCCGTTTCGGAAATGACTATTCTGCCCTTGAACAGTTTAAAATGGACTTTCTGTCTCTACTTCTGTGTCTACTAAACAGCTTTTACGTTGAAGGGTGTTTTTTGACATTTTACATGAATGTATCACATAATAGGTCGAAATGATATCTAACTACCTTGTAAATTGTAAGGGGTAGTTAGGGGTGTTTTGGTCATTTGGGTTATATGTTTGTAACGGTGGCGTGTTTTCGTGGCAAGTAAAGGTCTGTGTGTTGAGTTTGGTGCGTGTGTTGGCTGGCTAGTGATTGTCCTTTTAGTCATGCTTATTTTGTGATATTAATAAATTGGTATTCAAAGTCTTATATATTTATATATACTATTATTATTGTTGTACAATTAAATGCCAAGTAAAAAAATGTTAAATTGTTTAAATATAAATAAGACAATGGTTAACCGATGGTTTTAGAACGAGTAACTCAAACATCGTGACATGTTTGCATGTGCTTAAAACATATGAATGATTGTTTTTTCCAGTTTATTTTATTTAAAAATGTTTAAAGAATATGTCTTTATACAAAGTTGTCAAGGTCTTGTAGCTTTAGTGCTTTACCCAAGATCTAATCACTTGTCACCATACTTTTATTCAAATTTTACTTTGTTTTGTGTGTAACTTGTCATTACCTATATTGTACACAATGTGTTATGTAAAAAAAAAAAAATGTGTTATGTAACTTTCATTATTGAGTAGTTTGGGATGATGCTTGCAGGTCACGCCACCTTGTGAAACCTCAACTAAGAAGTCAAGAAAGAAGAAAGTAAGTTATTAGTCATGTACCATTATTAACTATATATATCATATAAGTGATCTTAATATCTAATTAACATAGTTATACATTTACTGTTTCTAGACTTTGGTGGCACTTAAGACGGAAGAGGTTATATTAATGGAGGAACAGCATCATTTGAAAATGGTAGGTTAAGTTAAAATCACCGCGTTTATTATTTGAATAATTTACGCTCATTTTCATTACTTTTAAATGTAGAAACTCGCAGCACTACAAGCTAAATATGCAAAACAGATAAAGGAGAATGTGAGGCTAAAGAAGATTAAGGTAAAATAATTGTAATAATCTCTCCATAGTTAAATCAAAACACTAATATAAGTTTTATAACTGTACTTTTGTATTTCAGTTGGATATGCAAGTAGAGACACAAGGCGATAGACCAAAGGCAACCACGAGCAACCATATTGAAACGGTTGATGAGCGAAATGACAAAATTGTCCTTCCTGATCTCAATGTTCCTTTCGGGGAGGATGCGATTGTGAGTTATTAAGAGCATAGAATAAACTCGTATACTCAAGAATAGGAAAATAATTTCTAACATCGGATTTAAGCTAATTTAATGAAGGTAACTTGAGGATTATAGTGCTAAAATCTACATAACCCTTGTAGATGTAGTTGGACTCTATTTCATTTCCTTTTGTATACATTAATTAGTATCAGAATCAACTCAATGCTAATATTTTCAGTCTCTCAACTATTCCATCCATAGTGATTTAAGAATTTAAGAACTTACGTTAAAAAAAGACAAAAAAAACAACGGCATTAATTCCATTCATGCTTGAGATATGACGTTTTTTGCTGTATGTGACTTCTATGACGGATGAAATTCATATATTGTATGTTCTATTACATTGGCCGGAGCTCATATCGCATTCTTTTACATATTATGAGTTATTTTTATTTTGATTATAATACAAACACAAATGATGCAGAATGCACACAATGTTATATATGTATTGGTTTAGTTTGATTTGCACCTGGTTCAGACTTGAATATCCCAAAATCTATGACGTGACCTAAGAATAATTATAATAAGAGGTGAACGTATAAACCGGTTTTTAACCTGAGCCAAACCGGATTATGGAACTGGTTAAAAACTGGGACTGGTTAAATATTAGTTTAAAACCAAAATTGTTTGAAATCAAACCAGCTTTGGGCTAAAAACTGATATGCGTTTTAGCCATCTTTGAAGCGAAATGGTTTGGGCCTAGAACCTGATTTATGCACCTCTAGTTTGTTTGAATGTTAGAATTTATTCATGCGAATGCGATCATCTACGATCAATTATTCATGTCTATAAGCCTACCCTTTATATTAACATTAACATATATAGGATGTTGAATTTCATATGCATAATAACGCACGCTTGTTCAATCTGATGAACAACTAACGTGTTTGTGTCATTGTGTGTTCAATTTGAACATCTAACTGAACTTTTATTTTCCTTATTTTCTATAATTACGGCGACATTCACCAACTCACCAACCAATAACAAACAACTAAAATTTGTGAATATGAATTGAGTGGCAATTTCAGTGGAACGCCCTTTTCACAGCCGTATTCGAATTCGTATATATCATTAATGTATCACCTAAGTCCTAAGAAATCAATGGTTTTGCGTTTAGCTGTTGAACTAAACTTTGCTCTCAAATCATGCTACATTAGCCATCCAAACAAAAACTAAACATTGCTTTCAAATTTTGCTACCATCCTAACGAATAACTAACATAGAAACAAATAATTAAACCTAATGAAAATGAGTAGTAGCTAATAAACTTTAAAACTTAAATCAGATAAACATGACGCGGGTCGCATCACGCACGACAGGCTTGATGGATTCATCCGAGGCAAGCCCTAGTTAGCTTCCAAACGGTGGCCCAATAACACTTTTTTTATTTTAAATGGAGGCCTTTCTTGGACCCAAATAAAAACTGGTTAGTGGACCAAAATTAAAAATTATAATTTATTAATCTAAGGTGGTAATTGTTAATGGGACCTGAAAGGCTGAAACACGAGACGAAATTTCAGTTTTGGTTTGTCATACTTGAAACAAATAAGCGGTTTAACTAAACATGTTGACCCGCTAATTCATTTGTGACTTGTTTAACCTATTTTATACAATCCACCAACCGGCTAACATGTTTACAAATGTATTACTATCTGCTAACCAGTTTGACACTTTAAATTAGTTATGCATGTTATGTTTGAGACACACATTTAAATATGTTCATTTTTGGGTTGATATTTTTTATCTGAATAATATGTGCCGTTTCCAGGTTGAACAATTCAACCAATCAACCCAAATTCCAACCTGAAACTTTTTAACCCAACATGATCGACACCCTATTATAATCTAATAATATATTATAATTGGAACGCAGAGTCTGTCTCGTGTGATAAAATGACAATAGTGAAAAACTAATTGTTATATATAGCAGTAGATAAGTTTGGTGTCGCTAAACCCTGGTTGGGTCACTTAACAGCACCATACTTGCCAATTGCATTTTTTTTTTGTTTTAATTGTTTTTTCCTATTCTAGTTATAGTATTGTAATGAAATAACATAAGCCGACAAAACGTCAATTTTGTGGTTTTTTGTTTGATTGAATTCCGGTACCGTAACTAACGTGATAGAAACGACTGATTTTGCCTACTCATCGCTTCAACGTCCGTGACCGACCAATACTCGAGTTTTATCTGATTTTTTTTGCTCTGGTACTATAACGAAAACTGACCAAATGCGAATTTTACTTTTAGTTCCGGTATCCTAACGAAAATGATGGAAACCAACCAAATTCCCGTAGACTCACCGTAACGCACGTAACGAAAACTAGCCGAATGCTAATTTTTTTTAGCTCTGGTACCACAACGAACGTGACGAAAATCGGTCGAATTTGCGTACATTCACTGTCTCAATGCCCGGGATCAACAACACTCGGGTCTTCCCAACGTCCGGGTTTTACCAACATTCGCCACTCATTGGTGAACCTCAATTTTTATATTATTTTTTTATAGTTACGATATCATAGCGCACGACACCAAACCAATCGAATTCGCGTCGACTTATCGCCTCAACATCCGGAACCGACAACATTTGGGTTTTACCAACCTATCCGGCGCAACGCGCCAGGTAGAACCCTAGTTATATACGAATAGTAAATCTATCGGTTAGTAGATTAATTGGTTGTATAATTACGTGCACTTAAGTGTTAAACACTTAAACCGGTGGTTTAAGGGGGTGTTTGGGAAACCTTATTGAATATCTGAATGATTGTTTTTGAGATTTATGGTTTATGTCTAAATTGGAAATAATTTGGGATTTAGGGTTTATTGTAGTTGGAATTAACTGATTATGGGTTTATGCCTTTATGGCTTTAATTTTATTTAGGATTTTCAAAATTTAAAAACATAGAAATATATTTAGTGAGGTCTTAACTAGTTTTGTTAGAAAATATGTTAGTTCTCAACTTGAAAATATATTTAGACGGATTTGCGTAATCGAATGGGTGATGAATATTTGAACAATGCTATAAGGTAAAGAAGATGGTGTAATGACTCGATTTCAAGCTTTTTAAAAACCAAATAGAAGAAATCCGCACCCTATGTGTTTAACTATATTTATTATCGTGTTTCAATCATTTGTTTTGTTTACATTTATGAAATACGGTAAAAAAATAAATTAACGTTACCCCTAAGATTGATATCTAGATCTGCCACTGCGACTAGAACCATCGTCAGAATCGGTTGTTGATGCTCAAGTGGCAGTGGTTGGTTGGTGGCGAGTCAATTGGTGGCGGCAATGGTGTTCAGGTTAAGTTTTTCGACAAACAATATGACTTTCTGGTCAAAAGCGTTTTTCCGGCAATCTGCAAATAACGATGTTAAGATTTTGTTAATCACGGACTAGTGGGAACAAATGTTAAAAAATGAGAGCGTCAACGGCCAACTCGTTAGTTAGGATCAACATCGATCAAATATGATAGTTGTGATTAGTAAAAACCAATACACCTATAATATTTATTAACATTTATTACAATTTATACATTTTTTTGAAGTACAGTACATAAGTAATTTCAGGATAGGATTGCACGTCCATACCCCACTCTTACATGTCGGACCTAGGATCCGAACGATCTTTCGCGATTTTCTTGTAATTGAATAGTTGCATAATTTTAGGTTCATATTCTACCCAACTGTGTCGAGTTATACTATGACAAAGTTAATTCAAATCAAATTGTTTAAAACCAACCAACAAACATTCTTTTGGTAATTTCTTTTTTTTATAAGTAACTAGTTTAGAAAATTACATACGAAACAAAACTATGTTGTTACCCGATTTCGTGCTATTAGTTTTTGTAAACCATTTAATACTCAAAAAAGTAATTAGTTTGTTCGTTTTTCAAACCTATAATTTTGTGAATGAAGAAGATGAAGAGAGACGGAGGTAAAGTTGATGGCAAGAATATTTTATTAATTTAGTTTAAATTTTTTGTAACAAAAATGCCATATCATTTAAAAAACGTCATGTTAGTAATAAAACTAACAGAATTAGGGTCCAGTTAATTGACAAGTGACAGAAGAAAAACATAAATATTTCGTTTAATTGAAAGTGTTCTTGGCAAACAAATGAAAAATGAGTTTATTTAAATTCAGTAACTCTTAAAATGAATATAATGATTTTAAAGATAAATGTAAATGTTATGATGATTTAATAAAGAGTCTCTAGTATAAAGTGGATTAGTTAAAGATTTTTAAAAAAAAATTGAAAGATTTTTGAGTTTCTACATTAAAATGCAGTGTTAATTAATTTAAACCCACAACTAAATATGTGGTGTTTGGGATTGCTTATTTTCATCAAAAGCATAATTTATTTAGTGTTTGAAAAGGAATAAAGTGTTTAGGATTATCATTGATGTGAGGAAAAGTTAATAAATTGCACTTTTATGACTTATTAACTTGTTAAATAGTTATATGAAGTTAAAACAAGAAATTCCAAACACCCCGTGTATATTTTACTATACTATAAAAGTAATACAAGATATTTACATGGTCTTTAACTAGCATGTCCATATAGGTTTCGAAGTCATCCGGTTTCCATCTATAGATTTACCACATAATTCATTAATTAATATTTTCTAGAATCAAGCCCCACTAATTAATGTTTTCTATAATCATAACCAACTATTTACTTTCAAATGATTTAAAAACCGATTTTGATCAAAATTACTTATTTATAACTGATTTTGTGCTTCCTTTTTTAGTATAACTATTATTTTAGCAATTCAATAATTTGTATAATAGTTTATCATTCCATAATTTATACATATTTTTCCTACATCTTGTGGTTTTGTAAAGAACAGAGTAAAAATTTCTTATGATATCTACATATATATAACGTTTGAAATATTTTCCAATCGTGTGTAACACGGATCAGTATTATAGTTTGACATGATATTAAGACACGCAATGAATAATGATTCGTTGGTGAATTGCTTGAGAGACACTAAATGATCCAGGTTTTGTGGACCTACCAACTATTTGGCCCTTTTCTTTTGAATACAGTGTTTAAGGAGTGGGAGTGATCGAGGGTGAGGGTAACTTTTGTTATTTACTGTAGCTTGGATGTGTATGCACTCATCCTAGGGAATTTATTATTCTTACCACTGACCTTATATAGTACTGCTCACATAATGTCATCGTTGACAAAATTCTTTTTAATTTCTGTACAAACTAGCTTCTATATATCTGATTTTTGAATCGATTCAGATCGTTTTTATAGATATTAAATTTTAACTCTACATTTAAAAAAAATGAGATTACATTTTAATTTTCGCCTA
This sequence comes from Bidens hawaiensis, assembly GCF_021521415.1. Taxonomy (NCBI): domain Eukaryota; kingdom Viridiplantae; phylum Streptophyta; class Magnoliopsida; order Asterales; family Asteraceae; genus Bidens; species Bidens hawaiensis. The sequence continues at coordinate 511,925 of NW_027491824.1, read as the reverse complement.
TTGGACGGGATTTATCCCAACTCAAGTAATTTTTACAGACGATACAAAATTATAATTTATTTTCCTCTAACAATCTCATACTAACTAAAAAGTAACCCCATTAACTTTTTGATGGTGTGAAAAAAACGTATGAGATTACTTGAGTAAAATAAATTCAAAGTTGAGAATGTATGTAAACATTTCTTGAGTACGAATTTTTCCCAGCTAATATGTGAAAGTTGAGATAATTAAAATCCAATAACCCAAGCTTTTATTCATTTTCATTATGAACTACACCGATATTATGGTATAACTAGAACTATTCCACCGAGTAGTTAAGTAAAAAAAATAACAAACACTTTTAACTATTCAACTGTATCCGTGTCAAAAGAAAAGTAAAGTGTCATTTTGGTCATTGTGGTTTGACATATAATGCGAATTTAGTCAAAAAAAAATTATTTTTTGCATATGAACCCTCCACGTTTCCCAATCTTTGCCAATTACATCCAAATCACTAACCCCGTTAAATTAATCGTTAAGTTATGGGTGGACATGTCTTCACTCTTTCTTTATTATAATATTTATTTCAGTGAATTGCGGATTTCGTCTCTATGGTTTATCCAAATATGTGGTTTTAGTTCAATAGTTTCAAGTTTGCAATTTTCGTCTCTATCAAATTTGCAATTTTTATCCTTGTAGTTTCATTTCACTTGCAATTAAACTTAAATTTATTAACCCCGTTAAGTCTGGTCATTAACCAATCTGCGTGCCCCTCACGCGACGACCAAATTTGTCTTTTTTTCTCCCAAAATAAACCTCAGTTCTAATTCGTAAGCCCCATCACGTGAGAGTCTATGGTGTATTTGGGATAAAAGGAAAAAAAGACAAAAATGCCCTTCACGTGAAGGGTACACTGATAGGTTTAATGACCAGACTTAACGAGATTAGTGAATTCGGGTTTAATTGCAAGTGAAATGAAACGATATAGACGAAAATTGCAAATTTGAAACCACTTGACTAAAACCGCAGATTTGGACAAACCACAGGGACGAAAACCGCAATTCACTGAAATATGTATTATAATAAAGAATGAGCGAAAAGACATGTTTACCCTTGACTTAATGATTAAATTTAACGGGGTTAGTGATTTGGATGTAATTGGCAAGAATTGGAAAACGTGGAGGGTTCATATGCAAAAAGTAAACTTTTTGAATTAAATTTGCATTATTTGTCAAACTAAAAGGACAAAAATGACACTTTACTCGTCAAAAGAATGCTCCTCGATCCTTATAATAAAGGTTTTGCTTATTACACCGGTTTTAAGTTGTGTTCCCGAGCTTACTTAACGAAAGAAAGGAAAAGAAAAGAAAACATTTTCATTCCTTTCTTTTCTTTTCTTTTTCGTTTCCTTTCTTTTATTTTCCTTTCCTACCAACCAATTCCTTCCAAATTGGAAAGAAAAATTTTACACTACAAAAGTCTCCACTTTCCTTTTCTTTCCTTTCCTTTCTTCCCTTAAATGAAACTCGAGAACACACCTTTTATTCTTTCTTCCTTAAGTGAAACTCGGGAACACACCTTTTTACATTTCCTTCCATATCATTTCCTTTCCTCTCATAAGTGGAACTCTGGAACACAGCGAACTGTTACATGTCACATGTATTCAATGTAATTAAACAGAAACCTTATTATGTGAGATAGTTATTTTGTGAACTGAAAGTTATAATTAAATCTAATGTTAGATTTGGATGATGAATATACAGTGATACTATGTTTGTTCATCCATTGCTCTCTCTGCAGTCTGAAACCTTTTTCTGGGTTCACTATTTCAATCATAATTACACAAGAGTAAGGATTGCTGTTTGATTAAGTCTTATGACATTATTGATGTTTATTTCAAATTATAGGTTAAATACAAAACTTATAGGGGTCCTTAATTAGTTTATCATAAATTTATATCTAAAGTAATTATAAGTTATAACTAAACATGTGAAACCAACTCCTATAATCAATCATTTTTTAACTATCAAAAAACATGGGGATGGCAATTTCTAACAAGTGCCTACGGCTAAAACAACAAAGAAAGACACAAGTTAAACAAATTTGGATTTGAGCTTAACAAGTTTAACTTCTTAAATAGGTTGAAACGTCTAACATGAATAATGTCACGTGTTCATCTATATTAGAAACGGGTTCACATGAGTGACATGTTGTAAACATATTGTAATCAGGTTGTAAAATTCACAAACTCTAATGTCAGATTATATATATTGTCTATAGATTTTCAAAAGTTTAAATTAAAAAAAGTTAAAGAGAGATATGATTCAACACACTCATAATCAAATCAAAAATACAATTTTCCCTTCACAACAATACTAAAATAATGGATGGATAATGAATAGTGATCACTCAAATATGGAGGGTTTAGTTAACGTTTTCATTTAATTTGAGGTATGAGGATAGAGTTTTCAAAGTGGGCGTTAATAGGGGTATATATCCATTGTGAATGCTCTTACTATCGATCTTTATTAACCTTTCGTATTATCCCGACATTCTTTTTCTGAAGCCGGACCATTTTTTTATTATGTGGATTCATACTGCTATTTGTGTGTTAAGACAATGTCACATGAAATGTTCAAAATGCGACAAAGAAACAAGATAATAGCTAGTCATCATAATAATATATATACTACCGTTAACATAAGTACTTAAATTACTGCATTGCATTAATACAACGTACAAACTCTTTTCTTCAGAGTACCAACAAGATTCAAATCAACTTCCACATCATTATTATTACAATTGTCGTTCATTACTTCATTAGTTCTAGTACTAGGCCTCCTCATCAACACCGTACCAGACTTACTAAACAGTTGTCCCACTGACGTCACCACGTGACACTTCCTCTTCTTCGCCTCCGACGACGATGAAGTGGACGTTGTAGGTGACGTAGCTGCCGTAACACACAACGGAAACACCGAGGGTATCTCAAAGTTGGTTCTAGCTTTTGACCCTCTTAATCTCCTTGCTGCAGCGTCGTAAGCACGCGCTGCCTCCTCCGCCGTGTCAAACGTACCTGCAAGCCGAAATAAATATGCATTTAAGCCTTAACAAACTAAATAATGTAAACTAATTTTTTTAAACAACGAATTAAAGTTATAACAATAAACATAACAATTAACAAAATTATGGTATTAGAACGAGTTCATGACATACTGAAAAGACTAATATTAATTAATTAAAATTATTAACATTATCTTATAGAATAACAACCCCTATAAATCTTTGGATAATTAAAAAGTGAGTCTATAATTATAAAAATAGTCGGAGTCCGTGTGTTCTAAAATAACCTATTTAAATATAATATCTATAATTTTTTAAAACGAAATGTCTGCCCTGACCGGACGTCCACATTGGCCACCCTGAGAACCGTACCTAGCCAGTGGCGGCACCGCCCTATCCTGTCGCGTATCTCCGCCGACCACCGTCCCCATGGCCGCTTTCTCACTCCTCGGTAACTCTTCTCCTCTCCGACACGGCCGACTTTCTTCGCCGGTAGGAACTCAGTGTCCTTTACGACGTCATCATCCGCTGTGGTTACAGGTATTCCGAACAGTATACGTTCTCCGACGACGGCTGCTATGCCTTCAAGGACAGGAGGATGGTTAAGGTTAATGTTTTCAGACATGATATTATCATCATTTGGATGGTTTTGTGTGGGAGCTGGTGGGTAGTGATCGAGTAAAGAGAATGAATTAGGGTTAGGAGGCAAAAAGTGTTGTATGTGGAAGAGGGTGTTCATGGTTTGTATGATGCATGGGGAGTGATGAATGTTCTCAGGCCCACTATTTATACCCGCTTTCAGCCCGACCCGTTCTTCTAGATGAATGTAATATATAATATTCTATTGTCTCTACAGAAACTGTAGATGTCTATGTAGATCAATATCTATTAAATTAACTTTCTTATTATTTATGAACACCTTCATTCTGTATTATTATTTTTCTAAAGACAAATTTTCTTTTAAGCTTTCAAAGTTGAACCCTAAACTTTTAGATGTTTAACGGACTTTAGTTTTGTCATCAGACTATCAACTTTAATCAGGACTAATCAACACCTAAATAGCGTGTGATGTGTGATATAACACTAATTGACATAAGTATTTGTTTTCATCTTTCAATGAATGTTATTTGCATGGTAATTAACTCATATAATTTTAGTCAATAATCATGTATGACAATTGGTATTAAGATTTTATCACATGATAAATCTGTATCATGTTGATCAGTTCTTCATGTAAGTAATAGAAAACATGATAAATATTAAATCTATTAACCTGTTACAGCAGAGAGAGTAGTAACCGCAACAGAGAAGGATGTACGACATGGTTGTCAGCTTGGTCGAGTTCTCATTTAAGATGTATAGTTAAGAATGGCGTTAGGGTTCTTGAGAGGCAGAGAGAGTAGTAACCGCAACAGAGAAGGATGTACGACATGGTTGTCAGCTTGGTCGAGTTCTCATTTAAGATGTATAGTTAAAAATGGCGTTATGGTTCTTGAGAGGAACCCGGTTTTAGAAAAGAGGAGACACACAAATTGATATGTATGTGTGTGATTAGGTTTTGATGTTAATATTTCTCTCTATATATATACACCCAAGAGAAACCTTTTATTAGTTAGTAAGAGTAATATGACTCATCAACAATTACCAAGCCAATTATAAAAAAGTATAATTAATATTTTGATATATTATAATATAAATGATTATAATTACCATATATAAATATACTAGGTTAGTTACCCGTGTATCACACATGTTAGAATAAGTATTTTTTTAAATCATAACATAATGTGAAATACAAAAAAAAATGTATCACATATACAAATATATATTATTCAGTAAAAAAAATTACACAATACGCAATTTAAAAATAAAAGGTTGTTAGAAAATTCATGAATCATAAATTATTTCTTTGTTATTTTCAGTATTAAAACTTAGTTGTAAATGACAACTTTTTTAAAACAACTCGTAGACCAAAACTCATTCTATTTTAAACTGTTTTGACATGAACAATGTTTGATACTTTAATCGGTTAAAGAAACTCACCCGTTATAACATGTATTGCATTAGTTATTAATATTATTAAATATTTAACATATTTATGATGATATAATTCTTTTAAATTATGATGGAATTATTAAAAGTTGAAAATGAAATATTAAAAAGAGAAATATAGTTAATATGAGAGAGATGAGGGAAAACTATTGGACTAAAACTGTAGATTTCGATAAATCATAGGGACGAAAACGCAGTTCACTCAATAATAATAGATTGAAAAGAAATAAAATATAAAACTATTAATAAGAAAGAGAAATATATATTTAACATGAGAGAAATAGGAAAATATTGTAAGAAACACTCATGTGTAATGACATATAGAATTAAGACTCGTGTAGAACATAAGTTAGAATAAATAAATTTGTTTAGATAATAACACAATGTAAATATGTTCAAATGATATAAATATATAATATATGGTAGAATAAATTACTATATATTACACAATATGAAAATAAAAGTTGTTGAAAATTCACAAATCTCTAAATATTTTTTGTATATAATATTTGTAATTTTAACCTATATATCAAAATTAGTAGTTTCATTTTGTTTTTTTATTTCAACTTTAGATAATGAAACACATAACCTACCATGCGTAAAACATGTCGTCTCAAAAACAAATTAAACCATCTATAGTGATTGACTTTAACTTTTATTAATCTTTATTGCAAAACAAACATAAAGTTAAAATTTCTTTATTTGAAATTAATTATTTTATCTAAATCAACGTGAAAATTTGTTACTTATAAAAGCTAAATATTAATAATTAATACAACATACTCATATAAAACAAAAAAAAGTATTAAAAAGAGAAAATAATTGATTAAGGGGGGCAAAAAAGTTAAATATAAAACTATTAATAAAAAAAGAAATGTATTTAATAAGAGAGAGATGTGGGAAAATTTTATAAGAAGTTATCTTATGTGAAACCTTTATTTATTATATATTATAGATATTTAACCTTACATATCGGTAATGAAAATCGATAGAAATAACTACTGATAGGTAACTAGTCGTGTAACACAAATTCACAAAACCCTTCATTTTCATTTGCCATGTAAATGCAAGAATCAATATTGGACATGAAAACACTTTAATTAAACATATATGGTGCAAAAATGTTGATATAGAGAGATCACGACACATGGTTTGTTAGGTATATATCTATTTATCAAAAACGGATATTAGGGGTTTGCAAGTTAACCGACGTAACCGTTAACCGAACCATAACCGACATAACCGAACCAATTTTAACCACTAACCGTCATAACCGATGGGTCGGTTTAATAAATTTTTAAAAACCGTCAAATACAGATCGGTTTTGGTTAAAGATAATTCCAAAACTACCACAACCGAACCGACCCATTTATTTAACCAACAATATGTTTGGAATTAACTTCCACCAAGATATTGTTGAATTATATAATTTTAATGATTTTGGTTCTACATTTGTTATAAATTAAGTTGAATTTCATTGTTGGATTATATAATGTCATTCTCTTTTTTTATTATTTGGTATTAATATTATGGATTATATACTTTGTTATGTCATGTCGTTGTTTTGTAATAATTTGTGCCAAAGTTTTAGACCCAATTACATTGTTTTGATTATGGTTAAGCGACCCATAACCGACCCACTATAACCTTCAAAACCGATTAACCGAAACCGCCATAACGGGTCGGTTATGGTTATGATTATCCATTAACCGACATGTCGGTTATGGTTATGGGTTTGACTTAAATCCGCCCCAAACCGACCTATGCACACCCTTACCGGATATAGATTTCATATAAATAACTATGGAAATATTCCTACTCACAACCCCAAGATTTGGTTCGTCTTGCTTTGATAAATTACTAGTGCTTGTGGTGCGATCATCTAATCTTTTTAATGTGTTACATCTCTATATTTATATAATAAATACGTGCGCTTAATGCCATGATCAAGTCTAGTTTTATGAGCATTTAATCCAGGATTGTTTATGAGATTTTCTTGCATGTGAGACTAGTAAAATTGGGCCCTTACATATAAGTTTTTTCCCTGTTAATCGATTATAAATGTTAAACCAATAAACAAAACAAAATTATTGTAGCAAAATGATTTGTTTCACATGGTCAAATGAATTGTTAGTCTCTACTAGCATTAAGCAAGGTTATTGATCGATCAACTCATCATAATTCGGATTTTCTAATACTTGTTTTTAATTGTTATCAATGCCATTTCAATAAATTCGGGTCAAAGTGAAGATCCCTCCTTACTCCCTATTCTCTCTTAAAGATTTATAAAGTTGTTTCTTGAGGGCATTATGGACCATAAGTAGTAATTCAATATGTCCTCGTGATTATAATCTCGTACGACATAGTATATATTCAACATTGGCCTTCTGGTTTTGTTAGAAATTTCGGCTATGGGAGTGACTTATGTTATGTTTGGCACATAGGCAACCGAGTAGGCGACATATGTGAAATTTGAATTGTGTAAATTATTTCCAAAATCAAACCAAAATGATTTCTTATATAAAGGTTTAATGGTTGGTAGTTATATACTCCATCCGTCTCATTATAAGTGTCCTAGTTTGATTTTTCAAGTCTTTCTTGTTTAACTTTGACCGACAATATTTTTGTTTGTGTTATATAATACTTGATGCAAAATATATAAATGGATTGGGTTTTAAATGTGTTTTACATTGATATAATTTTCATCAAGTATTATATGACACGGACAAAAATATTTACGATCAAAGTTGCAAAAGAAATACTTGAAAAGTCAAACTATGACACTTATAATGGGACGGAGGGAGTATATAAAATACCAACATAACTCTCGTTACTACCATCGATTAGTTATATAATCATCATAACTACCATTGTTGGTTATAACCTCCATAAGGTGCCACTGCCATAAATCGTGATATTCAGTGAGCTTCACTCACTATTATGCACAAGAAATTATAACAGTTTTGATCAAGCGTGCACTCTGAATTTGTTAAACTGTATCAATGTATATTCTAACTTCCTTAACTTTAAGTGAGCCCCTAATTACCGAAGATGACCCGATAACAATTAAATCACCAACAATTTAGTAGAAAATTCGTTGTTCTACAAATATATTGTAGATATGAGGGAGATTAACATTTCAATCATATCAAAGCAATAACTTTGTTAGCAGATTGATTCAATTATCATCCATAACATATAATGTTTTATTTTTCACATGTTCAAGAACAGTTCCAGATTGGAATGAGATCGGTGTTGGGAACCATACCAAATTTTATGGTATGGGTATTTCAATACGGTACGTGCTTTGGTACAAATGATTTTTTTCAAATCTCCATTGAACTTGGTATTGGTATCGGTACCAGTACAAATAAAAAATAAGCTGAACCGGTTCGGGTACCGACACGGTGCCGACATTCAACAAAATATAATACCAAAACCGTAAAATAACAACTATAACATAATACCAAAACCAAAAATAAAACCTATAAACCATAATACCAAAGTAAACTATAGTATTAAATGGATACCAAGTACCGAAATACCGTCGGTACCAGTGGTAGACCCGGGATTTTTGGGCAATGGGGTCCCATTTTTTAGGTGTTCAAAATTTTTGGGTCGATCGATGTTCAGGTCATGTCAAGGCGAAAAAACATAAAAAACAATATCATAAAAAAATTCACAAAATACGATGCCATTCAAAACGAGAAAAAAATATATTACAAATTTTTAAAGTCCGACTTTTCATGTTTTGAAAACGAATGCATAGCTGTCTATTGATATAACAAATGCAAACATCATTTATATAATTTCATGTCTTTGGTTAACTTGATAATTTCAAATTAGTTTTCGTTAAAAGGGATCCCAAATCAATTTTCCTAAAAATATTACTTCCTTTTCAATAATCTTGCACAATTAGCCCTAAAATTTAAGTTTTTAACAAAACTAAGTAACAATATAACACCAATCTGATAATCAAGTCTACAACATACAATTAATAATATAAAATCAATCAATATTATATTAGCCCTAAAATTACCTTTTGTTTGAGACAAATTCAGAGAAAAGTCGAGAGAAGTACGTGAAGCTGTGGAAGCGAGCCGAGAGGAACATAGGATGGTTGAGTGGCTGGGGAGGGGGGAGCCGTGGAGGCTGGCTGGAGATTCAGAGAGAGAGAGAGAGAGAGAGAGAGAGAGAGAGAGAGAGAGAGAGAGAGAGAGAGAGAGAGAGAGAGAGAGAGAGAGAGAGAGAGAGAGGACGCGTGAGTGCATGACTGGTGAGTGTTGGCTGAAACACACTATATTACGCTGTTGAGAGTTAAAACGGTTGCATGAGCTTAGAACCCTAACTCCTAACTAAACTAATTTAGAATGTGATTTTAAAAAAATGCAACAAAAACATGACCTAGTTAGGATCGAACCCGAGACACTTCAAAGAAAAAACATGAGACTTTCCACTCAACCAGTTCACCATTATTAGTACATGTTTCAAGTTCTAATTTTTATGGGGTCCTTCAAAAATTTACTATACCGCTTCTAGTAAATTTTTAAAAAACATTGATATCCCGGAACCCGTTCCATACTATGTGGGTCCACCCCTGGTCGGCACCCATACCTATACCTTTAAATATTTAACTGAATTCCTAAAATCTTGGTACCGATACCGGTACGGGTACAATTAGTGTTCAAGAAAAATAGCACCTCACGTATAGTTCCGCACACATTATGACGGAACACGATATACATAGATATTTTTATTTTTACAAAACATTAAAAATTTTAAAATGTAATAAATAGTTTTAATTTGAGATAATATGCTAATTTTAGTTCTCCTTTGGAGTTTCGACCCGACATAATATGCTATTTTAGACTTTTTTTATTATTATGAATTAGTGATTTTTGTACTTGATGAATATGTTGGAAATTGTAATCAATAAAATATTGAAATAGATAAAACCATGCTTTAGTTTTAGATATTACAAGTCGTTTTTGGGATATGTTTGAAATCAGGTTTCATTTTATAGAGATTCTCATCAATTATAAGATACATTTTCGTTTTGATTTTAAAAAAATAATGGATACCAAGAGTAAAGAGTTAATACAATTAATTGGCAAGTAAGGTGAGAGGGGTCGGGTAGGTGAAGGTAGAGAATGGTTTGAACCATGCATGTTTACTAGTTATAACCGATGGTTAATAATGTGGCAATGGTTGTTTGATTTAAGAGGTTCAGGAGGGGTCACAGTTGCATTCCAGGTCCAGGTCCAGGGCCAGGTCCAGGTCCAGGTCCAGGTCCAGGTCCATGTACGTACGTATGGGCAGGGGGACGTGTTGAAAAATTAAGGTCAATAAATCTCTTGTTAAACAGTGCTTAAATTGTTTGATTTGATATTTATGATCTTTTGTGTGTTCAAAAAGCCTTATTTTCCTTTCTCATATATGACGTCACTTCTGCTTTCTATCACTATTTCATTCACCTTTTTCTCTCATTTAAATAATAGTTTTTTTTTGTATAGTTTAGGTTAGTGGTCCGACAAATTTTAACTTTGTAGGTATAAAATACAAAAAATTCTTTTGATTAACCTCTTTATTTTGTACCATTAGAGTGTAAACCGTGACGTGTTAACACATTGACAAGTTATAAGTTGTCGGGTTAAGCCGGTTAACTCAAACAATCCATGTATTTTTGTTCATGTAAAAAAGCCAAATTTAAAATCATGTAACTTAAACATAACCCGTTTAACCCAACTAACTAAACGTATTAAACGGGTTGAGGGCTTGTTGGGTAATAATCAAATTAATTAGTATTTAAATTTTGTGCAAATACTATTAACAACCAATACATTATCTGTTTTTTCTCACAAAAGTCACTCAACAACTTTTTACACATAAAAGTCTATGCATATGTTAATTTTGAACAACAAAATGACATAACTTAAATGAGTATAACTTATAAGTAAAAAATTCAGTTAAATTCGTTTTCTAGTATATAATGAAGGGGTTCTCTGAAGCTTTGTTGGCGTAGTTTTATTGTATATGAATAAATAGTTACTATATGTATTATAGAACAATTAAAAAATTCATATATTTTCAAGTTCTAGGGTCCTGTTCAGTCCGGTTTTATGCAGCAAGTTTTGTTTATAAACTGTAAATCAAACCGTTTACTACGATTTACAACTTTTGAAACCGAGCAACTCAAATTTTTGAAAAAAACGACCGCGAAACCAACGTTTGAATGGTTTCAGGTTTTTATAGCGAACCGTGAACAACCTAATGCCACATAAGAAAAAAAATTATTTTTATAAGTTACGTCATTTTTTTGTTCAGAATTAGCATGCGCATGGACTCAAGGGCGAAGCTATGTGGGGACCAGGGGTGGCCCCGGCCACTGCCGTTTTCTCTGTTAACATGTTAAATTTCGCGATTTTTCTCAGAAATTTTTATAGGTATTAAACGCGGTCACCCCCGATGTATTTTTCCAAAATGTTATCGGTCACTACTGATTTTTTTTCCAAATATAATACCCCATCGTTTGTTTTTTTTTTCTAAAACCTCACAATATTTATAAAGAAAAGTTACAAAATAGTAGTCGAATAGTAAAAGATTTGTTTTTTTAAATATTATAGGTCTTTGCAATTCTTCTTCTAGGTATTCACCCTTAGGGATGAGATCGATACCATACCGGTGCCGGTACCGATACCAAATATTCGGTTTGATACCAGTATTGAAGGTAAAATTTGAGATTACCGGTACCAAAACTCAAAACCTTTGTATCTATTCGGTACCGACGGTACCAAATCTGTACCGATTTCGGTATCGGTACCGGTATCAATACCGAATTTGCTTATCCCTACTCACCCTTCCTCTCGCATCATCATTAATATTTTAGGTCTTTGTTGGTTAAAAATTTATTTTGTTTTTATATTGTAAGAACAATTGTTTGAATAAATGAAGAAAAATTATATATGTAAATGTCATATTGTTTGATCCGAACCGACCAGACCCAAATCACCGACAGAACCGAATCGTCGACCCGAAAATTTTTGAGTCCGTGACTTCGGTCACCCCCGTGGTTAAGCCCAAGCTTCGCCACTGCATGGACTTTTATGTGAAAAAAATTGTTAAGGGACTTTTGTGAGAAAAAATAGAAAGTGTGTTGGTTTTTTATGGTATGAGCCTTTAAATTTTAATACTTTTAAATACTACTAGATAAAATAGTCAAAATGCTGAATCTTCATGCATGATAAAATAATTTCATATGACATAAAATTTTGTAAATAATTACATATATGAAATTTGATGTTTATCATAAATATGTCAAAATGAAATGAGGATTCCAACTTCCAAACCAATAAACAGGCTTTGGACTAAGAGGTCATCGCCTGTTGGCAGGGTTAACCCAAAAACCCAAACCCATCCCCATTTTAGGGTTTGGGTAAAGGTTGCAAGTAAAACAAAAGAAGAAATGCCAAAAGCAAACAAGACAAACAAAGTATGCCATTATCACTCCTTTTATCATTGTTTCAACCCATGTCTTTCCTATCTCCATCTTTTACAAAGTATCATGTCATTGACTTGCATTACTTACTAATACAGTAATTAAGCTCCAAATACAAATTAATTATTGCAAATTCTGTTTCATATATTTCTTAACTTTGTATTTAACCATTTAATAATAAATTAGCTTGTTATTTTAATATAATCCAAACATAACATGTAAACATTGCTACGCTCTCTTACTTTTCTATAACATTTTACTACGCGTTTAAGCAATTACACACACATCATTAAGTAGACACTTATATTTACACCACACTTGTTGAGAGGTTTTCCTCTAAAAGGAAAGAAAGATGCCTCTAGTCCTTTTGACTTCAACTTCTATTTTCTCGATGATGTATACAATTTTGCCAATGTTTTAAAAACTGGTATTTTAGTTCTAACGGATTATATTAAAAAATGGTACAATCGGTTTATATCGGGAGGTTCAACCGGTTGAATAATTTGTCTTATAATTTCTTATAATGTAACTTCAATCCAAAAATAACTCAAAACTAAATGATTTTTATAACAAAAAATAATCCAAAGTTAATCCATATTAAAAAAATAATACAATAGCACTCAATTTTCAAAAAGTAGTCCTAAAATTTACACGTTTAAATGTTAATTGTTGGGTTAAAGATAATTTTAAAAAAATATAGGAAGCAAATATCAAAAATTTCTCGGGCTTAAAACTGGTTTGCCTGTAAAAACCGGTATTTTAGACAAAAACCGCCGGTACGATGTTCTAGCAAACCGGTCAAAAATATCGGACTCAAAATACCGGCCTAGTGTGTGAAATCCGGTTTAACCGGTTCAACCGGACGGTTTGAACCGGTTTTTAAAACACTGAATTATGCACACCCTTTTCTTTTACCTGAAATTTTGTACTATTTTCATAGTCTATCTAATTTTTAATGTATTAATTATAGTTTTATTTTTGCTTAAGATTTATATTTCTTTAATAAGTTTTACATTCTCTTGGAAAAACCCTTATATACTCTATAAGAAAATGATCATCTTTATACTGTCTGATTTCTTAAACCCTCCTAAGCATATTATTATATAACATAAACAAGAACTTTGATGCCGCATTTAGCGGCATCGTTTTGTTCGACGAATTTTGTTTTTCAGTTTGGTTACCATAATAAATGTAATGGAAACTGATCAAACGTCATTTTTTTAGTCCGGTACCATAACAAACCTGAAAAAAAAAAATTAAAAAAAATTTGGTCGTTGACCCACCTCAATTTTTATATTTTTTTCATTTTTAGTTCCGCTACCGTAATGTACGTAATCAAACCGACTGAATTCGTATCAAGTTACCCCTAATTGCTCGGGACGACAACACTTGTGTTTTACCACCGCCCGGGTTTGCCAACCAATAAACATCGTCTTAAATATTTTGTTTTCTTATATGTCAATTTAACAAATTAATTTTTTGGGGTTTAACGCTAAAATTTTACCAATAATGTCTATATCGTAACGAATGCAGCCGATATTGATCGAATTCGTGTTGACTCATCGTCGTAACGCTTGGGTTTTACCAACACCCGTGTTTCAATGCTGGGATTTTGCTAGCTACCCGGCGCAACGCGCCGAGTAGAAAATCTAGTTTGTATACAATAAATATCTGATCATTGGGCATGCTTGGTTTTTTTGCAATAAAATTATAGATTCAAAAATAGAATTGTAATAAATTCATATTAGTCGTTCAAAAAACTTATAAAATGTATACAATAATTAGCAAAACAATATATGTAATCCGCCTTTTTTTGTATTTTAATTTTTCTAGTGACCAAGAAAAGATATTTTAAAACAGGGGTTTAAGGAAAGACTAACCCCAAATACACCACCATAATACAAAGAAGATCATTGTTTTAGATTTTACAACCTCGTTTATTTTACGAACTTCTACGAATGCATTGGAAATGTGAAAAAGCCAGTGTTTTAAAAACCGGTTCAAACCGCCTGGTTGAACCGGTTAAACCGGATTTCACACACTAGGCCGGTATTTTGAGTATGATATTTTTGACCTGTTTGCTAGAACATCGTACCGGCGGTTTTTGTCTAAAATACCGGTTTTTACCGGCAAACCGGTTTTAAGCCCGAGAAATTTTTGATATTTGCTTCCTATATTTGTTTAAAATTATTTTTAACCCAACAATTAACATTTAAACGTGTAAATTTTAGGACTACTTTTTGAAAATTGAGTGCTGTTGTATTATTTTTTTAATATGGATTAACTTTTGGATTATTTTTTATTATAAAAATCATTTAGTTTTGAGTTATTTTTGGATTGAAGTTACATTATAAGAAATTATAAGGCAAATTATTCAACCGGTTGAACCTCCTGATATAAACCGGTTCAACCAGTTGTACCATTTTTTAATATAATCTGTTAGAACTAAAATACCGGTTTTTAAAACATTGGAAAATACTTGGAGTTTGTTTAGTAATTTTCGAGGGGATTTAGGATTGTCCACTTTTGAATATTCTCTTTATGAATATGGTCAAAGATGTTCCAGTTAAAAAAACATTTTTCAATTCTTTTCAATAAAAAAATCTATAACTTGAAATTGGTAAAACTACCAACTATTATCTAGACAAACTATAAATGAACAGGGAAAGAAGATCTCTCTTATTTTTATATATGATTGATTCCAAGTGACTTCTAGTTCTACTCTATGACCAAAAATTAGCTACATTTAAATTAGATCTTACAGTAACAAAATTACCCAAGTAATAATAGCTATCATGACACATACTTGTATTTTTAAGGCTTGTGGGTCAAACTCAATGACGGGTTCGGTTGCCCTAAAACTCCAATTATACTTAATCAAAAGTATTGATCGAGTAGTGAATACACTAATTATCCATTTTTTCACAAAAATACAACATGTCATCAAGTCCCGGATCGATAATCAAACACGAATTAAACGACTAACTCTCGTTTATATTAATCAGAAAGTATAACTCAAAAAACCGATTACAGTTTTCAAACCCTAACTCGGTTGCATCTAGAGAACCCTAACTCGGTTACATCTCGTGTGTGACTCTTAGATAAACCCTAGTTCGGTTTCATTTCACACATCACCTTCTATAATGTTTAACCATAAGTTGGTTTATATAGACTAACCTAACTTGTTAGCCAAGACATTACCTATTATAATTACAATATAATTAGGAAACATAACGTAACTAGGAAACATAAGCAACTATGACCGACTTATCATCTTTGGTCCCTCAAGTTCACCGGCTCGTGACTTGGAGTCCGAAATTACTTCCTACATGTCACACATGTATCTTTTTAAAGCTTTCGGATCATGCACCATCTATACCGGTCGGATTAAATTCTAATCTGGTTACAAACTTTAAAAATCATATGTGTTTTGTAGTAAATACACTAGAATTATCCAATTCATTAGTTTTGAGTTCTCAGGTGATCAAGCTTAAGATACTTGGGATGTGTCAAATTCTAGTTAGCTTGCCATAAAACTCCGAATCATACTTGAACATATGTATTGTGTAGTAAATGCATTCTAAATATCCATTTCATCACAAAAGTATTACCATAACATATACTTATCTTGATTAGGTTAAATTCTAGGTGGGTTGCCAAAAAAACCCAATCATATATACTTAGCATGTGCATTGTGTATTAGATACAATCTAATGATCCATTTCATCACAATTCCCCATGTTTGTTATTTAGATAACCTAAAGATTTTTGTACTTGTTACTAGCTAAGACTCTTAACAGGGAGAGTGAGAGACAGAGAGACAAGGACAAACTGGACAGTGGACATTGGACGTGAGGACGTGAGGTTGCTTTGTAGCTCGTAGTGTAAGTGGAGTGGGCCATAGCTCAACTATAGTTATGGTAAATCTAAGTGTTTATATAGTTTACAATAGGCTCGTAAATAATGGGCGGCCCATCTAAAAGGTTAAACTTTTTTTATTTTTATTATTACTAGTTTTTTTTAACCTCCGACTCTAATGACTCATGAGACGAGAAGCTCACCATTTTGTTTCTTTTACCGGACAACAATGTCCGACCACCCGAGTACAATAATTGGTAAAAGGCTAACCACGCCCATGATTGAAGACAACGCTGGTCACCTAACCCGTCACCAATTTCAGCCTTTTAGGGGAAGCCCGCCGCCGCTATTGTAGACCCCTGGCTCATGCACGCCATTTTGTCACGAACGAACTAGATACACTGACCTCCCCTAGAGAGTGTCATTTTGTTGCGCGTAACACTTTTGTTTCATTTTAACTTTTTTAAACAATTTTAAAAATTTACCTCTATTTCTAACTTACAAAAAAGTATTTTGTCCGTCATTCAAAAAAAAAAACATTTTATTAACGATTGTAGTTTTCTTACTAATGTTTTCCTTTAAACACATACTTTTTCTCTATCAATAACACATACAAACCAGGACCAAATGCCAATTTAGTATCGTACATGTACCTAGGTTTCGTATACTTTTAAAGCATCCTGAAACGTTTGTGATGGCATTCTTCATTTTCCATAACATATTAACACCAACACTTGATCTCTAATAGGCCATTGGCTATTGTTTGAGTAGCAATGTTGCCTTTCCCTACACGTGTCTCAATGTTATAATATTTCATTATATTCTTGTGTGCATATGCAAGTATGCAACTGTACTATTCTACACGATCCTTTATTACTTTGCAAAACTTAAACTAGTCATGTTATTTGACATTTTGACTTATAAACTTGGAAACAACATTGATAGCATACACAATCTCTTGACAAGTTAAAAAAACATACACCGATAGCATACACTAATGGCATGTTTTTTTGACTTATCGAGATTGTGTATGCCACTAGTGCCATTTCCAAGTTTATGTGGAAATCTACCAACCCAAATTTTAGTCAAGTGTATTTTTGGATATATTTGCGGGATTAGTTGTTGTGGTTTGATGGTTCGACGATCTTCTGGTTTTCATGCTTGTAATAACGCAAACCCGACAGGATGGTCGGCACTCTATCACTGGATATCCATGTTTCTTGGACAGTGTTGAAGCTCCAAGAAAACAACGTGCACACTTAATAAACTACTAAGGTTTGGTATAACGCCTTAGCGTGCGCATACTTCTCGTAACTTCATTGGGCTATGCATTTGCTTTATGAGTTACACCTATCTCTTCCTCATCCACTTACCTTTTTTGTGTGTGACAATACTAGGGCCACATAATTCACATTTAATTTGGTGTTTAATCATACAAAAGATCTAAAGATTGATTTGCACATTGTCTGAGATATGACCTAGCTTATCTCAGATTCTCAAAGTTAGTTACGTCTTCCACTCGGTTTTAACACACTTCGGTTCTAGCAGTTTCACGCGGATGTAAACATTTATATTGCAGGGGCATGCTAGAAATATTAATCATAATAGTTGCTCAAATCAAAGTAGTCTGTGAGGGTAGTTTTTATAAGTACATAGATAAGTTTCTTAGTTATTTCTCTAAAAATAGGTTATGCTGTTTTGTTACTTATGTAATGAAAAGTCCCAAGAACAAGATTCTCTAAAATATTGAAACAATATAATTCCAGTATATGTGGATATACAGCTGCAACAAAATAAATTTTCAATTATTAATAACTAAAAATTCTAAAGTAGAGATCCATTAAGATAAGGTTCGGTCATGAAACCAATCCACCCTAGAGGGAAGATATACAGTCCACTTAAATTAAAGGTAAATCCAATATATAAAATTTGTCTTTATATTAAAATGTCATGATAGTTTAATTGATTGCATATATAAAAATGACAAAAGACAAAAGACGATAATAACGATAAACCAATCTTTTGCGCTAGAAGTTCAAAACTCAACGTTGATGGCCTTTGTATTTAACCATGCATTCTGAAACGAGTGACAAAAACAATTCTTAGCCCACATGTTTAACTTATGAGGTTTGGTTCAAGCCAACTGACATAAGTGCCATATTAAGTTTGCACCTCTCAATTTCGATCCTTTTATGTGTTAGTCGTTTTCTTGAAAAACATTGGCCGGTTAATAAACATATTGACCAAGGAAATTATCAAAATAAACAATTAATTAATTTTGGACTTTCTAAAAATAGGTCATATCCAAGAAAACCTTAAGCTGACCAAGATTTCTTATAAAATAGTTAGATTTGTGCTTTTAAGAAATAATCTCAAATAAATATAAAACTCAATAGGAGGTTGATACCTCAACTTGTTCAACATAGAAGTGCAATAAATATACCATAGGCAGCTAAAGAGGTCAGGATTTTGTGTACCTGAAAAGTTGGTAATACCAATATCCTATATTCGGGACGTAGGGGTGTTCACGAACTAAGTCGAACTAAACACATGCTTGCTCATATTTAGTTTGGTTCGAAAGCGAGCCGAACTGAGCGGATTCAATTTTATGAAACGAGCAATATTTTTATGCTTGAACCTGGTTTTGTTTGAAACCGAGCGGCTTGGTTTCGTTCAGACTTTTTAATTTTAAATTCTAAAAGTAAAAAATGTCTTTAATTCAAGATTTTCAACTTCAAAATGTCTAAACTTCCAACCCTAAAATGTCTAAAACTCAAATTTAACAAGAGAACATATATAAAACGAGCAGCTAGAGTTTACAATTAAACATTAAAGTCAACACAAAAGAGAAAAATTTCAAAAATTTTAAAAAATACTTTATATATATATATATATATATATATATATTTATATATATATATAGATATTGGGTCATTTCAGAAGTGTTTCTTATAGCGAGAAATGTGAGAAATGAATCCGACCAATCACATATTTTCTTTTTCTTTTATTATTTAATTGATGTTAAGGGTATAACAGTAAAAGTTGTTTATTTTTATTTATGGTATGACCTAATCTTCGTGGAAGTTACAAATAATTGTTTTTATTATTTTTTTTGATCAAGTCGTACATTATTATTATTATTATTATTATTATTATTATCTAACTAAAATTGCATTCTTTTTATCCATAATTATTTCTTTAAATTTTGAGTTTATACCCATTTCTGATCAAACATCTCTAATCGACCCACATATAATTAGATTTATTTGTTACACAATTCATCTTTTCTTATTTGTATTTTCTAAGGAATTCATTATTTATAATAATTCAAAAAACATTAAAAATCTTTTTCTACTTTATCTATAATTCAAGCATGTGAGATTTTCGAATTAACAAAATCAACCATTAATTTAAATCGATTCTCAAACCTACATTGTTCTAGTTTTCATTTACTGTGTGTGGTTTATGAACGCCATCTTTTATAAAAGATGCTTCGGTAATTCAATACACCAACCAGAAGTGTACTTTACTACACAACTGGGTACGATATATCCTCCTTCACATGCTATAAAATTTGAAATTAACTAGACTACAAACATTAAAAATACATCATGTTTCACCAAAAAAAACTTAAAACATTGTAGATCAGTCACATTACAACAAAAATCAAGAGTTCAAACTTTTCCGAATTATATGAATGGGCCGTAAACACTTAACCAATTACTTTAGCATAAACAAAACACTAAGGTTCAAATATGTGTTAAAACCCACCAAACAAGTATGAAATTTCCTAATTGTATTTTAATCAACCTAACATTCATTCCTGACCAAGAACCTTTATGCTATTGGCTCTTTCCGTGTGTCTGTCTAATAGAAGAATCTTGGTTGCGAACCTCCACGAAGTTGAATTTTTTTGTGTTCAGTGTGCGTTTAATTTTTTTCCCTTTATCATAGTCTCTCCTCTTTTGTCTAGATAGTTACGTCCAATTGTCTTTCATTCTGTTTTAAAATCAAAACAAAACAAAACAAAAAAAGTAAAAAACATAAAAAGTTAATATACACAGTTTGCATAATGGTAGTTTTAAATATCAAACATCATCAAAACATATATACAATACCTTACTAAGTCATATGCCTACTCAGCCCGTAATATATACATTCTTTTCAATATGTTCAAACTATTTAACAGCTTCCTGCACATATAATATATATCTTCAACATACAACGATAACCCATACGCATGCTCTAAAATTTACCAACATAATAACCCATACACAGCCGACACTGTAATAACAACCCATACTCAAGTTCTAAGATATACCTACATAAATCAAATAAAAGTCTACACAAGTTCTATATTTTAACAACAACCCATACACCATAACAATAACCAGTACACAATAACCAATAACCCATACTTCTTAAAAACAACATATTTCTAGTTGCAATTACCCAACCTACACAAAAAATAGAACCCCTTCACATCTTTTACAATACCACAATAACATGCAACAAACTTTCTTTAATCAAACCAAACACTATATTAATAACCCATATACATCCTCTAATCAAATACATACATAAATTCATATATCTATAGGCATACAACCTACACAAGTTCCATACACAATTATTCGGACACCCCTTACACAATATTCCTACTAGTACATTGTATAATTCAATCATATGGCTAAAAATTAGCATCTATTATAACACATACACAGCACCAAACCTCATACACATGTATTGTAAGTTTCATCATAACATCCAAACCAATGTAAGTATATACATAACTTAACTATATACAATCACAATTCACAAAAGGTACCAAGAAAAGTAAAGTTATAACCTAATATCATGCAAATATTTTCCTTAGCCAACATACACCAATCCTACACAATAACAAGAACCGATACACATCTTCATAAGAATACATACATAAATCTTATTAAGTTTGCAAAATTCTACATTATAAAGGTAACCCATACACAGTTTCAATAACCCACCTACATTGTAATAATAATAACTCATACACGTGCCCTAAAAAGTACCTATATAAATCATATAAAGCCTACAAAAGTTCTATATCTTTACAACAAACCATATACCATACAATAACCCATACGCAATAACCAATAACACATACATATTAACAATAGCACATTTCCAGTTGCAATTACTAAACCTACACTATAAACAAAACCTACACAACTTTGTTAATTGTTAACTAGTGCCTACACTAAGTTATTATTACCATTCCTAGTATCCTACACATCAAGTTTCATTCATTTCAACATACACCAATGTACATATAACATACAAAGTTCCATAACACTACTAACCAACTTACCCTACACAACTATCCTGGTTGCCCTACACCGTTCACCGCAAAACAAAAAAAAATATTAGCACCAATAAAGATACCAACACTTCTCTACCATAACAAGATCCCCTGCCAAATAGCAACATACCATATACGATTACCAAACAACATCATACACAACCTACACCGCTATTATACAACGTACATAACACATACTTTAATCAAATTAACAAAAACGTTGTAACTATACTTTGCAACTTGACATTATTCGCCTACACACCATAACTCACCTACACAAAATAAAAAATCAAAACTTCTTTTAACAAATTTACTGCTAACGTACACAACACTACACCCAAAAAACACTAAACAATCAGCATAATATTAAACTTACTATGGGACATCGTGATAGACCGAATTTGTGAGTGACCTGCAAATTTAAATCACAATCACTAATTAAATTGTTGGTGTAATCAACAAAATGTACAGACAATAATGGCATTTTAAGACCTTATACATAATGCGCATTCCGTGTACGGATTAACAAACAGACAACACTACCAGATCTTTCATTAATACTAACCAACCACAAAACATACGCATTCATAGGGGTGTACACGGACCTGACCGAACCGGACGAGAGCATGTCCGTGTCCGTCCGTTAAGCTTTTGACGGACAAACAGACGGTTCACGAACACTCTACCGAACGAAAATTCATGTTCGTGTCCGTCCATTAAGAAATTGAGTTTGTCCATTCGTGTACGGATTAACAAACAGACAATAATGGGCAAACGGACACTAATGGATATTAATGGACAAACAAACATGTGAACATTAATGGACAATGAACACTAATGGACAAATATAAACGGTTGCATATTGACACCAAGCATATATCTAAACAACTTCACATACAAATTAGGAATTACACCATATAACATCCAAATATACTTAACACTTAATATATTAACATAAAGTGGATCACTAATAGTCCGTGAATTGGCTACTGATGTCTCAACTCTTAAAGTATTTGTTCTTAACTCATACACAGCATAAGTTTTTAAAGTATTTGTTCTTAATAGTCCGTGACTAACAGAATCTTAACGCCGTTAATTTCAGGTCGCAGGGAAAACGTTTTTGGCTGGAAAATTGAAATTTGTTGCCGGAAAACACCACCTAAACACTACAACCACTGCCAATTGACTCACCGCTAACCAACTACCACCACTTGAGCACTATCAACCAATTCCAATGATGGTTCTAAGGTTTCCATCGACCTTAATAATTGGGGCTTTTACTAGAAAAAGGTTCCTAAAGGCCCGATACGAAGATACCAAGATGTTTGGGACGAAAATGTTGAGTTTTCGGGAAAAAAATTGAGTTTTCCGGCCAAAACCGTTTTTCCGGCGACCTGAAACTAACGACGTTAGGATTCTGTTAGTCATGAACCGTTAGAAACAAATACTTTAAAAGTTGGGACCATTAGTAGCCAATTCATTAGTTGGGATCAGCAGTGATTAAACTCAATTTCTTAATGGACGGACACTAATGGATATTAATGGACAAACAAACATGTGAACATTAATGGACAATGAACACTAATGGACAAATATAAACGGTTGCATATTGACACCAAGCATATATCTAAACAACTTCACATACAAATTAGGAATTACACCATATAACATCCAAATATACTTAACACTTAATATATTAACATAAAGTGGATCACTATAATATAAGAGACATCAAACATGTGTAGTAATATAAAAGTGTTATTAATAACACTAGAAATTCTGCAGTTAAATTACAATACTGGATAGATATAAACACTAACGATACCTGACGGACATTACCGGACGTAATCGGACGAACGTTACCGGACGTTCACGAACACTATCGAACAGACTTGGCCCTTGTCCGTGTTCGTCCGTTAAGCTTACCGAACGAAATTTTTGTGTCCATGTCCGGTTCGTTTATTAAACGGACGAACATAAACGAACTTCTTGCCGAACGGACGCCCGGACGTCCGCCGGACATCCGGTTCGCTTACAGCCCTACGCATTCATATACTTTGATACTGCACTAACACAAGGCATCCTTACGAGACATGTCAACGTACGGAAAGTTCGAATCATACACCATATTGAAGGTTTAATGTAGCATCAACTATTTACAGTACACCACATATATTACCTGCTACATCCAACTACATGCTTTCAATCTTTGTAAAATCAAAACAAACCTATTGTCGAGAAGGTTTTCACTTTACATTTTACTAACTACCTATATTTATTGCCTAAGGTACGGTCAATGTAGCATGTGCAAAAACCCCCAATTAAGATTCAAAACACAAAGCTACACAGCCAAGATAAACAAAAGCTTATTATACATACACAAACAGAATCCACAAACTACAAAATACTCTGTTTTTTGTGTTTTTGTGTTGGGAATTATAATGAACTACATGTAAATTATCGGAGTTTGTGCATTATTACTTTACATTCTACCTTGATCCTACAATACGTCAATACACCACCAATTTAACTACATACCTTTAATTTCTTGCCCATGGACCGACCATTGTAGCAAACGAGAAAACCCTAAAATTGAGCTTCAGAACATACCGATACACATGCGCTACAATCGATTGCTTCTTATACATATACAAATAGAATCAAAAACACTTTAAACTCGTCGATTTTGTGTTTCAATTTCAAAGGTTCGTACGGATTTCATGCGAGGTTTTAGGTTGGGCGGTTAAGGAGTGAAGGCAGGGATTGCAGATGTTACACATTATAAGGCTACACAACATTGACGAGTTTGCCCTTTTAATTAAAAAACAATTGTCCAAAAGTTTAGATTATTTACAAAAAAGCCACTATGTATCTTAAACCATTGATCTGTGTAATGAACGGTTGAGATTCACTTCTCGCACTTCTCGCACTTCTCGCATGAACCGTCCCATGTATATATATATGTATATAATAAAAAATCATTCAAGCAAAAACGAACCAAACAGAATTGAGCGAGGCTTTGCTTGTGTTTGGTTTGTTTTTAAACCGGACCGAGCTGAACGGCTCATTTCCAAACCGGGCCGAAATCAAACGAGCATTTTTCAAACAATTTTCGAGCGAGCGACGAAAAGTTTGGATAGCCCTAAGTCGGGTAAGGTAACATGTGAGATGATGGTAGATGGCACATTAGTTTTTTGGGCTATTCCATGACAACTAGAATGCTGTCTTTTCGGTACGAGTAAGAGCTTATTTGTTAACCTTCAATCGGATCTTTCTGATTTGATTATTTTTTAATTAAACTCAATGTCACTGATATCAAGAACGAACTGGGTGAACATGATTATTTTGAGACTTTTCCTAAATTTTATTTGG
Source organism: Bidens hawaiensis (assembly GCF_021521415.1). NCBI lineage: Eukaryota > Viridiplantae > Streptophyta > Magnoliopsida > Asterales > Asteraceae > Bidens > Bidens hawaiensis. The sequence continues at coordinate 486,765 of NW_027491824.1, read as the reverse complement.
CACGATAAGCCTTGAAAGAAGGTTGCGTCCATTAAAATCTTAATAAAATATGTACAATTGTTAATGTGTGAGCTAAATTTAGCCTATCATTTTCAGCCGTTTATTTTGATAAGAACTAAAAGTTAAATGTTCATTGTAAAATTTTCTGCCAACCATGTCCATTTAGTCAATTTTGAATTTCCTTTAATACATGGTATGTTTGGTAAAGAGCTTTTAGAAACTTCAAGATTTTAATAAAAAATTCATACTTAATAAAAATATTTGTTTGGTTGAAATAGCTTCAAGCTTTTATTGAAAAAGCTTCGTATTTGAACGCTAGTATTGGTAGCGTTTGAGAAAAAGCTAGCTAGAAGCTTTTACATTTGAATTTACAAGTTTGATACTTGAACTTATATAAACTTTTGTTAATTTATATAATAGTTACACATTCAATTCTTATTCAAAACTAACTACCCCACGACTTTTTTAGGAGCCATAACTTTTTCACACGTTAATAATTTTTTAAACAAATTACACCATAAAAACAAGCATTTTATTCTCTTTAATTTGAGTATGATATTGTTATACTTCTTTAACTTTAAAAATTTAACATACTACGTGATTATCGGTTATGATCGATAACAAGTCAAGTCAGGTTAGCTCGCGTCATGTGTAAGACCAAATTAGAAGTCGAGTCAGATGAACTTGAGTCATGTGTAAAACCAAATTAGGGTCAGAACGAGTCAATACTAAAAGGGTTAAAATAGTTCGATTCGTGTCGGTACGCTTTTGAGTCGAAAGGGGTCAGGTCAGAACATGTTTCCGATTAGAATATTGCATGTTCAGAAAGGGATTCATATCAATATAGGTTGGTTTAAAAAATTATCTATTTGAAATTAATGTATATTTTAGCTTTGTTTCATGATTTTCGCCATCAGTTACACGCTACTACCTTTCCATGAGGTTATGTATGCACTGTCATCTAGGAATCATGTACCGACACTAATTATGCTATTAAATTTTAGGTTGTGCGCCCATTTCGCCGTACCACGCAGGCACCCAGCTAATTTTATTAAAAACTTATGCTACTCTGCCAAACACCTAAATATATTTAAAAAGCTACAGCTAACAGCTACCAGCTTCCAGCCTTCAGCTTACAGCCAACAGCTTACAGCTAACCGCCAGCAGCAATCACATAAAAGTTTTGAGTTACGAAATTACAAATAACAATCAAGTCCACATGGTTAAAAAAAAACTATCAAAGGTGTTAAATATAATGAAACACACAGAGACACATATTACACTCACTCGCCCCCTTCAGATCCAGGAAATTCGGGAAGATGACTTAACGCTCGAGAGCAGCTATAAACCGTGCAGAGCGCTTGAACCGTTGACAAGAACAACATAAACAAAGCAGCTAACAACGTTAAAATCTTCCATGATGCAAACACATATCTCTTCAAGTACCTTGATGTTTTCACTTTCCATGTTTGCTCATACATGTGATTCACATCCGCAATCACTTTGTCCATCTTCGCCACTTTCGTTAGTTTCACAGATTTACTCATTCCGTTCCATACATCCGCAACCTCTTTGTCGCTTTTCAAACGGTTCACAACTATACCTCTTTCCCGCAAAAACTTTGCATCTTCTTCCGTGTCGATTATCCCATTCATTAACTCGGTGTAACGAGCCACCACCAAGGGTCCTGCTGCAACACATGCTTCGTAGGCTACAAGGTTTCTTAAATAAACGTCGGTGTTCACATCTAGTGAGACCACAGGGAGGTAAAGTGTACATGTTTTAGCGTTGAAACTAATATCGAAAATTCCACCATTAACTGGTGAGAAAAGGATTCCGGCGTTGGCCATCTCGGTGACTGACGGGATTGTGATCTCTTCGATTGTTGGGGTTTTTGAATCGCCACTTTCGTCCTTGGACTCGGGACCTTCACCACGAAAGTTGTGAAACATGTTCTCCATGGGTCCTTTCAGGAGTTTTAGTATTGGAATGTTGGATATGATTTTCCATGGAAATTTCATCATCAATGCAACCGGCCTTCTGAATATTATTTTCTTGAATATCCTTACCATACCCGCGTTTGATTTGGTTAGGATTTTCCAGATAAAGTTCATGAACCGTCTAAGATCGCTAGGTTTTGAAAAAGACTTTTCTTCATCCCCTTCATCGGCTTCTTCTGTGATACCTGTTAGAGAGAATACATACATTAGTTAGGGTTGGTCCAGTATACCACAAAAACATTTTTGTGTAGAGAATGCAATGGTTGTTGGCCACCTTAGTTTTCTAACCTTGGAGGTTGTAGATTTTCTTATCAGGGCTCCAGTGGGTCGTACATAGTGTTTTGTTTTTTTAGTATTGATTTTGCTATTCTAAAAGGGTTATAACACATTTTATTGTCCATTTATATATCACTTTATTATAAACTAAAGTTTTGTACTTTTAAAATATGAGTGTTTTGTGATTTGATAGCTAACTCTTTTAGAAGCTTTTGAGTTTTCTTACCGTGGATGATAAAGGATAATTAAAATAAATAACTTAATCAAATCATATAATATATATTCTATCTGTATTCATATATCAATTAGTTCTTTCTAATAGTACCTTCATACTCAATCTCAACCGCCACCGAAATGCCAAGTTCTTTATTATTTGGCACGGTCATGTGGTATAGAAAATCAAGAAGATGATCACATTCATCAATATCAACATCAGCTAAAGCTTGTTCCGTAAAAGGAGTAAGCTCTTGGTATAGCCCCATGAGCATCGACTTCAATTTCTCTGCGGGTGACTTAATATCACTTTCCCTGCGCTGCTGATGCTCCATCATCGTTTTGATTAAAAACAACGGGATCTGATTCTCCACCATCACCAAATCCCGAAGAATCGCCACATGCGACAACTTCTTTCCCGTAACATCCACCAAATGAGACATCGAGGACGTTATTCTCTTGAGCACCCGACCTTCTCGTTTCATTGAATACACGACTAGAAACTCGAGTAAAAACGCCATGTCAACCGCCATCATCCACATGAGTGCGTCACCCGACATGTCTAGAAACTTGTGGTAACAAGCACGGATTCTAGCCTCCTCACGAATCTTCATTGTCTCGACAATACGTTCGAATCTAACGTTCATGAATGTTTGGAGTCTTCTGGCGGCTGCGAGCTTGTACCTTTGCATGTCGTAGACTTCCGCACGCCAATGGTGGAATGGGCCTAATGCGACTTGTTGTGGGATGTAGGATTTGGGGTCAGTGGCTAGAAGTACTTTTGGGACGGTGAAGATACAAACGGGGATTTTGTTTAGTTCTTCATCTTCTTGTTCAATGATCGATTTACGCACGCTTTCGACCCATTTGTTTTCGTCGACATCCACCTTGGAGTTCATGGCGATGGAGTTGAATGTTGAAGATAAGGATGGTGTTGCTCTAGCCATACATACATATACATGTATATATACACACACACTAGGAGAGTGATTGGTAAATAAAAACGTGATTTTTGTGCTGGGAATCTTGATTATAAAAATAAAAGAAAATAAGTTAGTTTGTCTGGTATGGTGTTGCTCTAGCCATACATACCATTTGGTGGTGTGATAAACACTAGTTATTAATTATCTTCCAACATGTTTGAATTTTGTTTTTATGATTTTTTCACTTTTTCTGGCATAAACTTTTGATACAGATTACGAGCATAACCACAGTTACCACATGATATGTGTTACGGACACCTATTCACTAATTGGTGTTTTAATAAATAGTTAACAGTAAATTTACAAACCAAAAAAAGCACACAAACACTAAGCAAACTACAAACAAAAAGAAACCCAATTTTAACTTTTATGCTTGTGTACTTGAAAGCTAGACACCTCCATTGCCCCAATCTGATGTCCCTTGTCAAGAAGCATTAGCGCTCCCGGATTATTAGCTAAGGCGCTAAAATGTTTCCCTTGTTCCTTTGTGCTTCCTTTATCGAGTAACCAAATGGCGTGTCCACTTTTTAAGAGAATAGACAGTGAAGACAATTATCATGTTTTAACGTTACAACAAAACAAACTAAATTGTTACTAGTTGTATAGGTTAATCCTGAAATCAAACAAAAAAATCTTTCAATAACTGTGCAAATGTTCACATTTTGATCTAAAAGTCAGATTGCATCTGATTAATTTTAGCGATTGAAGTAGATTATGTTTGGATTGCTCTTCTCGATCTGGTAATTTGACAACTGATGTTAATGGTGCAAGCACAAATTGTGCTAAAGTATATATCCAATTAATTATGTGAAGTCTCAAGTGTCACGTCATGTTGGTTAACGGGTCACTCAGGTGGGTTAGATTACATAACTGGTTTGTTCAAACCGGTCAAAAATGGGTTGGTGAGATAAGGCAAGAAGTCTGGAGGACAGTTTCATTGCCACTGTGAAAAGAAATATGTTAACAGTTACATAAACTTATTTGAACTTCTAATTATTACAAATTGAGTTTCATTCAAATACAAACATGAAGATTGCACATAGGTCAGAATCTGCATAGTGGGTCACGCAAAAATGTATACGCGTATACAAAACATGCTACTTCTAAGAGATTAAGTTCACATTATTTTCTTCAATTCTACACAAGATTGTCGTGCTTTTGGACGAGTGTTCACCGACGTTGGCTTAGGTGAGAGTTTTTCACAAATCGAAAGGTGAGTGTATCCTGATGTGATGAATTTAGCCGGTGGCTCATTTAAAAGATTTATTGGCCGTTAAAAAAACAAAAGGAAATTAATAGATTTAAATGAGTAGGACTAAATGGATAATTATTATTGTCTTGATCCCGTTTGTTTTGCTTATTAAGTAGCTTAAATGTAAGTTAGAGAGGAAGGGGCATCCAAATGGGTAAGTTTTATGGCTTCCAAACCACATGGCAATACCACCCCATCCCATATGGGTAAGGTGCATGGCTTCATTCCATGGCAAACCTTTGCCACACAAAATTGATTCATTATTGACCATTGAATAATTAAAATGAATAAATAAAGTTCTAGGGTACTTGTGGGTAGGTGATGCCTGTAAGTTTGTGATTTGTGAGTATTTGAGGGTTGAAATGAGGTGGCGGTACATGATTGACCAATGCATGAGTAATACCCATGAGTGCCCCTTCCACTCTTAGAATTGAAGGGTGTGCCATCACAATTGACATGTACGGTGTACTGCTTGTGATATGCTCATGCTGAAAGAACAGACGGGTTCGTCTTCACTAAAAGTTGAAAAGAAAAAATGACTTAAGCAAGATGGACTAAACTATAATTGGGCTTGGACTAATGGAGAGCAGCCCACACCAAAAGTCCATGGCACATACAACAAACGAGAATTAAAGAAAAGGGGTAACAAGTTTTTTTGACGGTTGTGCTCGGTGTGTCGCAAAAGGAGAGGAGCGCACGACAAGAGGTTGGAGACGCAATTGGAGACAGTTGGCTCTAATGCGAGCCAATCAAGAACACTCAAAGTTTTTCATGATGTTGATGCGCGGCTAAACCACCCGTAATCTTCATCGGATGTAGGGTTTGTAATATGAACAATTATATTTATAGTTTTTCTGGATTAATCTCCCAATATAGTTAATCAGTTGAGTGGATCAAGCTCTAAACAAATAAACGGAAAATAACAAGACATTTTACTTCAATATATTTTCTTCATTCCAAATATTTAACGACGACATGCCTTTATAGGTTTACAAAAAACCATAAAAACCTTTAACTACTAACCCACTAATGTTAACTACCTATCAAACAGGGCCGGCCCTTGGGGTGGTAGGGTGGTCAACGGCCACAGGCCCGATGTCACACCCCGACTTAGAGCCTAGGTGTAACACCCGTTAGTTTGTATTTGCTTTATATATATATATATATATAGATAAATGATCCAATACAATAATGGTTTATCATACAATACGTACGCGACTCGTATACCCGTTGATCTTCAATTTAATGCGATGGCAATTTTGTAATTTTTGTCAAATCTGATCCACTGCTCTCATCGATTCCGTCCACCTTCATCGTCACCATTCAGCAATCTTCATCGTACAACGATTTCGTCCATTGTCGAAGCCACCATCCACAATCATCATACATCGTCGTCTATTATTTGTTCACAGGTTTGTTAATATTTTGATAAAATTGAAATTGAAATTGAAATTGATGAACCTAATACATCAATTAACCTTTAAATTGATCTAATTAATCATCAATTTGAAGATTCGGTCGATTAATTTTTTCAATTTTTAGTGGGTTATGCCTGAACGTTTAAACTCTTTTGCCTGAACGTTTAAACTCTTTTGCCTGAACGTTTAAACTTTTTTTCCTGAACGTTTAAAGGTTTAACATTTGAAAAAACACAACATTTAACATTTGTTAGTTTAGAAGTTCTGTTTAGAAGTTCTGTTTATAAGTTCTGAACTTCAGTGTTTAATTTTTTTTTTGTTAGTTTAGAAGTTCAGAACTTTTAAACTTTTTTGAACACCCAGAACTTCTTAGAACGTTTAAAGATGTTCATGATTTTTGAACACCCAGAATTTCATTGAAAGTATTAGAACGTTTAAAGATGTTCATTTTTTTTAACACCCGGAACTTCATTGAATGTATCAGAACGTTTATAGGTCTTTAGTTTTGTTTCAGAGCGTTTAAACATAACATTTTGAACCCTAATAAGAGCTTGATTGAGTGCGTTATTTATGCAATCCCATAATCGATTGATGATTCTAAATACTTCTACACATCAATTCGATTGATTAAAATCATAATTTTGGTGTTTATTTTGGTCAGAACGTATAAACTTTGAGCAGAACGTTTAAACATGAACCCTAATCATAGCTCAATTAAGTGTGTTAATCTGTATTTTCATAATCGATTGATACTTCTAGAGCCTCTTACACATCAATTCGATTGATTAAATCATCAATTTTTGATTAATTTGAAGATTTTTAATGTTCAGTGACGTTCTATTTCAATTTTGGTTTTTGACTTTTGAGATTTTATACTGTAAGCTGTGATTAGAGTTTAGAAATTGGATTAGATTGAGCGACAAGTTCCGAATTTGGATCAGAGTTGATTTGTAATCGACGAATTTTGATTGCGAACTACTGTTGGGTTATTTATGAAATTGCCACCGCGCGTTTTTTAATCAAACGTTCTGGAATGTCGCGTACCTAATGTACGATAAGCCATTATTGTACGTTAACCCACCCCTATATATATATATATATATATATATATATATATATATAGGGGTGAGATCTAGAGAGAACTCCTCTTAAAGAGATAACTAGATAACTAGTAAAGAATTATTTTTAACTATTTTAAAAAAATTATTTTGTGATTTTTTTTCTTTCCTCCTAATAATAAAATAATATTGTTCCTAAAAAAAATACAAAATATTTTTTTTAAAAAATAAAAAAAACCGTCGATGTAATGCGTATGTGCATTAATGTGTATTTTATATATAAAATAGTGTTTTATTGCATATAATACAACACAAATACATTATCAAAGACACACTATTGGATATATGCAAATACAGCACTAATAATTGTATGCAAAATACATTATTGCGTATATGTAATACAACAGTAATGCACATATGCACTATATCGATTTTTTTTAATTTTTGTATATAATATAACACTATTGCAAATATACAATACAAACAACTATATATATGCTATTTAACACTGTTTCAAATATCCAAATGCACACTATTGCACATATGCATTATAAAAAAGTCGGTGTATTGCATATATGCATTAATCGTTAATTTTTTATATATTTTTTTATTTTTATATTTTTTTTGTGGTGAAGAATAACAACATATAAGAAGGATGAAAGAAAAAAAATTTGAAAAATATTTTTTTTAATTAAATTAAAATTACTTCATTATTAGTACTCTAGTTCTCTCCATAAAATGGAGTTCTCTCATGATCCTCTCCATATATATATATATATATATATATATATATATATATATATAGGAGATGGATCTTGCGAGAAGTGATATTACAGCAAGAAGTGCGAGAAGTGAAGGTGTAACTCCATTAATCCATAATTTCACTCCCTTTCTTATGATTTTACTTACATGTATGTAGGTTGGTTGTATTTATGTCTTAGCTACACACATTCAAACATACCTACACACATATACATGCGTACCTACACACATTCAGACCTACCTATACACATACAAACGTACCAGCCCACATTCAAACCTACATACCTACACATAGGGGTGTTAATCGGGTCAACCCGATCGGGTTTCGGGTTAATCGGGTCGGGTTTTCCTTAAAAAATATCTAACCCGTAACCCGACCCTATTAAGGTTCGGGTTAGTCAGGTTTGGGTTATTCGGGTTTCGGGTTTGTCGGGTTAATCGGGTTAACCATGTTACTTTATAATTTTAATTTGTTTTATGTGTTTGTAACTTGTAGGTTGCAAAATTTCTCATTCCATTTAAATTTCAATTTCTTTTACAAGTAATTATCTTATAATTTTACATATAAACCTATAAATGAACCGAACGAACATGAACAAAGGCGTCCGTATTCTTTCATCTAACTTTTAAAAAACACGAACACTTAGTCGAACAAATATTTGTGTTCATGATCATTCATTTAAAATCTAAACGAAGAATTCACGAACATAATTAAACAAAGATAAACGAACATGAAGGAACATATATGTACATACATTAACGAACACAAACATACATTAACAAACATAAATGAACGCATTTAAATAAACACAAACATATATAAAACATATTAGGGTAATATAATTACTAAATGCAAATAATATTTAATAATTTTCTGTTAATATGTAAACGAACATGAATGAACGTAAACAAACTTAAATGAACGATCATAAGCAAACATTCACAAACATAGATGAACGAGTGAAATATGTGTTCATGCTCGTTCGTTTATTTAGATGAACACAACATAAATGAAACATTATTGCCTTTATAGTGCTTATTTCACCTTTTAATCATTGTATATAAAGTTAAGTATTGCAACTAATCGGGTTATTCGGGTTAACCCGAAACCCGACTTTTTCCCAAAAATGAACCCGAAACCCGACCCTATTAACAATTCGGGTTATTCGGCTTGACCCGAATAACCTGATCAATACTTTTTGACCCGATTTAACCCCACCCGAATTTGCTTATTCGGGTTCGGGCCGGGTCGGGTTAACCGGGTTTGGGTATTTTGGACACCCCTACCTACACACATACAAACATACATACATATATACAAAAATGCGTACCTACACACGAACATGCGCACCTACACAATAAAAAAGAGAGTGAATTTAGGGATTAATGAAGTTACACATTCACTTCTCGCTGTAAAAAAATTTATGAAATGATCCAATACCTATATATATATCATAGTTGCGGGTTTGTTTTAGCGAAAGTATTTGAAATAAATATTATTATATTAAAAACCCGGGTTTAAATATCCGTTTGATAATTCAAATGATGTCTTTAAGATGCATAATTCTTCATAGTATTTTGAAATAAAATATATGAGACATCAGATAACCTTTAATGACTATAAATCCAATCTACTATTCTTTCTTGTTTGTATGTTCTAACCTTTTATGTTTTCTTGTAAAATGTGGGAAAAAATACGTCAGTACACAGCTGGCGAATGACGCTGACTCTGTTGTAAAATCTTTTCAATTCCTTTTTGAAATTAACAATAATACTTCTGTGACTACTCATTAGGCACCCAACTCAATTGTGATAAAAGTTCCCTAACTACATGTACAATTAATTATATACACAATATCATTTCTCTGAACAGACCCGTAGTATTCCAGAGGCATGTTTGATGATATGCATGGCCTCGGGGAACTCCGGGTCACCATGTATGAATGGATCCAGACACATGTATTGTGACATTTGTCAATTTCGGGTTATCTTGTATATGTTTTTTTTATGTTGTAAACCGACCCGATTTATATCCCGAACATTTCAAATATATAAAATATTGGATTTTATGTTACTAAATCTTTCCCGCTTGTTCATTTTGAAAAACCCCTGTTACGGATTCGAAAACGCCTTTAAAACTCTCAAATTACATCGAAAACAAACTTCCGGGACGCAAAACGAACCACGCAAGACGAGCAGGACCAACCCACCCCACCCCAGACCATGCCGCGCTGCGCGGCCAAGGCAGGGGGCTGGTCGCGTGGCGTGGAGACCTACCTGCTGATCGTTTTTGGCTTTTTATGGTTTCTTGTGCTCGTAACCAATCCATTTCCATGCCTAACACTTTATAAAAGACTTATCCAACTTACCCTATATATACAAGACCATTTTCTTCATTTTACACCTGCTCATACTCCAAATTCTCTCTCAAATTCTTAAGATTAAAGGTTGTTCTTCATGTTCTTGGAGGTTTGACCTTCCAAAGTCAAACTAACCATAGTCTTTCATTTTAATCAACTTGTTAGCTATTATTAATACTTGAAGCTTGTTATACAACATATATATAATATATACCCATTGTTACCTTTGGTGGTCACTTCTCCGGTCTCGGTCGGTGGAGTGTCGACCCTCGTAAGGCAAGGCTTCATGAATGACTCATGTGGTCCTTGATATATATATATATATATAATTATATAACTTGTTTATGCTTACTAACCATGCTTAACTTCTGCTCATTTTAGTTTGTATTTGATATTTGTTGAGTTCCATGGTTATGGGTTTGAAGAGACTAGCCTCGGTTTAACCGTAAATAGCTCCAAATCGTAAACCAAACTTTATTTACTAGTTTTGTTAAATAATTGTATAAACATGCTTTATGTTAGATTTAAGTTTCTAAAATCATTTTTATGAGTTCCAAGTTATGGGTTTGTAGAATCTAACCTCGGTCTTGACCCGAAACAAGATCCGAAACGAAAACCAAACTTTCTTTTAAAGACTTTGTTGTTGACTTTTTGAATGTAAAACTTAAGTATCATCATTTATAAATTTTTATACAAGTTCTTTGATGTTTGGGCATGTGGTAACCATTCTTGATCTTATTCCGAGTTGGAAACCAAACCAAACCAAATTAAACCGAGTTCACTCGCTTAAGACACACAAGTGTGTTTCTAGCTATCAGGACTTGTATCTTTCTTTAAAAATCATTTATAAACTAATTTTAATTTTTTCTTAAAGTACTTGGAATGTTGAATCCAACTTGATCTTATAACAAAGTTTGGACCAACGAAACCAAACACTCGTTTAACGGACGTTGTTAGTTCTAAAACAATAGAATTACATACTTGATTAAGTCTTCTTAAATTTTATTGACTTATCTCATAACATTTAAAAAAAATACAAAAACCGGGCCTGGGGGATTCGAACCCGCGCCCCAGGCCAGTATACGTTTTTGAGAAACATGCGCTGACCATCAGGCCAGCGCTTAGATTTGGTAACAACATGGAACTGCAAATACAAATACACAGGTTCAGTTCTTCCCCAATTTCAAACACAAACCCTAGGATTTTAAATTGATTAAATCGTTTAAGGTTTGTTAAGATTGATTTAGGGTTAATGTTTCTGGGCTAAAACCGATCTCGATGCATAGTTTAATTACCTATTATGGTGAGCGAATTGACGGGGAACAAAGAACAAGTGGTGCGGCTCTATTTTGATCTTAAACGAGTATTGACGACTTTGTTTACTGCAATTAGCTTAGGGGTTTAGGTCGAAATGTAGTGAGGGTGGTGTGAGCAAGTTTAATTGAAATATAATCGAGTATTTATAGTGTTACAAGGTCAAAAGAGCCGCGGTTCGTGTTTGTTAGGCTAGCTGTCAATCGTTAATAGTTTACCATGTTTAAGGTGTCGGTAGGATCGGATTAAGGTAAGCGAATGATTTGGTAAGATCAATTTGTCCGAAAATTGAGGAAAAAGAAAGGGGGGTGGGTCATGGTCGTCGGTGGTGGTAGAGAAAAAGGAGGGAAAGAATATGATTTTGTTTATTGCTTAGTGGTCCTTGATCTATGGTGTTGGATGCAAGATTGGATAAGTTAGTTAGGGGGTATTATAGTATATTGTTCATAGTTATTGTTAATAAATAAATAAACGAAAAATATATCTTTAAATGAGGGCGGGAATTTATTTAGTAACGACCGTTCGAATAATAAATGAGGCAATAGAATATAAACGGCTCGGGTTTCGGATTTGAAAAGTAACGAGTGTTACAGTTAAGAATTCAGATTTTTTTTTACTTTTAGTCCTTTGTCTTTGATAACTTGTCATTTCTTGTCCGTTCACCCTTCGCCCATGCCCGTGCGTGTCGGGTGGTTCGCACCCTCCGCTAGGATCACTGGGTGCACGCTAGGCATACAAGAATATTACTATGAAAACTCATATTCTTATAAAGAGCTTTCAATTTTTTCTCGTTTTCCATATGGGATGCTTATACTTTCTTGCTTCTTTCCATGTGAGATGTACTTTCTTATTTTCTTAACATGGAATGGTTCTTCCTTATCTCATTTTTTTTATTATTTATCTTGAAAATATTTTTGGTATTTTATCTTTATAAAGTTGTCAAAGTTGGACCGAAATTTTTGGGGGATGTTATACCCGACACCCCACTAGGCCTGATATTTTTTAAATAATATGTATTTTTATTAAATATAATTATTAAATATAATATGTATATTTAATATTTAAAACAATTATAAGACCACTAGCTTGGTATAGTGGCAAAGGGGTATTATTCCCAACCAAATGATTATGGGCTCTAGTCTCATTTGAGAAATGTTTAATCCTATTTTTATACAAAATTCTTTACACAACATAAATTATAACCAAGTAAACTCATATAAAAATAAATTGTTTAAACCGAACAAAATACTTCTTTTACTTAAGACCAAAAATAATTTTCGCCTTCGACACAATACTTATTTTCATTCTCAGAGCCGGCCTTGCAGCAATGGTGGTTTATGGCGTAACAGTGCTTCTAAACCTAGTTGGGCGTTAAGAAGCACGACTTGTTGTTGGTTCTTCTTGAGAAAGGTCCACAAGTCGTCAATCAATGACATGATATGAGAGGCCATGGTGGAAGGCGAGTAAGCGAATGAAAGCACCAAATGATAGGAACCAATTCGAGATTGTCAATCTCCAAAGATAGTTAATCCGTTGAGTGAATCAAGCTCCAAAGAAATAAGAGAAGAACAAGACATTTTACTCTAATAAATTCAAATATTAAACAAGGACATGCCTTTAAAGGCTTACACGAAACCATAAAAACCTTTAACTACTAACCAACTAATGTTAACTACCTATCAAGTAAAAAGGAAATGTTGAATAAAAATAGGAAACTACATGTAGCGGGAAAGGTGGGTGCATGGCTTCATGGTAGCTACGTGGAATATTGGGTGACCGGACATGTGCACGGATCAATTACGTTTTATCTAATTGTGTTTTTTTGATTAAAAGATTCAATTTTGTTGGCTTGCTCGTATTATCCAATTGGTATTTGTTTGTATAAAACTTGTTAGGTTGTCTTTAAATTACCACTAAAATGATCTTGCATGTAGCCATATTTAATAGTTTCCCACTAGATCAACCTGATTAACGATGCTTCTAACAAACTCGAAACCTAGATAGGATTACTTTTCTTATAATCGTTTATAAAGTTCTTTGTTTTTCATTAATTCATATAAAATCATTTAAACTAAACTAAGTTTAGCATGTCCTTTATAACTATCATCTAAAAAAAAGCATAGGCTAAATTTTGGCTAACGAATAAAAGAGCTAGCTAAATTTTCAACGTTAGTCAACGCTTTTTTTAAGGCATAAAAGAGATCATATGTAAAGCATACGCTAGATTTTAATCGTCATTGCCTACACTTATATTTATTATTTTGTTAAGAACTTAAAGTTAATATTCATTTTGGTAAAATTAAATTTGTCAGTCTTTTCCGTTTTAATCAATTTCCCTTAATACATTCTTATATCATTTATATCACACAATAGTTTTGAGGTACAGACTTACAACGTTAAAGTACAACAATTAACAAGCCCGGTAACAAGTCCACATGGTTAAAATGAAAAGCACACATACTACACTCACTCGCCCCCTTCAGATCCAGCAATTTCAGGAAGCTGAAGAAACACTCGAGCACAACTATAAACCGAGCAGAAAGCTTGAACCATTGTCAAGAACAACATGAAAAAAGCAGCCAACAAAGTTAAAATCTTCCAAGATGCAAACACATGTCTTCAAGTATCTTGATGATTTCACTCTCCACGTTTTCGAATACATATTATTCACATTCGCAATCACTTTATCCATCTTTGCCACTTTCGTTAGTTTCACAGATTTACTCATTCCATTCCATACATCTGCAACCTCTTTGTCACTTTTCAAATGGTTCACAACTATACCTCTTTCCCGCAAAAACTTTGCATCTTCTTCCGTGTCGATAATCCCATTCATTAACTCGGTGTAACGAGCCACCACCAATGGTCCAGCTGCAACACATGCTTCGTAGGCTACGAGGTTTCTTAAATAAACCTCGGTGTTCACATCTAGTTCGACCACAGGGAGGTAAAGAGTACATGTTTTGGAGTCGAAACTAATATCGGAAATTCCACCGTTTACTGGTGAGAAAAGGATTCCGGCTTTGGCCATCTCGGTGACCGACGGGATTGTGATCTCTTCAATTTTTGGGGTTTTCGAATCGTCACTTTCGTCGTTGGACTCGTGACCTTCTCCACGAAAGTTTTCGAGCATGTTCTCGATGGGTTCTTTCAAAAGTTTGAGTATTGGAAGGTTGGATATGATCTTCCATGGAAATTTCACCACCAATGCCATGGGCCTTCCGAATATTATTTTCTTGAATATCCTTGTCATGCCCGCATTTGATTTGGTGAGGATTTTCCATATAAAGTTCATGAACCGTCTAAGATCGGTTGGTTTCGCAAAAGACTTTTCTTGATCACCGTCATGGGCTTCCTCGGTGATACCTATATATTAGAGAGAATATATAAGTTAGGAATGGTCCTGTATACCTAACTATCTAATTATAACATTACCAATTCGCAAAAGACTTTTCTTATTGTAACAGTATCAATTTTATATCTAACTATCTATATAACTGACTAGCATAGAATCTTATGTATTGCTTAGCTCTACAACAACACCCCCTCCCCACATCTCTCTCTCCCTCTCAAACATAAATTTAATAGTTAAAAAAATAAGTTGGCCCTGTTAAACGAGACGATATTTAAGGGCGGTTCGGTAAATATCATGGGGTGGCTTGGAGGAGATTTAAATAATAATTCGTTTATTATTTATTAATAAGTTTGTTTTATTTTTATTAAGTTAGTCTTATCCTAAACCTATTTGAGTTAGATTCAAATTGTGTATTTGAATACGAGTAGGACTCGAATTAAGGGTATTATATAAACCCTTGGTTCATATAGGTTTTATTAAGTTTTTTCGTTTGTCGTTTTCTTAATAATATTGGAGTTAATTTGTTTGTCAAAAAGTCTTCGTCGCCACTATGTTTTCAAGTTGAAAAAGTGCAGCCATTATCAAAAGCTTTTTATTTTTTATTTCTTTCTTCTTGCTGTACATACAACAACTACAAATCAAAAATACAACAATATTTGTTTTATATTAAGCACAGTCAAGATTAGTTCTTGATTAATAATCGACTTAGTTGTGCCAAATTCAACAAGTGGCAACAGAGCCAGTAGCCGAGTCACGTTCGTACGTAATCGAGTTTAGTCGATCGAAGTCCAACCAAGAGATTAGTCTCACGGACGGTTGCCTTTGGCGATTATCCAGGTCTGTAGATCGTAAACAAACTCGTGGTGAGAAAAGAAGCCGACGAAGAAGGAAACGATGGCCGATACGTCGTTTGTCGCCGGAATCAAGTGTTTGAACCAAACTAATTATCGAGTTTGGTCGACATGTGTTATGTCATACCTTCAAGGTCAGGACCTTTGGGAGGTAACAAACGGAACCGAAACACAGGTGCCAAGAAACTACACCGGAGGTGCCATCGGAAAGTGACGAGTAAAAGTCGGGAGAGCGTTGTTCGTGTTAAAAACAACAGTCGAAGAGGAGTTGTTAGATCACTTTCAAGAATCCGAAACACCGAAGCATGCATGGGATATTCTTGAACGACTATTCACGAAGAAAAACGACACCCGATTACAACTTCTTGAAAACGAGTTGCTTTCGGTTACTCAGAAAGATATGACGATTCCAAAGTACTTCCATAAAGTGAAATCGCTTTGTCGCGAGATTGCCGATTTAGATCAGCAATCAAGGATCGGAGACGCGAGGATGAAACGGATTATTATTCACGGGTTGAGGCCGGAATTTCAGTCGTTTGTCGCTGCTGTTCAAGGTTGGCCGAATCAACCGTCACTCCCGGAGTTTGAAAATTTATTATCCGGACAGGAATTCTTAGCCAAACAGATGGCCGGTTTGTCGGTCTCCGCTGTACCGAAGCAAGAAAACGAGGCGTTGTTTGCGGGCAAAGGAAAAGGAAAGTTCAAACCCAACCACAGTTACAACAAAAAGAAACCGTGGGATCGAAATAAACCCGAGGAACGAAACCAACAGGAAGGAAGCGTTGATCGAAAGAATTGGAACCGCAATAAAAAGGGTAAACGTCCGTCGTTTAAAACTTTTAAGTGTTATAATTGTGGCATGCGAGGGCACATCGCAAAGTATTGTACAGCGAGTGCAACTGAAGAAGGAAACGCCGCGACAACGCAAAATCGAACTGAAGAGCCTTGGGATGCCGAGGCCCATTATTCCGGAATTGAAGAAGTTCATGCGTTAATGGCTACGATAAAACCTGCTTTAAATTTATTAAATGATTGGATTGTGGATTCGGGTTGTTCGAATCACCTAACGGGTGAAAAGGAGCGGTTAAAGAACTCGGTTAAGTACGAGGGTAATCAGGTGGTAGTTATAGCCGATGATTCGCGACACGGCATAGCTCATATCGGTGAGGTTGATCTCTCACCAGATTCCGAGGAAAGTGGTTTTGTTCTTAAAAACGTGTTTCATGTTCCTGGTATGAAAAAGAACCTGTTATCAGTTCCTCAAATCACCGACACCGAACGATATGTTCTGTTCGGGCCAAACGAGGTGAGTATTTTAGTTAAGTTCGAAACTAAATCCATACCGGTGATTCAAGTGAGAAAGAAAGACTCGGTTTATGTATTGTCTGCCGGGACTTCGTATGTGAATAAGGTGAAAAAGAATCTAAACGCAGATCTGTGGCATCAACCTTTAAGCCACGTCGGGTATGATAAACTTCAATTAATCGTGAAAAAGAAGTTGGTGGCGGGAATACCCGAACTCGAAGTAAAAACGGATGTGGTGTGTGGCGGTTGTCAGTTTGGAAAGGCTGATAAGCAACCGTTTGAGAACTCTAGTTATCGAGCTAAAGCCCCTCTCGATTTAGTTCATACCGATGTGTTCGGTCCAGTGAAACAACCGTCAATTAAAGGTATGAGTTATATGATATCATTTATTGATGATTATTCGAAATATTTGTGGGTATATTTCATGAAAGAGAAATCCGAGGCGTTTGAACATTTTAAAGATTTCAAGTTAGAAGCCGAACGGGATCTAAAGAGGAGCATCGAGTGTCTTCGTTCCGATAACGGAGGCGAGTATACGTCCCGTGAATTTTCTTTGTTTCTTAAAGAAAATAGAATTAAACGCCAACTAACGTGTTCTAATACTCCCGAGAAAAACGGGGTCTCGGAGAGAAACAATCGCACCATAATCGACATGATCGGAAGCATGATGCATAACAAGAATGTACCGGGGAGATTTTGGGCGGAGGCAATGAGTACCACTGCGTTTATAAGTAACCGATTGCCACAACAAGGAATGGGCTACGAGTCACCATACGAGAAGATGTTCAAAATCCAACCGAATGTTAGTTACTTTCGAGTTTTTGGATGCGTGTGTTACGTGTTCATCCCGGGGCATCTTAAACACAAGTTGGAGAAAAAGGCAACGAGATGTATTTTTGTTGGTTACGATAATGAAAAGAAAGGGTGGCGATGCTGTGAGCCGAGCACCGGGCGAATTTATGTGTCTCGGGACGTAATATTTGATGAAAACTCATCATGGTGGTCACCAAGTAAGGAAGTCTTACCCGACACACATGACTTACAAAAAGAGTATGATGAGTATGTTACGGTTTAGGTTGGTAGTAACGATTTAGAAGAAGAATCTGAACAAACACTTAACACCGAACCTGTTTCAGGAACACGAAACGGGACACGTTCTGATCCATGGCGAACCGGGTCGTTAGTTAGTCAAACGAATGGTCAAACCAACACCTCAGTTGTACCAGTTAATACCGGAGGGGATGTACCGGCTGTCCGGAGGACCGAACGGGTTAGTAAACCGAACCCGAGGTATGCAAACGTCACGTTACTTGTTAGTCAAGAAACTGAACGTGAACCCGAAACCGTAGAGCAGGCCCTACGGGATCCTAAGTGGATGGAAGCCATGAAGCAAGAGTTAGATGCTTTAGCCAGTAACGAGACATGGCTTGTTCCGAATCCGGGTGATGTAAAACCGATTTCGTGTAAGTGGGTTTTTAAAATTAAAAGACGGGCCGACGGGTCGATAGAAAGATATAAGGCTCTATTAGTGGCACGGGGTTTTTCCCAGGAGTACGGGATCGATTATGAAGATACGTTTAGTCCCGTAGCTAAACTCGTTTCGGTTCGAGTAATTTTAGCAATTGCCGCGTGCAAAGGTTGGGATTTATGGCAAATGGATGTGAGTAATGCTTTTTTGTATGGCGATTTGGATCGTATAATATACATGGATCAGCCGGGAGGTTTTGTAAGTCAAAGTTTTCCTAATTATGTTTGTCAGTTAAAGAAAGCAATTTATGGCTTAAAACAGTCACCGCGGGCCTGGTTCGGTAAGATTGGTGAGTTTTTAGAACTTAACGGATTTGTTCCTACAATAGCCGATACCAGTGTGTTCGTCCGAGCCGAAGGTGACAAAACCGCCGTCGTCCTCGTTTATGTCGACGACTTAATTATAACCGGTGATTTAGTCTACGTGGTGGAGCAATTAAAAACGAATTTGTGTACTCGTTTTCTCATGAAAGACTTGGGAAAATTAAAGCACTTTTTGGGTCTTGAGCTCGAGTACGAGAATGATGGGTTTATACTTCACCAAAATAGGTATGTCGTTAATCTTTTGGTGAAATTCGGTATGGAAAGTTGCAAACCGATACGGGTACCCATGGTACCAAACGGGTTTCTTCGAGCCGAAGAAGGAAAAGAGTTGGAAGAAGTAACCATGTATAGGCAAATAATTGGAAGTCTTATTTATTTGACCTTGACTCGACCCGACATTGCGTATGTTGTTGGTGTGCTTAGTAGATTCGTTCAAGCTCCAAGAAAACCGCACCTTGAAGCTGCCCGGTTAGTGTTGCGGTATGTGAAATCGACTCCGAGCTATGGTGTTAAGTTTAAGAGGGAGTCGAGTAAGGAATTAATCGGGTTTTACGATGCCGATTATGCTAAAGATCCGGACACGGGACGGTGTACAACCGGGTATGTATTCTTGATTGGTTCAAGTGCTGTTACATGGTGCAGCAAAAGGCAGCCTACCGTGTCACTTTCGACTACTGAGGCGGAGTATCGGGCCGCTACTATGGTTGCGCAAGAGTGCGTGTGGCTGGTTCGTTTTCTAAACGAGTTAAATCAAGGTAAGAACGAGAAGGTAACCTTGTATGGAGATAACGTGTCTTCAATATTGTTGGCTAAGAATCCCACTTTTCATGCGCGTACGAAACATATTGAAGTTCATTATCACTTTATTCGTGAGAAAGTGTTAAATGGAGAATTTGATTTTAAATACGTTAACACGTTGGAGCAAGCTGCTGATATGTTCACAAAGAGTTTGCCAAAAGAGAAACTTGTGAAGTTTTGTACTCGTTTGGGAATGAAGGAAGCAAATATCGAGAGGGAGTGTTAAACGAGACGATATTTAAGGGCGGTTCGGTAAATCTCATGGGGTGGCTTGGAGGAGATTTAAATAATAATTCGTTTATTATTTATTAAAAGTTTGTCTTAGTTTTATTAAGTTAGTCTTATCCTAAACCTATTTGAGTTAGATTCAAATTGTGTATTTGAATACGAGTAGGACTCGAATTAAGGGTGTTATATAAACCTTTGGTTCATATAGGTTTTATTAAGTTTTTTCGTTTGTCGTTTTCTTAATAATATTGGAGTTAATTTGTTTGTCAAAAAGTCTTCGTTGCCACTGTGTTTTCAAGTTGAAAAAGTGCAGCCATCATCCAAAGCTTTTTATTCTTTATTTCTTTCTTCTTGCTGTACGTACAGCAACTACAAATCAAAAATACAACAATATTTGTTTTATATTAAGCACAGTCAAGATTAGTTCTTGATTAATAATCGACTTAGTTGTGCCAAATTCAACAGGCTCCACCACTATTTCGTTCTTGGTGTTCATGTGTATGAGCATTTGCCCAAACACAGAATGATGGCAGAGTCAGTATGGTTTAAGAACGACACAAATGAGCTTTGCCATCGTTCTTTGAAGTCATGAAGGCTCCATTGGGGTTGCTCTTCATGTGAATGTCGAGCATGGAATGGTAATTGTAGGCCACCTTGGTTTTTAATAATATTAATATATATAGTGGGATAAGTATTTAAAGATACGAAAGATGGTGATGATATGACACTATTTTTAGGTTACCTCGAAAGAGTTTTGGAAGTTTGGAAAAATAAAGTGTTTATTAATCTGATAGCCAACTATGCATGTTTTTGGAAGATTTTGATGATTTAAGGATAATTAAAATAAAAAATTTAGTCAAATCAAGTAATATGTATTCTATCTATGTAACTATGTTCATGCATATATTAGTTCTTTCTAATATTACCTTCATACTCGATCTGAATCGCCTCAGAAATACCGAGTTCTTTGTTATTTGGCACGGTCATATGGTATAGAAAATCAAGAAGATGATCACATTCGTCAATATCAACATCAGCCAAAGCTTATTCAAGAAAAGGAGTAAGCTCTTGGTATAACCCCATGAGCATCGACTTCAATATCTCCCGGGAGTCTTATTATAACTCTCCTTGTGCTGATGCTCTAACATCGTCTTGATCAAAAACAACGGGATCTGATTTACCATCATCACCAAATCCCGAAGAATCGCCACATGCGACAACTTCTTCCCCGTAACATCCACCAAATGAGACATTCAAGACGTCACTCTCTTGAGCACCCGACCTTCTTGTTTCATCGAATACACCACAAGAAACTCGAGTAAAAACGCCATGTCAACCGCCATCATCCATACGAGTGCATCACCCGACATGTCTAGTGAAGAAACGTGTATCGACTTACTTGTATACGATCAACGTTCCTCGGGTACGAGTATGCTATATCACCGATGGTTTTCCGAGATACGGGTTCTTCCACCTACAAAACGAACAGCACCATGAGCTTACCCCTCAGAAAGGGACAGAGGGGTCCTCTTTGGGGTAACCCTCCGGTGTGAGAATCAGATATTGTAGGAGAGGATAATCAGGATGTGAAAATGAGTAAAGGATTTAGCATATATTTTCTTGCCTTTTTCCCAACTGTGGAGGTGGTGTGGTATTTATAGTATTAGGGTTTCCAGTGATTGGGCTCAGACCCAATTAGGGCCTTTTTGGCCTCCTCCTATTGCTTCGCGCCACGTGTACTTAGGACACCTGGTGCTTTTTCATTGATTATTCTCTGACCAAGGTATTTTACCTGACCCATGTGCCATCACGTGGTGGCACATGGGTTTTGCTGAGTTGTCCACCCTTCATTGGCAGCTGTCAACATCAGCACATTCTTTATTCCTTAAAAGATACCTTCTGGAAGGTTGTCTGATGAGTACAATCATGGTTGTCCTTATCCTGATTTGGATTAGACTATTGTCTCATTTGTTGTGTTGTCCTTTATGCGCCTATCCCGGGGATGCGCAAGGTCTTCTCTTTATTCTCACGCGCAGATGTTTCATGCGCAGATGTGATATGCGTGAGCATATGTGATATGCGCCACGCGCAGATGTGATATGCGTGAGCATGTGTGATGCGTGAGCATGTGTGATGCGTGAGCATGTGTGATGCGTGAGCATATGTGATATGCGCCACGCGCATAGGTTTTGGCTTTGTGTCTTCGTGACATCCTGATTTCAAGCCTCTTGTCTATATCTTGTGGGTTGACCCGCCCCGCTCGATGTTAAGGCGGGTGCATACCCCTTCAAGCCCCCCCAGTCTAATGTGTGTCTTGTCTCGCGCGAGCGAGGTAAGATAGATATTAGACTTAATAGTTTGCTCTTTTAACAGGGTTTGTCTTTTCTTTTTCATTTCTCATATGTGCGTTGCGCGAAATTCTATCCCTTTGGATAAAACGAATCGTCAATGCACGTGGTTGGTTGATGCTGACATGCATAAGAGATGGAGACGTTATGTGTAAGACCTTTCGCGTGCTCGAGGTGCTACAGTTGCCTTTCACGTCTCCTCATACAGTGTCAGGAACACGTGTCGCGCTTATGTTGGCCTACGCCTGCGCGTGGGGGCGCGTGAGCGTAGATCTGATTATTACTTGTTTCTCTTTCTCTCCCCTGGGCCTATAAAACCAAACCTTTTGAACGCTTTTTTCTTCATCTCCATTGTCATTTTCAGAGCTTTTGCTTCTTCAATTACATTCCGATTAAGAGCGTTTATCTTTGCTTCCAGATTTCCGTGCTTAAATTAACCATATTGTTCGATTCGCAATTGTATGTCTGATAACCCAGACACCACAATTTCCCCTAGTAAAGGCCGTGTAAAATCAGTGGTTATGTCTACTTTGAAGAAGACCGGCAAGGGTAAATGGGTTGCCGAGGCCTCGTCGGAGGAGGGAGGGAAGAACAAGGCGGTGAAGAGATGGGATGAGATTCCCTGCAAGTTGAAACAATCTGACTTTGATAATCTCGTTGCCTCTCAGGGTTTTCTCCCTGAGTATGGCTGTCTGCTCCCGGCGACCGGGCAAACGGCGGCGGATCCTCCCGCCGGCTATATCTCTTTATACTCTCATTTTTTCACCCACTGTAATCTTCGTCTTCCAATGACGAGGTTTATAGGTGCGCTCCTCCAGTTTTACGGGATTCATATATCTCAGGTTCATCCCTGTGGACTAGTGCGCATGACTCATTTTGAGTTCATGTGCAAAGCTCAGCGCGAGGAGCCCACCCCTCGGCGCTTTCAATATTTTTATAAGCCAAAAATCCAAGATTCTTGGTTCTCATTCACACCGCGCAGTCAGAAGGTTAAGTGCTGCACTGTTTCCTTCAAAAGCCTTCATGACTGGGCTGAAAAATTCTTTTATATCAAGGCTGGTGTGATTCCCATCCGCATGACTACGCGCGCGATTACTTCCGCGCCCGCGGATGATGACGTTCTTAAGAATCCATCTGGCGCGTGGGTTAAGAAGTTATCTGCTGAACCATCCCCCGCTAGGAAAATTTGCGAGGAAGCGTTGGCGGGGGTTGGCATGAGCAAGAGGTGGATTGACAGCGGGACTGAGCCTGTCATCCATGTTGATGGCTCAGGTGGGTTGTTTGTTCATTGCATTAATTTTGCGCGAGTATAATTCGTTTTGCTGATATCACTTGTCTTGTTTTATGCAGAAAGCAAGGAATACATCCACGTCGCCTATGACGAGCATACGGAAGGTGGCTCGGTCGCGCTGCGCGCTGGGGAAGTTGCTTTCCCTGATCGCTTCGATGATATGTTCATCCCTGTCGATTTAGAATTTTGTTTTTATAGCGATGCGCCTGGTAAGCCTTTGTATTTGTGCTTAGGCCCTTAGAGTACCAAATTTGGTTTTAACATTTCTATTGCGCGTATTGTAGATGCGCTCGCTAATTATGAGTTGGAGCTTGTGGAAGAGGAAGTGGAGGAGGAAGAAGCTGAAGCGCAAAAACTCAAGCGCAAGGCTAAAGGCAAAACTGGCGCAGGGGCCAGTAAAAAACAGAAAAAAGATGATGCCTCTGTTGCCCAGAATCTTCCTCCTACTCAGGCGAAGGGACTTGAGAAAACCAAGGGTTTTACTTCCAAGTTTTCCTCGTCTTCTTTGCCTCAAGGTGTGGGCAGTCCTCCCGTCCACACGAGGTATGGTGCCGCCACCTCGTCTCTGCGCGCGGCGGACAAGGGAAGCGGTGCTGTGCCTGCTGTTTCGTCTTCTCCAACAGGTAATACTTTGTTTATTTTTTGTGGTTTTATGAGCGTGATTCTGATAGTCATTAATGAAGCTTTGTTCACTCAAATATTTGTAGAGCCGGCAACGTTGGTGGCTCAACCTCAGGCGCAGCAAGGTGCCGAGGCTACGCCAAAGGTTGTTTTGAAGTCCCCTGTTTTACCCTCGAAAAGGGGGAAAATGGACTTCATGGCGATGTTTAATTCGCGGACTGCGGTGCGCCAAGGTATTTATTGCGCTTTGATTGTCTGATTTTTTCTTTTAGTTCAAGTCATGAATCATTTCTCCTTGTTGGTTTTTTAATAGGAATTATAGCTGGCACACAAGCTGCTGGTGGCACTGCTAGCGCTGGCGCCGTTAGTTCTGCTCCTGCTCCAACAAGTACTGAATCTCCTCTCATTGGGATCACTAAGGAGCAGGAGACTATTTTACGCGCTGATCTAACAGCGTCAAGACCTCCCTCACCTCCTCCTGCGCGCAGCCCTCCTCGTGAGACTATTTTTGATTTTTCCAAGTCGCAGGAGAAGAGACCTGTTATAGAGGATGATGAGGAGGTTAATTTTGAAGATTCTGATGGTGGCCGCGTAAGCCCTATAGCGCCACGAGATTTCGTGGCGCAGCCTTTTTCTCATGGGGCGGGCAGGAGCTCACTAGCTGGCGCTAACCTTTCTGCCGGTTCTCCGCAGGTATAAGTTTATTTTGCTCCGCTGTGCAGACTTCCAAATTAGTGTTTAGATAACTAAAACCTCTCTTTGCGTTGCTTTGTGTTTGTAGGGAGCCGATCACATATACCGCCCGAGCTGGAATATCACTGAAGAGAGCTCGTTCCAATCCATGGGCGTATGTGAAGACTTTTGGGCTCACTCTGTTCCTCCAGCTGAAAGGAGGTTTCAAGAGGACCGCGCTCACGTGGATTTGTTTAATGACCACCTTTTTGCTGGGTCTGCGTTCTTTGCTGCCTCCCAAGAGCTTCGCAATGATTATATAAAGGTACGTGATGCCCTTGCGGAGGCCAAGCAAAAGGCTAAGATTTCTGCTTGGAATCTTTCTGATGCCCGAGAGAGGGCTGAGAAACTCCAAGCAGAACTTAGCGAGAACCGGGCGAGTGCCAACGCTGCTTTTGTGAAGCGAGGGCTTGAGCTGCAAGCTGCGCGGGAGAAGCTGCAAGCGGCAGAGGCAGACGCGGCCAAGTACGCGCGTCGAGCACGTGACCTGGAGTTGGAAGCAGAGGCGCGTGACCAAACTATTGCGCAGGTTAATACTGACAAATCTTTATTGGAGAGTGAGGTTGCGCGCCTGAAGAAAGAGCTCGATGCTGCGCGAGCGGAAAAGAATGAAGCCTTGGCGGCAGCGGCGTCTGACAAAGAAGAGCTAAAACAAGCCAAGGAAACTGTTGAGTTGTTAAACTCTCAGATCCTTGCTCTTGAGACGTCTGTTTCTTCCCTCGCGCAGGACCGTCAATGGCTGATTTCACAGGGTGTGACTCGTTGCGCTTATGCGATGAAATACTCAGACGAGTTTCAGACCCTTGTGATGGATTGTAATGCGGCGTCGCGCTTGGTGGGTCGAGCTGAAGGGTTTAAGGATGGTTATGAATATGGCATGCTAAAGAAGAATCCATCCGACTACCCTTATCAGCTCGACGTTGTCTGCGCTGACATGGCTGAGGTGGGGGAGAAGTACCTGAATACTCCAATTCCCATCCTTGAGCAGGTATTTTAACCTTAATGAGTTTACTTGACCTATTTTCATAATCTTTTGTACTCATACTGTTCCTTGTGACTTGCAGATAGCCGCGCTTGCTGACCAGCCCGATCTTGGCGCTTTAAAGAAATTACTTGATGAATGTGAAGGGACTGGTGGCCATGATGATGGCGCGAGCAATGCTACCTCTGCCAGCGGCTCTGGCGTGGCCAAAGGACCTACTCCTGACGCTATCATAATAGAAGACGACTATATTCAAGACGAACAGCTTGATTATGGTAAGTTTGGAGATGACGAGGAGCGGGCTGCGCCAGATGCTGAGGGAGGAAGTAATGATGAGGACAATGAAGAGGCTGATATTGATATAGAGACTTGAAAAGCCCTTCTTGTTTTTTTTTGTTTTTTTTGTTTTTTTTTTATATTTGTAGTTTTTACCTCATCATTTGTAAATTTGTAAACTTCTATGTTTGTGGAATGAAATTTTGTTTTTCCCTTATTCGCATCTTGCGCATTCCCAATTTGTCTCTTTATATTGCATGTTTGTGCTCGTTGAATATGAGGTGTGCTTACACATTGAAACTTGGACAAGGCTGTAAGGAAATTATTTTATTTAATCCTTAACAGTTGTCATATTTCAAGTTGTTTTGCAATATTCTGAATATGCTGACACGTGCCTTAGCATTTCATTGTTCCTCTTTTGCGCGACGTTATCGTGCATTTATTATAGGGAATTATGAATGAGTTTTTTAGCCTTTACGTGTCAGTATGTGTTACTCTGCTTATATCCATTATAATCCCATGCGCGGCCCCGACCTGAGACCTTAACAACTATGCTTTGGCATGTGCTTTGCCTTAGTTGTGCTTAGGTATTTTTATGGTCCAGCTGCGCAATACGTAGGATGGATGGTATGAGTAATTTGTGCTAAGGCTCATATTATTGGGCTAAGGCCCTGAGCTAAGGCTCATATTATTGGGCTAAGGCCCTGACATTTTAGAGTTAAAACTCGTTAACGCCTTTGAGCTTGAAGCTCGCGCATGTATGTTTTACTTCGTTTTTTCTTTAGTTTGATGTCAATACAATGTTGTCATATTGCTCAAAATTAATAAAGGGAAGTGTGAAACATGTATGCAAAAGGTAATAGAACGCATATTAAGAGAAAATAGCGCGTATCATTATTCATAATGGCTTAAAAAGCCTTGATTACAAACTTGACAACTTTTACATGAAACATTTTCTAAGTTGTGCTGCGTTCCATGTGCGCGGGATCTTCTTTCCATTTAAATCTTTTAAAGCGTATGCGCCTTTTCCCAATTCTTCCGAGACTTGATAAGGTCCCTCCCAGTTGGGAGACATCTTTCCCGGAGGTATTGCGCGACTAGCTTCATTGTTCCGAAGGACAAAATCATTCTTCTTGAAGTGGCATTCTTTCACGCGCTGATTGTAGTATTTTTCTAGCTTTTTCTTGTATTTGGCTTCACTGATGATAGCCGCCTCTTTGCGTCCTTCAAATAAATTGAGATCCAACCTCCTTTCGCGCTCGTTATCCGTCTTACTCATCATGAGCACTCTATAGGATGGGCATCCAATCTCTGCTGGAATCATAGCCTCCGTTCCATAGGTTAGGCTGAACGGGGACTCGCCATTGCTGGTTTTGCTTAATGTCCTGTGCGCCATTGGGTAACTCCTCGACCCATGCATGGGACTCTCCCTCCAACCTTTTCTTCAGCCCATTCAGCAAGCTTTGGTTCGCGCGTTCCACTTGGCCATTCCCTTGAGGGTGGTATACTGAAGTGAAGACCTGGTTGATGCGCAATTCCTTGAGCCAACTGGATATCTTCCTGTCAGTGAATTGTTTGCCATTGTCGCTCACGATTTCCATGGGCAGGCCAAAACGGCATACGATGTGGCTCCAAATAAATTGCTTCATTGCCTCAGCTGTGATTTTTGCCAGTGGCTTGGCTTCAACCCATTTTGTGAAATAGTCTACTGCCACTACCAAAAACTTTACTCGCCCTGGCGCTTGTGGTAAGGGACCCACAATATTGATTGCCCACTTGTGGAAATGCCATGCAGAGGTCACCGGAATCAAGTTGTTCTTTGGCCGCATGGTGTTTGGCGCATAGCTCTGACACGCTTTGCATTTTTGGATTTCTTTTAACGCGTCCAAGTACATGCCTGGCCAATAGTAACCTGCGTTCATTGCCTTGGCAACCACCATGCGCGGGCCAGCATGTATTCTACAGATTCCTTCGTGTATCTCTCTGATCACATAGCTTGCTTCCTCAGCGTCTAGGCATTTCATGAGCGGTCCAAGATAAGAGCGTCGATATAACGTACCATCAAGCAGTTCGTAGTTCTGCGACTTGTGTCTTATCTTCCTCGCCTGTGCGCGATCGTCTGGTACCTTTCCCTCCTTCAAGAATTCCATTATTGGAGTTATCCATGATGAAGGTGTTGTATGAATTACAAGGACAGACTTCGCTCCCACTGACGGGTTGCTCATTACTTCCACCCTGACGTCTTTGCCAAAATGATCGAAGCTGGTTGATGCCATCTTGCTTAGCGCGTGGGCAGACTTATTTTCACTGTGCGGAATGTGTATGATTCTGAAAGAGTCAAATTGTTCGGTGAGTTTCTTCGCCTGCTCTAGATACAGAGGCATGGTGTTCTCCTTGGCATCATAAAGGCCATTGAGTTGTGCTGCTACCAGGTATGAATCTACATGAGCCTCTAGCTTTTTAACTCCGAACTTGCGCGCGATGCGCATACCAGCCAGCAGGGCTTCATACTCAGCTTCATTGTTGGTGCTCTTGAAATCCAACCTGATTGCGTAAGTATACTCATGATTTTCTGGATCCACCAGTTTGAGGCCTGCGCCGGACCCTTCGTTGTTTGAAGCTCCATCAGTGAATAATCTCCAAACGTTTTCTTTATTATTGGCCGGCGGAGGGTCTACTTCGCGCTGAGCCTCTTCGACTTTTCCTTCAGGAATTTTTGCGATGAAATCAGCTAAGACTTGTCCCTTGATTGCTGGACGAGGCTTATAGGTGATCGTGTGCTCCCCTAATTCCAGCGCCCATTTTGTCAGCCTTCCTGAGAGCGCGGGACATAGCAAGACTTGCTGGATGTTGTAATCAGTCAGGACTTCAATAGGATGACCATTGAAATATCTGTGAAGCTTGCGCGACGCATGCGTTAGTGATAAAAATAACTTTTCTATGATGGTGTAGCGCGTCTCAGGATCTGTCAGCACCCGACTTACATAATAAATTGGTGTTTGGATCCCCTTGCGATCCACCAATAATACTGCGCCAATGGCGCGCTCTCCTGCTGACAGGTACAACGTTAAAGTTTCACCAGGTAGTGGAGCTGTGAGCGCAGGCAGATTTATCAGACATTCCTTTATCTCATTGAAAGCTTGCTCGGCCTCAGGCGTCCACTTGAATTGGCTTTTCTTTAAGCAATTTCTCAATGTGTTAATGAATGGGGTAGATTTGCTTGCATGGTTTGCTAGAAACCTGTTAATTGATACCAATCTACCATTCAACTTTTGAACTTCCTTCATGGTGGATGGTGAGGGCATGCCGAGGATAGCCTCCACCTTTTCTGGGTTCACCTTGAAACCATCCTTGGTGACCATTACACCGAGAAATTTCCCTTCTTCCACGCCGAATGTGCATTTGCTCGGGTTGAGCTTCATGTTTACTTCCTTTAGGCGCCGAAGGGTTTCTTCGATGTCTTTGAGCATTTGTTTTTCCTCCCTGCTTTTAATCACCAAATCATCCACGTAGACTTCTAAGTTTTTTCCAATCTGCTCGTTGAAAATTGCGTCCATGAGTCTTTGGTAAGTGGCTCCTGCATTCTTCAAACCAAAGGGCATTTTTGTGTAACAGAAAACACCCTTGTCAGTTCTGAAAGCAGTCTTGTCTTCATCCTGTGGTGCCATTTGAATTTGGTGATAGCCCTTATAGGCATCCAGGAAACATTTGAGCTTAAATGGCACCACAGAGTCCACTTTCATGTCAATGTTTGGGAGGGGGTAACAATCTTTTGGACACGCCTTGTTGAGGTCCTTGAAATCAATACACATTCTCCATGACCCATTGCTCTTCCTTACCATCACAGGATTGGTTACCCATGTTTGGTATCGTATTGGGCGAATGATATTCGCGCGCAGTAGATCTTCTACTTGCTCATTCATGGCCTTTGCCTTCTCGTCTCCCATGACTATTTTCTTTTGAGCAATTGGCTCTACAGACTTGAATGTGTTGAGAGAGTGCTGCGCCAGGTCTCGCGGAACCCAGTCATATCAGAATGTTGCCACGCGAAGACTGACATATACGTTGTGAGCAATCTTTTCATTCTCACTCTTGTGTCATCTGATATCGTAGCTCCGATTGTGATTGTCTGTTCTGGGAATTTTGGGTTGAGAATCCATTCCTCTGGCGCGTTGTTTGTCACTGGAAGCTTCATTCTCCCCTCTCGAGGTATACTTGTTACTGCGCATAAATGATCTCGATACACAAATGTTACTCCTGTTGGTGTTGGGAACCCCAACGTGCCATGCGCTGGTGACGGTATGGCGTTGAATTGGGCAATCGTTCCTCTACCCAAGATCATACTATGGCATGAAGTGGTGGGCAAGACCAGGAAGTTGACAATTTCAGCTCGCTTGTGCTTCTCATCCCCCATAGTTAGTTTGAATTGTATCTGACCTAGGGGGTGAATAATTTCGTTTGAGACACCCGAGATTGGTGCACTCACAACTTCGAGCCTTGCTTGGTTTTCTGGATCCAACTTCCTCAAACATTGCTCATACATGATGTCTGACTCACTACCGGTGTCCACCAGGACTCTTGACACCTCATAATGAGCGATGTGTGCAGTGATGACTAGAGGACTGCTGATAGACGGGCCTCCTCTGATTCTTGGAAAGATTACTTGTTGCTCGCGCCAATCCCCTTGGATTTGCGCGCTTCTTTTCCTCGATCTTTGCCCTTGCTTTCTTCCTTCAGCTACACAGATTCTTTTGAATTTTTTACTGGCTGAGGCTCCGTCTGGTTGTTCATTCTCTGGTCTTGGATTTTTTACCAGGTGAGCCAACTTGCCTGATTTCACATCCTTTTCGATTGCATCCTTCAAATGATGGCATGCATCGGTGTTGTGCTCTGTGGATTTGTGAAATTCACAATATTTGCCACTGTTCGGTGGTCCCTTATGGAGTAATGGCCTGGGGCTTTTAAACTGGACATTCTCTGTGCTTAACACTTGCGAAGGCTTTTTGGTGAGGGGAGTCCATATTCTTGGTAGAGGTCTGTTAGGCTCTCCGCCACCTTCCTTCTTGTCACCTTCTCCGCGATTAAGAATGTCTTTTTGGGGTGGGGGTGAACTTTGTTGCGCTTGCTTTTCTGCGGGAGAATAATTGGTTTGTTGCAACCTGGACCATACGGAGTTTTGTTTGCCCCTCCTTTCATTGTTGCGTGGTGCTTCTGTTCGATGCCCTTTATCTCTTGCTCTGTCTTGGGCAATTTGTTTTTCATTTCGCGCGAAGACTCGCGATGCTTCCATAAGCTTAGCCCAAGTGGTTGGTATGCCTTCTCTGCTCACGAGAGCTCTGCGGAGTTGATCACTGCGCGCACCTTGTATAAAGGCCACGCGCAAGAGTTGTTCAGTGATGCCTCCAATTGCAAGAGATTCCTGATTGAAACGAGTTATGTAGTCTTCAATGGTTTCATCATTCCTGCGTACGCAGTGCATGATGTCATCGGGGTCGCGCGTGTGTCTGCGCTGCTACACAAAGTGAGCCTGGAACTTTTCCAATAGCTCTTCGAACCCATCGATTTGTCCTGTCGGCAAGCTTTCGAACCAGACACGCGCTGCACCCGTGAGGCAGCGAGCAAACATGTGACACCATGTTGGCATCGTCCAGCTTTCTAAGTTTCCAGTGTTATAAAAACCTTGTAAGAAATCATCTGGATCTGTTGTACCATCGTACTTGCCTAAACCACTCGGCATCTTGGTTTTGTGTTGAATGGGAGCCTTCGCAATGCGCTCAGTGAATTTTGAATGTTTTACCAAGATGGCTGGCCTATATGGTGTGGTTACGTCCATTTGCGCTTTCGCTTGTGGGTTGTATGGTGTGTATAAATCCATATCAGCTTTGGCTCCAGGTGCTATGTGCATGTGTGCGTGAAGCTGTGAACCTCCTGTACGAGTATCTCGCGTCTTCTTCATGCTGTGCACTTATTCCTCATCACTAATATCAACTTGTTCGGTGTGAACAGAATGACCGTCTTCCAGCGCGCACGTCTTTTTTGCTGTTCCCTGAATGGTTTGTTTATCAAATGCGAGCCTTTGTGTTAAATCGGCTAACTTTTTGTGTTTTACCAACTCATTGTATTTGTCCATTAGACGCCGTTGTTCGTTTATGAGCCATTATTTAGGGTCATTGGTTTCAACTTCCGGGTCCATTGGTCCTTTTTGTTTTGTACCAGTCAGATTTTGGAACGTGAGATCGTCTGGGGGAGTTTCAGTTTGATCATGAGGTGTTGTGTTGAAGGGATGGTTACTGGTGGTGCGCGCAGTGTCACGCGGCGCCCTCAGAACCT
This sequence comes from Bidens hawaiensis, assembly GCF_021521415.1. NCBI lineage: Eukaryota > Viridiplantae > Streptophyta > Magnoliopsida > Asterales > Asteraceae > Bidens > Bidens hawaiensis. The sequence goes on along the minus strand of NW_027491824.1, from coordinate 454,161 downwards.
GATGTCCCTCATTAACATCCTCAAGCTCATTATCCTCCAGAACTTGATCGTTGTTTTGAACACCAGAAACCTGGTGAAGATTTTCAGAGAGAAAATTGATGAAATAGTGGTTTTGTTGCCGTTGTAACAGGTGATGGCGCCAATGAAGAAACGTGTATCGACTTACTTGTATACGATCAACGTTCCTCGGGTACGAGTATGCTATATCACCGATGGTTTTCCGAGATACGGGTTCTTCCACCTACAAAACGAACAGCACCGTGAGCTTACCCCTCAGAAAGGGACAGAGGGGTCCTCTTTGGGGTAACCCTCCGGTGTGAGAATCAGATATTGTAGGAGAGGATAATCAGGATGTGAAAATGAGTAAAGGATTTAGTATATATTTTCTTGCCTTTTTCCCAACTGTGGAGGTGGTGTGGTATTTATAGTATTAGGGTTTCCAGTGATTGGGTCAGACCCAATTAGGGCCTTTTTGGCCTCCTCCTATTGCTTCGCGCCACGTGTACTTAAGACACCTGGTGCTTTTTCATTGATTATTCTCTGACCAAGGTATTTTACCTGACCCATGTGCCATCACGTGGTGGCACATGGGTTTTGCTGAGTTGTCCACCCTTCATTGGCAGCTGTCAACATCAGCACATTCTTTATTCCTTAAAAGATACCTTCTGGAAGGTTGTCTGATGAGTACAATCATGGTTGTCCTTATCCTGATTTGGATTAGACTATTGTCTCATTTGTTGTGTTGTCCTTTATGCGCCTATCCCGGGGATGCGCAAGGTCTTCTCTTTATTCTCACGCGCAGATGTTTCATGCGCAGATGTGATATGCGTGAGCATATGTGATATGCGCCACGCGCAGATGTGATATGCATGAGCATGTGTGATGCGTGAGCATGTGTGATGCGTGAGCATGTGTGATATGCGTGAGCATATGTGATATGCGCCATGCGCATAGGTTTTGGCTTTGTGTCTTCGTGACATCCTGATTTCAAGCCTCTTGTCTATATCTTGTGGGTTGACCCGCCCCGCTCGATGTTAAGGCGGGTGCATACCCCTTCATCTAGAAACTTGTGGTAACAAGCACGGATTCTAGCTTCGTCACGAATCTTCATTGTCTCGACAATACGTTCAAAGCTAACGTTCATGAACTTTTGGGTTCTTCGGGCAGCGGCAAGCTTGTACCTTTGCATGTCATAGACTTCTTCTCGCCAATGGTGGAATGGACCTAATGCAACTTGTTGTGGGATGTAGGATTTAGGGTCAGTGGCTAGAAGAACTTTCGGGACGGTAAAGATACAAACGGGAATCTTGTTTATTTCTTCATCTTCTTGTTCAACGATCGATTTACGCAAGCTTTCGACCCATTTGTCTTCGTCGATATCCACCTTGGAGAAACTTGGTGAGGAGTACATAGTAAGGGAGCTGAATTTGGAGTTGAGTGTTGAAGATAAGGATGGTGTTGCCCTAAATATACATATACATGTATTTATACACACTATTGGAGTGATTGGTTTATAAAAAAAAACGTGCTTTTTGTGCTAGGAATCTTGCCTAGATGGCGCTTAGTAATAGGATAGTGTAAAAAAGAAAAAGAGGTTTCTAGAGTATATATATGTGTACACATTTTATTTGGTGGTGATTCAAATGTCACAAGGGTAATTAATGGTTAATTTATTGTAACTTTAGGTCTTGCTTGCATTTAAAAAAGATCATGTGGTAGATAAACAATGATTATCTTCCAACATCTTTTAATTTTTTTTTATTAGTTTAATTTCTGGCGTAAACTTTTACGATATATATACTTAATTTCGATGATTAACAAGGTTTTATTAGTTTAGTGATGAATTCTCACGTTAAAGAAATGGAAAGAAAAAGAAGGCATCAAGACAAAAACTAATTGTGATGATAAGACATACAAATGTGAAATCATACTCACGATAGGGATACGGAATTGTGAGAATCACTACTTCGATATGAAACCTATCATTGTTAAAGAAATCTTCCAAACTTATTCTTACAGGAAGAAATAAATAAGATATTTCATTTACGTTTTTGTCTTTTAATAGTATGGTAATTGATGTTAAAAAATTCATATATGGAAATTTTATTGTTTTTTAACAACTAAAAAATTCATATATTTAATTGTTAACAACTGAATTCATATATATATATATATATATGGAAGAAGGATTAAGCCATTAACCTCTTATTTTACACACTTATGTACCTTACAATCCCATCAAAATAAGAAATGTATCAATAGTAATTTTTTCCGTAATATACGTTAAAAAAACATTTAATACTTAAACATATTATATAGACAATATATTTTAGTAAAACTTTATATGTAGTTTGGATGAAATATTAGAGTATTTTCACGTTGGACGTTCATAAACTTCCATATCAATTGCTAAATAGATTTCAAAATTCATTTAATAACTTTTATTTTTCTATAAAACCAAACCTATACACAAAGCTCTATAAAGGGAGGATGACCTACACCCTCGTATATTTACAAGTCTAGCAACTATACGTCTTCTTTCTATGTACTTATTTCAAACTCATGCGTTGAAGTTGCTCTTATAAATTATAAGAGAATAATAAGTTATATTTAAAATAAATATTGAAGAAAGAAGAATATTGTATTTTTAATTTAGTAAGAGAAACCGAAGTTATAAACCAGTGTTTTGAAACCCGGCCTGGCCCGGCCGGTTGGACCGGGACCAGGTCTATAAAGGGGCCGGGTCGAGGTATTTGGGCCGTTTTTTTAAAAACCCGGCCGGTATTTTGCGGGTGGCGGTCGGCCCGGACCCAGTGACCCAGCGGGTCAACCGGTAAAACCTGTATTTTTATTAAATCCAAAATGTAATGTGTATGATGGGATTCGAACTTTGGTCCTTTTCTAGATAGAAGCTTTAATAATTAAACATTAGTCAACAAATCAAGCTTCATTAATGTCTTTATTGATTAAATATAAATCATATATATATTCAAAAAGCAATGTATGCAACGTAAATAAATATTAAAATTTGTTGTTATTATTATTTTTGGTTATTATTATTTTTTTATATATAAATAAAATGTATTTAAATTATTTATGACGTCATCCGGGTCGAACACAGGTATGCCCTACCCGGTTGGTCCGACCATTGACCCGGTAAGGCTTCCGGGTCGACGTCCGGGGCGGGTCTGAAAACATTGTTATAAACCCTAACCATTTCTTTTGAATAACCAAAGTTGTTTTACTTTATTTTTGTTTAAATAAGTTGATGTGGGAATGAAAACAATTAAATGGCTAAAAACTCAAAAGATCAAGCAAAAGCTTCAATAAAATCCTAGCTAATAGGGTTCTTTAACTTTAGTAATCGTAATCGTCCAAATACTAACTAGAAAAAATATTACCTATCGAACTATTAAATAGAAAGGAAACGGAATTGAAAGGACAATGACCCCTAATTAAAATAAACAATAACTACTAAAAAAATTAACCATTAAAATATACGAAACTCCTCCGATCCTGGCGGCTGGCACATCAATATTTGAGCACAATAGTTTAAAGAAATTTCTACATAAATTCATAGAAATTAGATCCCTAGTTGTAATCTCCTTTTCTCTTCTCTTGACAGAGCTTCATTAAGGGGGTGTTTGGGATTCCTTTTTTTCGTCAACTTATAACTTATAAACTTTTTAAAAAGTTAATAAGGTGTATAAAAGAAAGGAAAGGGTTTGAAAAGAAAAACAAGATAATGTGTGTTCCAGAGATTTTCTATGGAAAGAAAAGGTTGAAAAGGAAAGGAAAGGAAAGGAAAGGAAAGGAATTAATTTATAATATTTGGTTTTCCTTCCAAATTTGAAAGAATTGGTGAGAAAAAAACACAAGCATCATGCACATATTTCAATTCCAGTAATACCCTCATCAACTGGCTATGTCTTCATCCCACTTCCCATCATCTTTCTCAACTCACTGCACTCGTCGGAAATCCATCAAGCATCATCTCGTCTACCTAGAGTCATCTTCTAGCAGTTATATCTCCATCTCGATCATCACCGTACACCCAACGAAGCGCCGTCCATTCGTTCTTGTCAGCGCCATTTAAGTTCTCCTTTAATCAGGTATTCATTAGTTTTAGTTCCAACACTTTGCTTTCCTTTTAATATCGGCTGATCTTTTTTTATTCTTCTTTTGTAGGACAAAATACTGTTTTGAAAATATTGCCTGCCAGGTGTTTGTGAAAAAGCCTCAAAGAGGTTTTGCAGTTAATGGGATCTGGAAATGGGTTTTATTCAGGAGGTGTGTTTAATTTGGAACCCAAGTGATTGATTGATCCAAATCTTCTTTTTGTCGGTGTAAAGATCGAAGAAGGTGCACATGCTAAGGTCTATGAGGGCAAGTAAGTTGTTCACTTTATCAATCTTTTTAATAATAATTGGGTGTTTGAATATCATGTTCTTGAATTTGATACATCTACTTGCTAAGTTACTGAAATTCCATTTGTTTAGCAGACTATTAAAGCTGAATTTGATGTTTTTTTTGTTGATTTTGTGCATTTTTTCAGGTATAAAAACAAGAATGTTGTAATTAAGATTGTGAACAAAGGCGAAACACCGGATGACAATGGGAAGATTGAGGGCCTATTAGTGAGAGAAGTTGCGATACATCACAAGAACTTGGCAAAGGTAATGCATTGATATACTTATATAATCAAGCTCATGCTGGTCCAGTTTTGTTAAATGGTGAACAACATATGGCACCTACTGCACATACTAATGAAAACTTTAGTTCAAAGATGAACCAAATATATATCATATGCATAGTTGATGAATTGTATAACACTTTTGACTTCACATTTTATATGTTGTGAAAGACAATTGCCATCTTTTTGGCTTGTTGGAATGTGTTTTTTTTATATACTTTGAAGGGTATAATAGTAAAAATGCAAATTTCTTTACTTTTCCTTCCATCTCAGGAACACACAAAATGTTTAATTTTCTTTCTTTTCATTAAACTCGGAAACACGAATTAAAAACACACATTTTCCTTTCCTTTCCTTTCTCTTGTTAAATGAAACTCGGGAACACTGTGTTAATGTTAAGAAAAGCCAGTTAGATGGATTTTTAAGAATTGAGTTGTATGCCATTGCCCATGTATCGATTGTGCTGCATTTTTGTGATAGTTTAATATAATTACGTATACAAGATATCCCAACCCCCACATCTTCTACTCCCTTACATTCTTGACACAAAAAAAATCTAATGATGGTTCAATTTGAAGGTTTAATAACCCAATTTAGACAAAAAGAAATACACGAGTGGCCTAATTAACAGTTTTGAAACTTACTGTTATGTTATATTTCTTCATTTATAAAGTTATATATTTTCACATTTTACATATTATTTAAATGTTTATTTTTTCTTTACCAATTTTCACATTTTACATGTTTGTTCTATTTGTTAAAAAGCATAAAACTCAAAACCAAAAACTGATGTCACATGTCACATTCCAAGAAAAATAACCCCTTAATTAAGGACCATATTTCATGGCAGTCAATACGACATATATCCAACAAGAACACTTCAATGCATATTACTTCTAATGCTATTCTCCTTAACTCACTTCCCTTCTTTGAGTGGTTGAGTAAATAAATGTATTTATGAGCCGATTTTAGATGAATTTTGACGATTTATTCACCATCTTGATCAACAGTCTGTTGATCAGTTCTTCATATAACCAATAGAAAACATAATAAATATTAAACTTATGAACCTGTTACAGCATGGAGAGTAGTAATCGCAGCAGAGTATGGATATAGACGACATAGTTGTCAGCTTGATCGAGTTCCCCTTTAGGATGTATAGTTAATGATGGTGTTAGGGTTCTTGAGAGGAACCCGGTTTAAGAGAGAGGAGGCACACAAAATTGTATGTGTGAAATTAGGTTATAATGTTATTATTCTCTATATATATATACACCCAAGGGGAAAACCCTTTATTAGTTAATTATAGGTAATATGGTCCATCAACAATTACCAAACTAATATATAATAAGGTATAGTTAATATTTTGATCTATTATAATATAAATGATTATAATGGCCATATATAAATATATATTATTATATATTTTTTTTACATTCTCCCACTTGGCTGAGTAATCATTTATTATGAGTATTAGATAAGCCTGATCAGGAGTTAACACTCATTTTAGCTTTAAACTCAAACTGGAGCAGAGAAATACAGTCATTGAATTGAACATCAGCTCAAGACCCCCATTAATCATACTGCAGTCCTTATTTAAAACCTAAGTAGTTATGATCAAAATTTTCAAGTAAGCCCTTCAAACGTTTGATTTGTATAATAATTTGTCTATATGTCATTATGCATGTAGAACATATTAAGAGACATACAAAATCAAAACTGACGAGGAAAAATTAATAGTTAATCATTCATAGTACGATATGCAATTGTGCATGGTCATCAATAAACCCCTCATGATTATAAGCGCTTTCATAATACTTATGGGTAATAGACCTTAAGTTATAGGATCCTTAAGCATATCATGAATGTATTCGATATGAAAATTTAGATTCCTCAGTTCGTTCATAAACAAATAATTAATTTCATATCAAAATTTAATGCAGCACCTCTCATACTGTTTAAGAAAACATGGTAGCTGACGTTATCACAATTAGTCTTCAATATATAATTTATCTGGAGTTTAATAAAACTTATGAGTCCACTAATAAATATTCAACAACATTTATAGACAACAACGTTGTAATTAATCAACATATTATGTCGTTATGACTTAGGTTGTTGTTATCAGTTCATTATGACTCCTCCATGAAATAGATTTATCTACTGACATAAGAATGTATCCCGAAAATTATATTTTCTTATCTCTGAATATGACAAAGTTTAGAGTAATCTAACGGTTTGAATTCTCACTTCTTCTTTTAAATTATAGTCTTTCGTTTCTTTTAAAGATATTTTAATACTCTTTAAGATGTTTCACATTAATTTAGACATATCTAGTGTCTTGCAATTTTGAGTAATATCTGAACGAGTATAGACTTGAACCTACATAAGGCTTCTACTTAATGAAGCATAAGATAATAATCCCAATGATCCCATTATCCTCTAAATAGAGCAATATTGTTTGTTATATGTGTGAGGGCCCATTTTAAGATAAAACTTATAGAACCAAACTAACGACCCTTTGGGACTATCTCAGAATGTTATGATATCTATTATGTAAGGGATATCTCTGAGATCTATCACATCAAAGTATGTACGAACAATGCTTTGACTGATGTAACATATACTTGTCAGAAGAATGCCATATATATAAGGACAAGTTTGTATTTAGTTTCTCCCACTCATCTTGAGGTAGGTACATTAATCCACTTGGTTTTTGATGAAAATAATTGAATAAAGATTTCATCACATTTTGATGTTTGCATTAACCCATATATGGATTTTATTGACTTATAGACTAAATGTTCTTTGACCTTCAGTTTAAAACTTTTAGGTTGTTTTATGAACATATTAATATGTAAGCCGATTGTTAAGGAAAGTTGTTTTAATGTTCATCTAATGTAGCTCTTAACTATTATAAGCTACTAGAACAATATGATCCTTAAAGAAATCTCTTGTAATATAGGTAAGAAGATTCTTTGATAATTGGTTTATCCTTGAATATAACCTTTTACAATCAATCGTGCTTCTTACTGACTCAACGTTTCAGATTGGAATTTAGTTTAGTTATGAACACTCTTAGGTGATTCAACCAAATCTTAAAACGTTAGCCTGACTTATGGAGTCAATTATGATTGATGCTAATGGTTTAATTAAAAGGGGTAGGATCATTAAACTTTCCAACATCCATTCAACTTTAGTTAGGGAGGTTACATAATCGTCAATTTTAGTAGGATTTTAAACCTAGATGGCCTTCTGAGTTGATTATTGGGTAATTTTAAAAGTCTCGGTTTTAAGGATTAGCTCTTGGTTAGGTTACTATCACTTTCAGGATTCTAAGTGTGTAAGAGTTGGTGCAGTATGGTGTAGAAGAGGTGTAATCGGAGTGAAATTCGGAGTAAAATTTAATGACTCTCTTCCCCCGCCTCTTGTACTTTTGACAAGTCATTATAAGGACTTTTACTGCTCCCACTAACCTTAGAAGCCTTTAGGAAATTTACATGCCTATGGTCAATATTTAAAGACTAATAGATTCTAATAGAGAAGCAAGTTAATAATATAAGTTGTTGTAGTTTCTCTTGTGAGGATTAATTTAGTAAGAAATCGGAGTATGCCCACATTTAAGAAGCAATGAAACTTTTGTAAGTGTAGTAGTAAATTCTAAAGAGATAAGTTTTGATAGAATAGTGTTGTGATGGAGCAGTGTCTTGTACAAGAGGTGTAATTAAGATAATATCAAGTTTTCACTACCCCACCTCTTGTAAATCTTGTAAGTTGCGATTGAGACACTTAAGGCTCCCACTGATTTTTTTAATATCTCTAGGAAATCTACATAAGGAGTTTCAATGATGTAAGTGATGTGAGAATTTCTCATATATATGTTAGACTTGATTTGATTCCATTAACATCCAGATGTCATAATAACTTAAGGACATATTTAGAAGAAAACGTATTATGTATATATGAATGGATCTCTTTAAAACCATGGACCATAGAAGTCAGATTAGATACAAGTAAATAGTTTTTTAAATGATAAAAGAATTATGTCTGAATATTCCGTTTTGAATAAGTTCCACGAATGTCAGTAAAATATAACTTACGGTGGACACATACTTATTCCTTAAGCCAAGTAATGTTTAGGGCATCGACACATGATTAAATTCACCAAGAATGAGATTATATGAAATTCACCCTCATCAACCATGTCATGATTTCTCATGAAATTTGGTTTTAATGGATGAATTTTATAAGTCTCATTTGCCTTTTGTTAAATTCTTATTTGCATGATAACAAAAGTTGTGAAAGTATGTAGTATATTCATCTAATTCTATTTTATAAATGTTTCAATCCAGATATTGATAACAAATAATATGAGAGTTTAAGGTAACAGTGACTTTATGTTGGCTATGCAAACCTCACAGCTGTCATAATGTAGCTTAAGTATTGATACTAAATTCTGATTGATCTCCATAATATTTAAGGTATCATAAAACGTAATAGAAGACATTTTTTCATGGTTATAATAGCCTTAACATTTAAATTTTGTCACCAACACTCATTTTAGTTATCTGTTGATATCAGTAAAGAAACTTATAAAACTAGACTCAACCTATCATGTGTTAATTGGAATATTATGATTAGCAGACTTAAATATCATTAATATACGACTACTGTTTTAGCCAGATATTCTTAAATTATGGATAGCCTTGTTACCTATGCCTAATATAATGACATATTTCTACAACGAGACTTCTCCTTAGAGAACTTAAAGCTGGAAGTAATACTTGTATTTTGTCTATGAACCTTAGAGTTATCCTCTTTAAGGTTTTAATGGTGGTGAGTTGAATAACATCTTATGTTCCACTGCCATATTCTTTTCTTTTACATATGTTGCTAATCAACATACTCGTTTTCCTTTTGTACTTATGAGTGTTATAGTTGATACTTAAGGCAACAAATTGTAATAATAGAAAATTTTAGTATGTAATGCATTAGAAAAGTGTACTTATTTCTATGTGTGAGCCCTTAACTTTATGGGTCATGATATTGTACATTATGATGTATTCAGTAATGCCATTTAACCTTATAGTTAGAACTTTTAAGGAGTGCATGAATTTTAGGAGTTAGTCTTAGGAAAAACTAAATCTAGAATAACTCTAGTGATAGCATTTATTTATATAAGTTATTGATTATCATTATCGTAAGAGACATTATGATTGACTCATCCCATTTGTTATGCTCTAGTTTTCAATAGAATGATTGTTATTAGAAAGAGCAGTAGGATAGTCATATCATGTCTTAATGGATAATTAAAACTGAGAAGAGTAAAATATTATTGAAATCTTTATGATACAAATTTAGTTGCGTTTTGAGATTAGAGTGGATGATTTGGATGAGATCGTTAATTATAGAAGAATGTTATAGTGAGTAACATTATAGGATATTAAAATAATACAGATTAAAATTTATGATCATTAGATTAAAGAAGGATCATTAGATTAATGAAGGATCATTAATGTAAGAATCATTATATTTTATTGAAGATTTGATATGTCTATTATTAACATCAAACTAATAGACTATAATTAAAAATTCTACTTAAACAAAAAATAAATCACCTTTGGGCAGAATTAAAATTTATATAAGTATGTGTGCAAAACAATTGTAACACATCACCTTTGGGCAGAAGTGTGACAATTATTTTAATGATGCACGGGCTAGTTTTGCTAGATAAAAATGTAACACATCACCTTTAGGCAGAAGAGAGACATTTGTATCATCTTAGGCAAAAACTAACAAAAGCTTTTAATTAGACTTGAATGGTATGGTAAATGTAACAAATCACCTTTGGGCATAAGTGATACATCAAAAGTTCATTCAAGTTAAGCCTTTTTAGATTTGTATATATATATATATATAATATTTAACGATTTACAAAACTATTTAGTTAATAGCAAATCATTAGAGTTCTCGAAAAATTTAGTTCTTGGAAAATTGAGTTTCCAAAAGATTTTGAGTTTTCGAGAATCTTAATGGGTTTACGAGTTTATGAGGTTTGTGGTTTATGGTTGGTAAACTAGTTAGAAACCTATACACTGACTTGAAAACCCGTAGACTAATCCATGATCTTTATTAACTAAATTAATAATGATAAGATTTGGTTCAAATCTTTTTAATGATTAACAATTATATTTGCTTTCTATTTTAAGGGGATTCAAATCTTTTAAAAAAATATTAAAACGTCTAAGTTATCAAAGATTTGAAAAAATATTTCCCTAAATAATCATTAACAAATTTTAATCTAGATTTTGAACCAACATATGTATAATTTTCGATAATAATGTTGAACACGAAGAACATCATCGAAAATTTTAACAATTAAACATACAAAAAAAAACTTGGAATCGAATCTTTAAACATGAAATTAACAGATTTCGAAAATATTAGAGTTTACTAAATATGAATTTTAGCGATTTTAAACAGTTTCATATATTGTTTTCGTAATAGAACATGATAAAAGAAACCAAAAAAATTAGGGTTTGTCAAGTTTTAGTCCATGTCTTCTAATTCAATTCCAGATTTAGGGAAAACATGAAGAACTGATTAATCAACATCGCTCTGATACCACATGTTGATCAGTTCTTCATGTAAGCAATAGAAAACATAATAAATATTAAACTTATGAACCTGTTACAGCATGGAGAGTAGTAATCGCAGCAGAGTATGGATATAGACGACATAGTTGTCAGCTTGATTGAATTCCCCTTTAGGATGTATAGTTAAGGATGGTGTTAGGGTTCTTGAGAGGAACCCGGTTTAGAAGAGAGGAGGCACACAAAATTGTATGTGTGAAATTAGGTTATGATGTTATTATTCTCTCTATATATAGACACCCAAGGGGAAAAACCTTTATTAGTTAATTATAGGTAATATGGTCCATCAACAATTACCAAACTAATATATAATAAGGTATAGTTAATATTTTGATCTATTATAATATAAATGATTATAATGGTCATATATAAATATTTATTATTATATATTTTTCTTACACAGTCGATTTACGCTTGCTTTCAAGTCATTTATTTTCGTTACTGTCCACCTTGGAGAAACTGGGTGATGAGCTCATGGCGATAGAGTTGAATCTTGAAGATAAGGAAGAGTGATTGGTGTCTCACAACGTGATATATGTATTGGCCGGGAACAGTGGTGGCCCAAGCTTTTAGGAGGCCTCAAGCTAAGTATCAAGTTGGGGGCTTTTTCAAAAAATTATTTTTATGTATAAAATCTCCTTCTTTAGCTTGGTTAGAGAATGACAACTATAAACTAACACGTTTATAGTTGGTAGCGTTACTTTTTTTTAAAGGTATGCGTGGTGTTTTTTTTTTTTTTTTATAAAACTAAGGCTTTTTTTGAGACTTTTGATCACATGGAGGGGGGTGTTTACTTTTCATTTTAATCACAAGAGGGGTTATCGACATTAGTAGTGGTGATTAAGTGGGCGAGGTAGGCTATAAGAACGGTGGCAACCCCTCTTGGGACTATTACCCTCTACTAATGTTGACAACCCTATTGTGATTAAAAAAGAACCCCCCCCCCCCCCCCCCCCAAAGTCTCAAAAAAGCTATAGTTTTAACAAATACATATCTTGTGTGTGAACAATGTTTACACAAAATTCATTTTTTTTTTGCTTTCAGTTTGGCATTAAGTTGTTAGTAATAATATTTAAGTATTCAACTAATGGTTCTAATGTGTAATGTTTAACTAAGATTCTTAGAAACAAATAAAAAGCTCACAAATTATAAATTGGATAGTAATTACTAATTATGGCAAATTTCGGTGTTAAAATTGGCAAATAACATATTAAATAGTGAGAAAAGTAATTACCAACCTCAAAAGTCAATATATTTAAATTGAGTAAGGGGGTGTTTGTTTTTTCTTCAAACATCTTCAAGGGAGCTTATGTCTGCAGGCGCGCAGACGTCACCCTTGAAGACTGTTTGTTTTTTTTTAAACAGATCTGAACACATCTTATTTCCTCTTCAAAAATAAGACATGATCTCATTCTTATAACATCTTCACAAAACCCTACTCCCTCATATACGCACACAACATCAGACGGCGCTCCTCCTCCTCCTCCTCCTCCTCCGATCATTTTTCCGGTGACCTCCCTCTTCTCCTCCGACCAGGTACCTCCCTCTTCTCCTCCGACCAGCCCCTCCCATGGTGTTGATTGAAAAACAAAACCCTAAACTGAGAGATAATCAGGGCTATGTATATGTATAGTGTGGTTTTGTGGCGCACAATTGAAAAACCCTAAACACACACGCAACACCATCAAAATCAAACAAGGGGGGTCGGGTTTAGGTTCAAATACGAAACTAGCATCTGTTGATTCATATTTGTTTGTTGGATTTTTATTTATTCGATTGCTTTTGTTCAGGCAAGTTTGTTATGTTGTTCTTTATGTTGTTATGCAGACAGTATCAGCTTATAAAAACAAACAGTCTTATATTTTCAGCTTACAGATCTTCAGACCACATCTTCAGTTGCAGACATGAAAACAGATGAAATCAGCTTGCAGACAGTTTATGTCTGCAAAAACAAACAGCACCTAATTGAATTCACTTCACAAATTTTCGCTCCTGCAAGTTTCAAAATTGCCCGGCTGATTGCAAAAACCTCATATATTAGTTAATTTTTTTTTTTTTGAAAAATTGGAGGCCTTTATATTTATGGGGCCTCAAGCCCTTGCTTTTCCCAACAATACACTTGGGCCAGCCCTGCCGGGAATTTGATCACAAAAGAGAAGGGTTCTAGGTAGGGCTGTAAACGAACCGAACGAACACGAATAAGGTCTTGTTTGTGTTCGTTCGGTAAGGAAATAATATGTTCATGAACACTTAATGAACGAGATTTTATGTTTGTGTTCGTTCATTAAGGAAATAAATGTGTTCATGAACGGGTCACGAACACAAGCGAACACAAATAAAATTAATAATGCCTAGAGATTGAGACCGACATATTCATCAATGTGAATAATGAAAGTCTGTAATAGAATCGAACCCACACAAACCAGAGCCGGCTATAGGGTATGGCGAGGTAGTCGACGGCCACAGGCCCAACACCCCGCTAGGCCCGATTTTTTTTTTAAAAAAATCATATTTACTTTGATGAAAAAATATATGTATATTTAATGTTTCAACATAATTAAATGACCACTAGATTGGTCTAGTGGTAATGAGTATGACATCTAACCAAAATATTGTGAGTTCTAATCTTATTTAAGACATTTTTAAGCTTATTTTTATACAATTTTTTTACACAACTCAAATCATAATAAATAAGCCTATTTGAAATTAAATTGTATAAACCTAAAAAAAATGTTCCTTTTACTAAAGCCCTCAAACAAATTTCTCCTTTGGCCCAAATTTTTTCCGCATTATCGGAGCCGGGCCAGACACAAACAAGGGCATATTCGTGTTTAATCATTTAACTTTAAACGAATACGAACACTTAATCGAACAAATATTTAAGCTCCTTTTCTTTTATTTTAAAAAAGAACAGTTGTGTTCGTTCATATTCGTTTGTTTATAATCTAAGAGAACATAACTGAACAAAGATAAACGAACATAAATGAACATAGATGAACAAATGTAAATGAACACAACATACATAAATGAAAACAAATTAAAAAAAATATAAAACAGTTTATTAGATGACCCATCCAAATAATAATTAATTATTTTCTATTAATACATAACGAACATAAATAAACGAACGTTCATGAACCTAAATGAACGAACGGAACATGTATTCATGTTCGTTCGTTTAGTTAAACGAACACAAATTATTTATTCGTTTTCGTTCGTTTAATAAATAAACGAACATAAATAAACTTCCTGTCAAACGGTCCACAGATAATTCACTAAACATTCAGTTCGTTTAAAGGCCTAGTTCTATGGTATATATGTGGCCACATATTATTTGGTGGTGACGTTATGTAAGACGTGACTCAGATGTCACAAGGGTAATTAAAGGTTAACTTTCCTTTTCTTTTTTTAATCTTTTTTAACATCAAACAACACAATCTTTAAAAATTTACTCATAAAAAATACTTAATGCCCACTTTAGTAGGAAGATACATAGTTTTTTATTTGAATTTTCTTATCTTTTTTTTATTCGAATATAATATTTAGGTTTTCTATCATTACACACATACTCGGTTTATCTTTATATAATGTAACTATATTGAATAGAATTGATCAATCAATATTTGCCATCTTACATGGTATCAGAGTCACTCTAGGCTCTCCATCGCCTCTGCTCGACCAGATAGATACAAAACTCTATATATCATATATAGGATTGATTTCTTTTGAGAATGATTTGAGTTTTAAGAACTCGAAAGAACTCAACGTAACAAAAAATAATTTTGAATTTTTTTACACATGTGTAATAAGTAAGTGAAAGTAATGTACAAAAAATTACAGTATTTTTTACATACTGAATCGACTTTTTACACACGTGTAACTAACATTTAAACTTGTGTAATCATCAAATATATTTATTCTCTCTCCTGATTCATTTTTTAATTACATTTAATCTTGGCCACATATTTTATCATTTAATTAAATGCATGGTCCAAAATTAAGTTATTAAAATTCTTACAATATATCAAGTTTTCAAAATATCTTTCCCTTTCATATATCAATAGTTTTAACATATAATTAATTTAATCCCAGTAGACAAAATAAAATAAAAAAATGATTTATCCCCTCTTTTTTTAACCTTAAATATTACAAACCTTAACTTTAATCATTATCATGGTGCATAGTTTTATTACAAAAAGCAGAAAAGGTCATTATTGCCGCCTTCTTCACCCTTTTGTATGTGAGTTTATGATCTTTTTAATAAATCGAAAGTGACAACCATTATATACGTGTATATACACATATACACACACGTTTGACGTTCCTTTAAAGTTCTGCATCCATTTAAAATACATAGATATTTCATTTGTTAACTGGACAAATTATCACAACCAGACAACCGGCAACACCATGACCATTCCATTTTCGGGATCTGGCTCTTACCACTCGCACATGTCACCGTAATATAATAAAGTATTTAAAACATGTGATTTAGTTTGTGATATTTTTGAATATTATAAAGGTTAACACTTCACTCGACGTCGACAAGCTGATAAGAGTTGCATAGAAACCATAAAACACTAGCTAGTAAATATGGTATGTACCAAAACGTTTCTAGCCTTAGTGGTTGATGAAAGTCAACAAGAGTGTTATAAAGTCCAGGGACCAATATTGACATTTAGTGATAATTTGTTAAACAAGTTAAAAGGTTATATCCAAGTTTGAACAGCTTGTGAGACTTGGAGGACTAAAAGTAACAAAAAGGTAGGGCTGTTAATCGGGCACCAGTTTAAGACACGATAAGACCTGTAAACCAAAAAAATGTGGTATATGATTTTTTTTAAATAATGGAAATTAGTATAGTAGACTTCATCATTTTCCCTTATTGGTACTTGAAACTTAATAATGTTTTATAGCCATGACATATAAAATAGTTAAACGAGTCGTATTCATATTAACTACTTGTGTTAAACGCATCATTTCTAACCTTATAAACACGTTAAAACACAATTTGACGACCCTACAAAAAGGGGGGGGGGGGGGGGAGTTTCTAATAACTCTGAGAAGTTTGTTAAAGGGTGATGAATTAGGGTTTCATCATATCAGTTCAATTCGTTCTTGTTTCATAATCATAATTTGTTATCTTTAGTTCGTTAGAATCATCTTTTTAGTTTCTTGTAATAACCCTAATAATTGGGCTTTTTAATTTTAGGTAATTTGTTTCCATTTGATTCAATGAGGTATTCAGTGTTCTTCGTAACTGTTCTATTATCAGTTGAATAATTTCCGCTTAATTGACAACTGTGGAATCACATGTGAAGTAAAGATGTCCCTTCTCATGAGTTTAAGGTGGGTTCGAGTTGTATTATAAAAGTGTAAAAGTAGAAGTAGAATTAGTAAGCGCGAGTTAGTCGTTCTAAAAACAAAGTAAATATGATGTGATGAAAATCTTTGTTAGGAAACGGATTTTAACTCATATTTAGACAAAAAAAAAATGGATGAGATATCGATGCCCCCCTTGTATTTAAAATAAATTTTTCTTTAATGAGTCAATTTTGAGTGTATATTTTCAAGCGAGCTAACAACTAACTTTACCTTGGCTAGATTAAAAATGAGTCAATTTTGAGTGTATTTTTTCAAGTGAGCTTCGAGACAAACTTTTATTAACAGTCATACCACCAAATATGAGGATGAATAAATATTTGGAAAATTGGTTTTAAATAATCTCAACTATGCCATTGGTAAATATCAGTTTCAATTTTACACTTGCCTGCTGGCAGTCCCAACTATTGGTGTATTTCTTTTTAACGGGCCGCGACTAACGGTTTACTAACTCCGTTAGTCCATTGCTGAGTTGGCATGCATACGTGTTAAAAAAAGGTCTACTTGGCAGCATTACGTGGCATTTGATGTTGAGTAGGCTACCTTGTTGGACCCACCAATAAATACAAACTTATTATCATCTTCATCATATCCACTCTTTGCAACCCACCACCACCACACCACCCCTTCAACCACCGCCGGAACACACGACCACCACCATGTCTATCCCCTGCAACCAACACCGGAACCCATGACCACCACCATGTCCATTCCCTACAACCACCACCGGAACACCCTTTGTTTATCTTTCCTACACCACCCACTACTACCACAATTTCCAACAACTACCACCGTCTCCGGCCATGACCCACCATTACAAAACCACCTCCACCACACAACACTTCCGCCATAACCACTTCAGCCATCACCTTCAGCGATTAAAACCACCGTCATCACAACCAAAAGCCAATTAGATAATCAAAACAAATCAAGTATAGATATGAAGTTATGAGCATGCACATCCAACATGTAAATTTGAACCTAATTTAAGAAGAAAGCATACCTTGTGAACTGGAAATGAGGTAAACACATCATACTCACAAACCCTTTCCCTCACTCAAAATCGGTTCCCTATAACAAATACAAGCCGTCGCCGTCGCCGATTCCATTTTCCGGCGAACACCAGTCACAAATTGAATAAGATTCAACTTTAATAATATGTAATTCAACTCGTTCTTACTTCCCTATCAAAAGCCCCAACGTCTTAAACACAAATTGTTATCACTAAGTTCGGATTTTTGAAACCAAATTGAAGGTGCTTCTAGGGTTATAATCAGAGAAGAAGACCTGCCACGTAATCATGCCACGTATATGTTTTTTTACACATGGGTGTGCCATGTCAGCAGATAATTAACAGAGTTAACTTCCATTAGTCGCGGCCCGTTAATAACAAATACACTAATAGTTGGGACTACCGGCAGACAAGTGCAAAACTGGGACTGATATTTATCAATAGGGTATAGTTTGAATTATTTAAAACCAATTTTCCTAAATATTTTAGTAACTTATAAATAAGCAAGCCAATATGCTTAATAAGGATATTTAGTTGTATTTTACCAAAACTCCTGTCAACGCGCATAGGGTACAAAACTTGGTTCTAATAACATAATGTCTTCGAACTTGTGTATGACCACAACCTTTGAACATGAAAGACGAATCAAACCTATCGGTTTCTTTCAGTCTTTGGTCTGAATCAAAATGCACACGTAACTTATGCCAGTTAAGGGTGCAACAAGTTTGTCATTAATGACAAATTGACAACAATTTCTATTTGTTTGTAATGTTCGTCATAAAATTTAATCTTTTATTAAGATTGTTTATTGCAATCCATTTCATGCTTAACATGTTTAATAATGATTGAAACGTTTACTTTTTATGCGACTATGAATCTAAGGGCTCAAAGTTTAATATTACATGAAAGTGTCTGAAAAGAAAATTAAGAATATACCAAGTATTTTCTGGCAGATTCTATTAGTGATAAACACGGTTAGGCGGGAAAACCGAGTTTTAAACACCTTGATTATATTGTAAACTTTCAAGAATATATTATAATTATTTGTTTCCATTATTGTTGTAATTCATTCCATATTTGTAGGATTGTATTGTGTACATATACAATTCATTGTTAATGAAAATATCATTCAATTCCAAATTCATATGGTATCATACACCAGGTTTACATAAAACCCTAAATCCCGCCGTCATCAATACTTCACTTCCCTGCCGACCTGTTTTCTTCTCCGGCCACAATGTCTACCGCAAGTTCTGTAGACTCCGCCATTGCTGGTATCATCCCACTAAAAACAACATCATCCCTCACCCTTGTCTCACTTCCCTCCTCACTTAAACTAACCACCACCAATTATCTATCTTGGAAGACTCAAATTGAAGCTCTATTATATGGATTATATCTATTTAAATACATTGATGGATCCTTACCTTCACCTACACCTTAGGCCGATGGAAATCCTCATGCGGATTACAACGCATGGTTCCGGCGAGACCATTTATTATACGGTGCACTAGTCGGGAGCCTCTCCCCGTCTCTCGTTCCCTTGATTTCTAACGCCTCGTCATCTTTTGAAGCCTGGAAAATACTTTCTGACACCTTTGCCTTTGCCTCTCGTGGCCACATCAAACAACTCCGACATCGCCTCAAACAAACCACAAAACGCCCAAATCAAACTGTTACCGATTTTATGCAATCAGTCAAGGCTATTGCTGATGAACTTTCTGTCACACCCCAACCTACGACGTAAATGTTGGGGACTGATTGCTTACAACTTTTCAAAGGTTACTATCAAGCAACATTATAAGTTTTAATATCTATTTAATAATTTCAAACAAATATTCATGTACATCAATGTTATAAATAAACAATTGCATTAAACATCCAAAATTAAGTTCTTGTATCTTTTCTCTAACATGCATCCTAAGTTGCTTCAAACAATCTTGATAATCACATCACATGATAACCTGCAAATGCGTTAAAAATAATATAGTTTGTCAACACAAGGTTGAGTGAGCAACACACCAGTTTAAAATGTACATATAGTATATAACAAAAATAAGTAGTTGCAACAAGTCATATGAGAATAACAAATTAACCAAATGAGCAAGTATAACTGAGATGTCGAGAAGCACAAAGGCTAACGACTGGCGTATGATCATACTAGACTGAGATTATGTTGGACCTCTCCGAATGCGGAAGCATACAAAGCAAATAAGCACATAACAAGTAAGGTATAAGTTGTTAACACATAAGACAATAGTTGCAGTTTTGAGTATAAGTATATATATGAGAAATAAAGTTTACGCATATGTCCCAAAAACGTAAAAAACAAGTAAAATATGGGAATGTGGTACTCACCTTAGCAATAAGCAAGAGATAAACGAATGCGGTAAGAACGATAGAAAACAAGAGTTACGCTCTTCGGAAGATATCGACGAGAAAACCTTTAACGATGAGGTATAGATGGATTAATTGAAGCTGACGGCGGACGGCGACATGGGCAACGAACGAGTAGGTAGCGGCCGATTATAATACAATTAATTAGAGGGTTATGGACGGCTATTGGCTTGAGATCGTGCTTTCCAGATTTAATGAATTTATACAATCGATTACAAGAATAATAAGTTAGGGTTAGGGTCGGTTGGATGATTTACGAGTTGCAGATTCGTTTAGATCCAGTTAGCATAATAATATTGTCGGTTACACCGATTAAGGAAGGAATAACACAAACTTTGATCCCATTTCCTTATTGGGGACGAGAATTGGGGAGCAAGTCAAGAAGCGGGTTTATGGTTCGTTATACGGGTCATGGGTAAATGGGTATGGATCTTGGATAACGGGTTGATGGGTTATAATATCATAAAAATGCAGAACATGCAGTAAGGTCCTTGGAGATTAGGGTTGGGATCACTTTGAGGTCAAAGTTTGGTTTTGGGTTAAAACATATTTATTTCAAAGTAGTTATATATATTAATTAAATATAATAAGCAATTAAATAAAATATTTGTTACTCGATAAACGTGATAAAATTTCTCGAACATCGAATCGGGTCGGGTATTTAATAAAATACTAATTCGAAAATACCAAGTTGTTACACTTTCTATTCTGGGTAAACCACTTGACCAAGAAGATGTTACTGATGCAGTCATAAATGGCCTAGATCAAAAGTTATACAAAGGTCCAATCGAGGCAATACACAATAGAAACACACATATTTCTTTTCATGAGCTTCATGAAAAACTCATTAATCATGAGTTGACTCTAGCCCATCAAATGGCCCCTGCCACTAATCTCCATCAACCTACAAATGTTTTGCTGCCCATACTCGCTCCTCACACAAGCCATGGCAACCGCATAATAACTCGCAGTCTGCAGGTCTCTTACCCACACCCCAAAAATACTCGGTTAACACACAACCCGCCATACAAGGTCGTCCTTTTCTTGGAAAGTGCCAGTTTTGCTTTAAACAAGGTCATTCACTTACTTCATGCTATGCATTCAAGAAGATGTATCCACACATTGGGTTGCCTCCTCTACCAAAAGGTACACAAAACAACACCCCACAAGCCCACATGATGCATGCTTCGGGTTCTCACACCCCCGATAACCGCCCATGGTTATTTGACAGTGGTGCATCACACCACATCACGAATGACCTAAGTGCCCTCTCCTTACATGCTTCGTATGATGGCACCCAAGAACTCATCATTGGAGATGGTTCGTCTCTTAATATTACTCATATTGGCTCTTTAACTTTTCATTTTGAAACCGTATCATTTGTTTTAAATAATGTCTTATGCGTCCCATCTATTATCGTAATATCATATCCATATCTCGCTTATGTATTGACAACAATATACTAATTCAATTCTTTTCTCTTAATTTTGTTGTCAAGGATTGCAAATCCCGCCTCCCCCTCCTCCAGGGAACAATTAATTACGGGATCAATGAGCTTCGTCCAAAATCACCACCCTCAGTTTTTTATGTTCAGCAAAACATATCATTATTGTGGCATCACCGGCTTGGACACCCGCATTCACAAGTGCTACAATATTTATCTTCTATTGTTTCTTCTATTTCATGTTTTAATGAATCGTGTAATTCCTGTTGCGTTAATAAAAGCCATAAGCTTCCTTTTCATATTTCGTCCATAACTTCTAATGCACCATTACAACTCTTATTTTCGGATGTTTGGTCATCCCCGGTTCCTTCCTATGATGGTTACAAGTATTACATAATTTTTGTAGACCACTATAACAAATATACTTGGATCTACCCACTTAAAAAGAAATCTGATTCCCTTGCTACATTTATTAATTTTCAACATCTTGTCGAAAATTATTTTCAATGTAAAATAAAACAATTATTCTCGGATAACGGGGGCGAATACATTAAACTTGCTTCCCATCTTGCATCGTGTGGAATTTCTCACCTCACTTCCCCGCCACACACACCTGAGCATAACAGATATGTCGAACGTCGACATCGTCACATTGTCGAAACCGGCCTAACTCTTTTATCTCATGCCAAAATGCCACTTATGTTTTGGCCATTCGCCATTACAACTGCCACCTACCTTATAAATAGACTTCCCACTTCAACTCTTAAAAATGATTCCCCGTACCTCCGCTTATTCAAAAAATTGCCTAACTATGATAAGCTCCGAAGCTTCGGGTGCCTATCTTACCCTTGGTTACGTCCATATAACTCTCACAAACTACAAACAAAATCCAAGCCATGTGTTTGTGTTGGATACTCATCCACTCAAAGTGCATATTACCTTCTTGACCCACAAACAAATAAAGTCTTTGTATCCCGACACGTTCACTTTGTGGAAAATCAATTTCCATATGAATCTCTCTCACAAACTTCCACACCCCCACCTCCTAATCTAGATGATTGGTCCCCACTCACTGTTACTCTACATCCTAATTCTAACCCCACCATACTTCTTTTATTGAACAACATCCTAATCAGTCACCTAACCACACCTCACCACAAACAATTCAATCCTCCACTCAACCACCTACAGAACCACAAATCAATCCCCCATCCACACCTATATCTACAACCCACTCCACATAACCTTTGACCAGTCCAAACAACCCACCCACTGATCCCCTCGGCCCATTCACTTCACCAGCCCACACTTCCACACCCACATCACTCGATTCACAAAATTCTCCCATATCTTCTGACCAAAATTCCTCCACCCCAAATACACATGATACACCTCCCATTTCTCCTCCTCGTACCCGTACAACACGCAAACCTAATCCCAAATATCACAATGATACGATTGTTCTCTACAACGCCACCTACACTCACCCTAATGAACCCACCTCAATCACACAAGCTTTAAAAAGCCCTCTTTGGCGTCAAGCAATGCAAGACGAGTTCAATGCTCTTCAACGCAATCAAACATGGTCTCTTGTAACACCCGAATCCACACCCAACCTTGTTGGTTGTAAATGGGTCTTCCGAACCAAATTTAAACCGGACGGAAACGTTGATCGCTTAAAGGCTCGTCTTGTAGCTAAAGGATTCCACCAACGTCCTGGTTTAGATTATGTTGAAACATTTAGTCCGGTTATAAAACCTGCCACCCTTCGTCTTATTCTTTCCTTAGCCACATCCCAAAATTGGTGTCTTCGCCAACTCGATATCAACAATGCTTTTCTCCAAGGAACATTAACTGAAAATGTTTTTATGTCTCAACCTCCCGGCTTTTCCGATCCCTCTCTTCCAAACCATGTCTGCAAATTAAATAAGGCCATCTATGGCCTTCGAAAAGCATCACACGCTTGGTACAACGAGCTAAAATCGTATCTTTTATAGATCGGTTTTACCCCGACCATTTCTGATCCATCTTTATTCATCAATCACGCCACCAAATATCCTATTTTCCTTCTTGTATATTGATGTGCTTGAAGTAGTCAAATAATTATTAACTAAAAATAAGCTAATCTAGACACTAAGTAATAATTCTAGACTCTTAAACTTAACTTAAACTACTAACCGGCAAGTGTACCGGTCGACTCTAGTGCATCTAAGTAAATCCGGATATCGAACCCACGAGACTCTATAAATTACGTATACTAGCTAATTAGACTCAACTACAAGACGTGACTATTTAATAATAATGTTTGAAGGGGGGTCTTAAACTAATTATTAATTAACTAAACCTAAAACTAATTAAATAAAATATAATAAACTATTAAAACACTTAGATTAACTCAGATGATGAAAATAACTACCTAGGCTAGAATCCCCGATGTCACGACAATCAATCAAATGGGAAACTTAAGTTATGGAACTGGGATCGTAAAATATACCCTTGACAGAAAACCCGAACAGGACCCTTGACCTTCAAGAAGACACCTATGGATTTCTAACAAGTTTTAAGACTCACCAGTTTTATGAATTAAACTTCCTTACGGTTATTTAATAATTTATGTCTAAGTATCTTTATGACGAAATCCTACCTTACAGCGCGGAAATCAAAGATAGTTAAGAAGACCCGATTGACTTAATAGACCAAGCTGACAATCAAACCTAGACGGACTCCTTACGAATAACTAAATCTAGCAATCCTGACCAACAAAGATCTATCAATAACCTATCACCTTACAGCTTTCTAGGCTAGCAGCTCACTTTTATCTATTTAATTGATTTTATTGTTTCTATGATTTTAATGCATATCAATCATAAACTAGTCAAGAACACACAGTAAATGACCTAACAAAACCCTATCATATGAAACAATCACCAAGGGTAATGTGAAACAATAAATCCAAGTAAATAAAACCAAGCAATCACACGCGTCAATTAATTCAAACTCAACACTTTACTTAGAACATAAAATCCATAACGAAAAGAAATCCCAATAAAAATCAAACCGAACAAAGGTTCATCACGACCTAGGTAGTTTATGAAGTTTAGCCTAGCATCATATAATCTAAATCAAACAAAGCAAATAAAACTGAAAACATGGTGAAACAATGAGAAACAAAAGATTAAAGGCGATAAAACCTGTTAGTGCACGGTTTTGCGTCTTGAGTCTTTGTATTTATCGTTAACATTTTTGTTTATTAATTAATGTAATAATTAATGTTTATTATTAACTAGTTCGTTAAGGTTAAGTCTAGTTCGCTAGGGATGTTAGCGAACTAAGACATTATAATGTATTCCCTCCTGATTCGTTAGGGGATGTTAACGAATCAGGGGGTGGTTCGTTATGTTAATTTATGTAACGAAGGGGAAGCTGGTTCGCTAGTGGATTTTAGCGAACCAGGTCACCTTCTACATATAGTGAACTACTGTTCACCTTTAATGTAAGTTTTTGAAAAGAGTTTTTGAGTAACCAATTGCTCTCTCTCAAGCTTCACCTTAACATTATTTATCTAATATATTGATAATATATACACATATTTATAACACTGAATCGGTTAATTATGAGCGAGATCCTTAATAGTACTAATCGGATATTCACAGATCTGAGATCTGTTATTGTTAGTGATTGGTATTCCGGGTTCCAACAAGTGGTATCAGAGCTGTTGGTGCTCGATTTACACTTGATTTGGTGTTTAAATTGTTATTGTTATTAAGTTTTTCTGTTTTATTGTTATTGAATCAATTTTGGTTTGAATTGGTTGAATTATGGACGAATTGGATTGAGTTTGTGTTGGTTAAGGTATTGGATAGGTGTGGTTAAGTGGAATTGAGGTTTGGAATGGATTTGTGTGTTTTGGTTTTGGTTTCGGTTTAAGTCCGAAACAGGGTGTTTGTTTTGATCAAATTGGATTAGTAATCGATGTTAATTGGATTAGTGGTATATTGTACTGGATTCGGAATTGATTTACGAGGATTTTGGTAGGTTATTTGTGCGTTTTGGTTGAGTAACGAGGTTGTATTACGAATTTGTTATTGTTGGGTTTCTGGGTTTAATCTTCAAAATTTCTGGAAAAATTGTTTGAAGATTTGAAGATGAACGTAATTCGCTATCATATGTAGGGTGATTCGCTATAGGTTTGCCTGTGATTCGTTATCAATTTTGCTACTTCGCTACCTAGTTCGTTAATCAATTCGTGTGAGTTATTGGCTCGTGTTATCTAGTTCGTTAACTAGATTAACTGATTCGTGTGACACGCGTCCACGTTGGGATTTGTGTCATAACAACCTTTGCCACGTGGCATAAGGTGTCAGAGTTTGTTACAAATGGTTGTAACAACCTGATTCGCTATAGTGTGATTCGCTAATCCACTGTAGCTGATTCGCTAATCCACTGTAGTTGATTCGCTAAGTGATTCGCTAAGTTTATTTTGGCGATTCGTTACTGATTATTATCTGATTCGCTAAACTAATCCTTTGTGATTCGTTTGGTCAATTCTTTAAGTTGACTTGTCATTCGTTATCTGTTTCATCATTTGGTTGATACATTAACTTTATTTGTGATTCGTTAAGTTGATTCGTTAAGTTGACTTTTGATTCGCTAAAACACTCACCTCATTCATTAAGGTACTTCGTTGCTGATCAGTCTTAACTTCGTTAAGAGTTGATTCGCTATAACTGTTCACAGTTCGCTATAACTGTTCATGGTTCGCTATAACTGTTCACAGTTCGTTATAACTGTTCATAGTTCGCTATAACTGTTCACAGTTCGCTATAACTGTTCACTGATTCGTTAAGCTATTTCACTATTTGATTCGTTAAACACTGTTCACAGTTCGCTATAACTGTTCACAACCTTTAAATTTTTGAAATTTTTCAAAGATGGCCGGTATGTATGCATTAGCGTCTCAAAACATGTTGATGCAACAGATGTTGCAACTTGATACCGAGATAGGTTCGCATTCTAAATGTCCAAGATTGATGAAGTTCAGTGACTTTGCCAAGTGGGAACCTCGGTTTCGTGCACATTTGGGATCTGTTCATCCTGACTGCTCATATTGTCTTGATGAAGTTTATGTTGCACCAATGATTGGTGATGATACTATTGGATATACTCCTAAAGCTGTTTCTCAATATTCACAAGAAGAGAAGAAAGCTATAGAAATCGAGATAAAAGCCTATTCTACTCTGACTATGGCTTTACCAGAAAATATCTTTCATCAAGTTGGTAGTATCAAGAGATGTGCGTCTTTATTTCAACATCTGCGTATGAGAAGCATGGGAAACACAGCTGAGAGTAAGAAAGTGATGCTCAAGTTTCAGTTTCGAAACTTTAATTTATTGAAGGGAGAAACAGTTGAAGAGATGACTACAAGATTTAGTCATTTAATTGCTGAAATGGACAAGATGAAAATGGAAATTTCTGAAAGAGATAAAATTGACACTATTAAAAGTGTGCTTCCAAGTTCTTACTCAACATTTCTAATGGTTTTGAAAGAGAATGACTATTTCTTGAATGAAGACTTGACGGCACTTGAATTTTTACAAAAGATCGAAGCTAGAGAATACGATCTTAAGTGTCAAAAATCCTCCAAAGAAAATCAAGATCCAGCTTTCTATGGTGGAAGTATGCCTCTTAGTTCAAAGATCTCTCCAATCACTTCTTTTCTTACTCATGCTGCAAGTGAAAAAGAATCAACTATGTTGAATGATCCAAAAGCTTGTTTCTACTCTGCTGGTAATTCGGGTGGTTCTGGAAGTTAAACTAACACAAATACATTTGCTACACCACCTAGTGTTAACATGAAGGAAGCTGAGCAAAACTTTGCTTTTCTGATAGCTTTTATGTCTTCATATGAAAACTTAGTGAGTAGTAAGATTGCCACACGTGATTTAACAGATGAGGACTATGATAAGATAGATCCAGATGATTTAGAAATCATGGATTTAAAATGGAACATGGCTATGATCGTTCGTAAAGTTAAAAGATTCATGCAGAGAACTGGAAATGATCTTCCAGCTTTAAACAAGAAGTTGGGTTTTGACAAATTAAAAGTAAAGTGTTATAATTGTCAAGAATTTGGGCATTTCGCGAAGGAATGTGAAAAACCAAGGAAAGAATACACTGGTTCTGTGATCAAAATCAAAATGCTTCTTTTTAACGAGGAAGTGATGCTGAAAAGAAATCATCTTCTTCTACAACACAAGCAATGTTAGCAGATGGAACCGATTGGTCACAACGGTTAATATGCAATGATGTTCAAGCAAATTTGGCTATGTTTGGGTTACATAAAGATTGTCAAGATGCAACTGGTAGTGAGATGTCTTCCGATAATGATTCTGGTTCTGATTCTGACGACTCTTGCGACAAGTCTTCCAAATCAATATTTGCTTGCATGGCCAAGATTAATGAGGTTAGTAATTCTATTTCTGCTACTTCATTTGTTAAAGAATCATGTGTTGACTGTGAATCTAACAAATCTAAGTTAGAAGCATTGAAAAATCAAAATGATAATCTTATAAGAGAAATTGCTTCTCTTAAGGATACTTATCGACAATCTCTTGAATCTCAAAGGAGATCTCGAGAAAAGATTGAAGCATTGTCGACTAGTAACCACGATCTCAAAGCCGAGTTATCTGTGAAAATGACCATTAATGACCAAAAGTTTCAGGAAATCTTGAAACATCGTTCTAAGATAACTGAGCTTGAGAATGAGGTTCTTAAGTTGAAGAACAAGTTGGGAAAGTTTAGAAATTCATCTTTTCTGTTGAATGAAATCATTGAGGTTTCTGGAAAACAAAAGGACTCCAAGAAAGGTATTGGTTTTGTTGAGATTCCACCACCTTTCCATAATGATTATAAATTAATCCTTTTGCAAGAAAAGATGAGGATTTGATTCAAAAAGAATCTGTGATTTCTGAAAAACCTAAATTGGTTAAACCTGAAATTGTCAAACCCCAAGTTGCTCCTCAAAAACCTAATGTGGAAAGTAAAAAGGTCTTTGTTGAAAATGGTGACAAAGTGATTATTGAGGATGTGTTTGAACCTGAGATAATACACAAGAATAAGAACATTCCTAGTTCTAATCATATTCTTTGCGAACCTCAAGAGTTTAGGAAGCTGTGTATGGTTCACATAGACCTCAAGTGAAAACGGAAAATCCGATGAAAGTGAACTCTGTGAAGGCAAAGAAGTCAGTTAAACCAAAGATTTCTGACGAGGACTTAATGTGTTTCATTAATCCTCCAAGTTCTAAGTCTTCATCGGCTAGAGTTTTTAAGTTAAAGGGAATAGACACGATGTTCACTGAAAAAGATATTCTAATAAGTATCATCAAACCTGAACTTATTGAGAGTGTCTTTATCAATGAAACTTCAAAAATTCAAGAACTTGAACGTGTGTATGCTCAAACAAAAACATCAGTTCAATCTGACCCCATTGACTAAGGCAAAACAACTTTTAAACAGGCTAAGAAAATTAACTTTGTGAAGTCAAATGAGACAGATACACTAAAAAGTTTTTCGAACTGTTCTAATTTAGATTTTTATTTAAAGAAGAAATCTGAATTATCTGATGAGTTTGCTAAGAGCATGACTAAAAATGTGAGTCATCATCAACCGTCTGCATCATTCATTCCAAATACCTCGCAACAACATCGTGTAGACATGCAAACTTGTTTCTTGTGCGGTCAACAGGGTCATGTTGTGAGGAATTGTAGTCAGCAGAACTATCAGAATCTTCATCCTTTTATCAAGGACAAATATAAGCAATTCCATTGGTCAAGGAGATCCTGAACGACCTGTGTCGTATGCTGATGATACTCATATTTTGTTCTCTAATGTGAATCCTCGGAAGGTTCTTCATGTCAATGAGACACATGGTCAAGTGAAACCAAAATTTGTTCCAACTGAACCCATATGTCAGAACAAGAATTCAAACATTGTTCAGGCAGCTTACTTAAGAAGAAAATCTAGGAAGCCGGTAACTTATTCACAAGTGGCTGAACAACAGTTGAAATCTGTTCAAGTTAATGATCAAAGAGAAAACCAAAAGGTGCCCAAGACTGAGGCATGGGCTGCCTTTTTGAACTAATCACTTTTGTTTGTGTGTAGGGTTCATCCAAGACCATCTCTGGTGAAAACTGGATCATGGATAGTGGATGTTCTCGTCATATCACTGGGAATCTCGACCTGTTAACCAACGTAAGAAATATTCAAGGGGGTTATGTAGCGTTTGCTGGGAATTCTAGGAGCATGATCACACAAGAGGGTGAAGTTTCAAATGGTCATATTATGTTTGAGAAAGTGAATTATTGCGACAAAGTTGATCATAACTTATTGAGTGTATCGCAGATTTGTGATAAAAAGTACACTACCATATTTACTGACAAAGAATGTCTTATCTTGAAACCGGGTTATGTTATTCCCGAGGACATGGTTGTCATGCGATCACCACGATCAAATGATATTTATGTCTTAAATATGAGTTCTAAGGTATCCACATCGATCGAAACATGTTTTGTCTCGAAAGCAACTGAGAAAGACTCGATTCTATGGCATCCTAGAATGGGTTACATACATGTCAGAAAGATGAATTATTTAATGGCAAATGACTTAGTTGAGGGTGTCTCGTTAAAGAATTTTAAGTTATCCGATCATTGCGTTGCATGCAAAAAGGGCAAGCATAAGAAGAAGACACATCCCTCTATGTTTTTGAAATCCATTGATACTCCTCTTGAACGACTTCATATGGATTTGTTTGGTCCAGTGAATCGTGCGAGTATTTCTGGGGATTGGTATTGTCTTGTAGTGACTGATGATTATTCAAGATACTCTTGGGTGTTATTTATGAGTTCGAAGGATCAAACACCGGTTTTGGTACAAAACCTTATTACTAAGATCGAATCACTGTATAAACAAAAGGTGAGGAGAATTCGAAGTGATAATGGTACTGAATTCAAAAACACTATATTGGATTTCTTTTGTATTCAAAAGGGAATTCACCGAGAATATAATGCACCTTATGTACCTCAACAAAACGGTGTTGCTGAACGGAAAAATAGAACTCTGATTGAAGCTGCACGCACAATGCTTGCTGATTCTAAGCTTCCTGTCCAATTCTGGAATGAGGCAGTGAATACAGCTTGTTATACACTTAATCGAGTTCTAACTGTGAAACGACTCAAGAAGACAAGCTATGAGCTCTTAAATAATAGAAAACCTAATTCAAAGTACATGGAACCATTTGGGTGTCCGTGTACAATGTTGAAAAAGGATTCGGGTAAATTTGAAGAAAAAGCTATCAAAGGCTATTTTTTTGGGATATGCATCTCCAAAGAAAAGGGTTTTTAATTTCACATCTGGTTGTGTTGAAGAATGGTACCGTGTGGACTGTCAAAAGTACACAACTCCTTCTCAAGGGAAAGGTCCAGACTGGATGTTTGATTACGATAGTTTATTTAATTCATTTACTCCTTCGTCTGAACACATTGACGAAGATCTGGTTCATGCATACTTTGAAGATCATTTGACCATTCCAAGATTTTCAAGTT
Organism: Bidens hawaiensis; assembly: GCF_021521415.1. Taxonomy (NCBI): domain Eukaryota; kingdom Viridiplantae; phylum Streptophyta; class Magnoliopsida; order Asterales; family Asteraceae; genus Bidens; species Bidens hawaiensis. The sequence goes on along the minus strand of NW_027491824.1, from coordinate 422,979 downwards.
CTAATGATGTTGAAGCTCAACCAGATGCTCCAATTGAAGAACCTCAAGTTGTTTCTCCAGTTGCTATTGATAATGTTTCTACTTCTTCTGATGATGATCAAGCTGAAGATCAAGTTATTGATCTTGACAGTGATAATGTTTCATCTCCCGAGTTAGGTGAACATTACACTAATTTATTTGATAATGTTATTGTTCCTGAGAATCCCACTATTCGGATTCATGGATATCATCCACAGGAAAACATCATTGGAGAACTTGATGTGGGTGTTCGTACACGTCATCAAGTTGCTTCGTCAAGTGATAATAACATATTGTGTGCTTACACTAACTTACATTCTTCGGGAATTGTAAATCTTGATAAATTCTATTGCTTTCTATCTCAAGTTGAGCCAACGACAGCTCGTATGGCACTTGAAGATCCTTCTTGGGTAGAAGCTATGCAAGAAGAATTACAGCAATTTGCACGTTTGGGTGTTTGGGACTTAATAGACAAACCTGCTAGAATCAAGAAAGATATTCCGACTAAGTGGGTATTTAAGTGTAAGGACGATCGAGGGGTGATTGTCAGAAACAAAGCACGTCTAGTGGTGCAAGGTTTTCATCAGGAAGAGGGTATTGATTACACAGAGGTATATGCTCCAGTTGCAAGATTAGAGTCGATTCAAATCTTCCTGGCTTATGCTGCTCACAAGAATATCAAGGTCTATCAAATGGATGTTAAAAGTGCTTTTCTCAATGGTGAATTACACGAGGAAGTGTTTGTCCAACAACCACCTGGTTTTGAAGATCCTGATTATCCGGACCGTGTTTACCGATTAAACAAGGCCCTGTATAGTCTACATCAAGCCCCGAGAGCTTGGTATGGCACGCTCGCCTACCATCTGACTGATACTGGCTTCAAACGAGGGACTGTCGACTGCACTTTATTTCATAAAACTGTTGGTGACGATCTTCTCCTAGTTCAGATTTATGTCGACGATATTATTTTTGGGTCTACAAACGACACATTGTGTAAGGAGTTCAAGAAGTCCATGCAAACAAAGTTCGAGATGAGCTCGATGGGAGAGATGAATTTCTTTTTAGGGTTGCAGGTTCACCAGTCTGCTCACGGAATTTTTATTCACCAGACTAAGTATGTGAATGACGTCTTGAGCCGATTCAAGATTTCTGCCGGAAAAATCTCTTCTATTCCTCTTCCAGAGGGTCACAATTTATCACCGGATGAATTGGAGGATTCCGTTGATCCTACCCTTTATCGTGCTATGATTGGTTCTTTAATGTATTTAACGGCTTCTCGCCCTGATATTATGTTTGCTGTTTGTCTTTGTGCTAGGTATCAAGCAAGTCCACGAGTGACTCACCTAGTTGCAGTCAAGAGAATTCTTCATTAACTGAGGGAAATCCAGACATCGGGTTGTGGTACCCCAAGGATGATACTTTCGATCTTACTGCCTACTCAGACTCAAATTATGGAGGATGCAAGATCAACTTCAAATCAACGACTGCAGGATGTCAATTTTTAGGAAACCGGCTTGTTTCTTGGCAGTGTAAGAAGCAGACAACGGTCTCCACTTCAACCGTCGAAGCTGAGTATATTGCCGCCTCGAGTTGCTGTTCCCAGGTTTTGTGGATACAACAACATCTTCGCGACTACGGTTTGAAGTTTCTTACTACTCCTATTTTGATTGATAATTCTTACTGCTATTAGTATCACCAAGAATCCCGTACAACATTTTAAAACGAAACATATCGAAATTCGATATCATTTTATACGAGATTGCTATGAAAAGAAATTAATTGATCTTGAGAAAGTACATACTGACTTTCAGAAAGCCGATCTGTTTACTAAAGCTTTTGACAAAACTTTTAAATGTTTGATTGATTTAAACGTATTGAAGACCCTCGCTGATATCCTTAAACAAGGATGACTTTCTTTATTTTCTGCTATATTTTTCTTTTAAAATTTATTTTGGTTTTAGGGGGGTGGGGGAATCTAGAAAATACAAAAAGAGTGTGTTTTTCGTTTGTATAGATAAAATCCAAAAACATTAAAAATTTCAAAATTCAAAAATATTGTGATTTCTGTTCTTTAATGTTTTTCGTTTAAATATTTAGAAAAACCAAAAACATTTTAAAATTTTGAAAAAACAAAAAGAATGTGATTTCTGTTTTGTACAGAAAATCCGAAAATCCAAAAAGATTGTGAAAGTTATTTTGTTTATAAGAAATTTGAAAGAGACAAAAATATTGTGTTTTTAAAGTTTGTATAGAAAAAAACCAAAAAGCTTTTTGCAGATGTTTTTAGATTATTTTCTCGCTGAAAATTATGTCGGTTATTTAAGTTTGTGAAAAATGCTTGCATGTCTTGGTTCTATTATTCACTTGTGAGTTGATGGTTAGCCATTTATTTATAAACTTAAATTAACTGGGGCGATTAAATTTATCTTTTCTTTATTTTATGCTCCTCAAAATTTTGAGTTTTTGAAGCAAAAAGAGAACATGATAGTACATTGATTATCTTGACCCCAAATCTAGCAAAAAGTAAGCTTAAAAGACTGTGTGCTTAATTGCATTGGTGCATTGTTAGGTCTTAAAACAACCCAGTAGAGTAAAGTATGTGATATAAACATAAAGAAACGCCAAATTGAAAGGGGTGTTAGTCTCTAGCAAAAGTCTTGGTGAGGATGGCAGAAATGTAATAACCAGTCATACTCAAGCCTTATATTTGTTGATCACCCAAAAATATAATAAAGCAAATAACAAGCGTTAGGATTCTGGACACAGTGAGTCTTTATGCGGCTTAATCATCTGGGTATTCATAAGCATGAATATTTCACTCGCTTTCAAGAAGCAAACCCAAAGTCATTAAACTTGATCACTGCTGTACTTCGTACAATTTAAATTACTGACTTGATCAAAATCCGCTGTTAGTCATACAAATTGTTCCTCCCTTGCGTGCGTCTTAATACCAATAAGAAACGGACCCCAGGGGATACAATGTATGTAAGCCGACAGATGGACTCGTGCATACTCACTCACAGTAAAGGAAACTTGATGCATTGCTCAAAATTTCAAAATTGGTATAAAAAATTTTGATCAACAATATAATGGTTTAAGTCAAGTTGGGGTGATTTGGCAAAAATCAAATTAAGCTTGAACCGAGATTAGAGGCTGATAATTTCTGATATTCTGTGCTTTAATTGAACAAATTAATCATATCACAAAAATACTTGAATGTGTGTTATTAGATTTATGTGGACAACAATACCAATGACCGACTTATCGCCAGTTATAATATCGCTGAAATATAAAACTGTGATGGAAGGGCAATTTGGTCAATATGATTCTTTGCTCAAACTCGACAAAAAATACAAAAATATGTTCTGTTTTTGAAAAATTAATGAAAACACAAAAAGATTGTCTATTTTTAATTGTTCGGATATTCTTTTGTAAATACATTCTTTAATTCTTTAAATTTTATAAAATACCAAAAATATTTTCGTCTTCTTTGTACAGATTATTTAAATATTTTAAGTTATGTTTCGGTAAACTGAAACGTTTTTAACGTATTTGGTTGTCGGGATAAAAAGATTCTCGATAACCTAATTTATTTATTTATTTATTTAATTATTTAATTCATTTATTTATTTAATTTAAAATTAAATAAAAGATTTTTTAATTAGAATCTAATTCGTTATTTATGGATAACGAACTAGGTGATTCTTTAGCGAACTAGCTTCTGGTTCGCTAACCTAATTCGCTTCCGCATTCTGTAACGAATCATCCCTTCGTTATGCATAATTAACGAATCATGACACGAATCATGTCTTGATTCGCTACATTTAATTTAACGAATCAAGTTCGTTTCGCCAACATAAGGTAACGAATTGAGTTAGCGAATGGGCTAATTCGCTAACTTTAATTTAAACGAATAGTCTGATTCGTACAAGTTGTACCTCGAGTTGCTTGCAAGGTTATAAAATACAAGAATAACGAACAGTCTTCCACTGTTCGCCTTCTTCCTTCACCTTAAAGAAACCCTGTTCAAATTTTCTCTGAAATCTCGACCTTCTTGTTTGGACATTTCAAGGATAGATTTGAATTGTAACATCCTACTTTCGGTTATATTAATAAAATAAAGTTCGTTTATTTTATAGCGGGTTGTTATCGGTTTAGTTGAATAGAATACGAGATGGACTTGTGTTGGGTAAATGGATATGGGTTATGGACTTGGGTTGTGGAGGAATGAAGGGAAGACCATGGGCTTAAGCCCATGATAAAAAATATGTATACCCTTAATCCTCCATTTAATTCATTTATACATATCCCTTACACCATCCAAAACACACACTTAAGATTCCCTCTCTAGTTCTCTCTCTCTTTAAACCGATATCAAGAAGGAAACCGAGAACCGACTCGAGGTAATGATAGTATTTTATTGTTTGAGCTTAAATCCGTTAGATATAATCATGAAACGACGAGCCGACACCGTTAAACCGTTTAAGTCATGAGATCCGGTGGAATCGGGTATAAACCGAACCTAATATGAGTTTAGGGGTCACCCTAGCTCAGATCTGGATCGAACGGGACGAAAAACGATGAAAAACGGTGTAAAACGGTGAAGATACGTTTTTCCGGTGAGTTTTCCGGTAATGGCGCCGCCGGAAAGGCGGCGCCGGAAAAACGTGTACGAGGTTGTCAGGGAATGTTCTGACAAATCTGACCTAACCCTAGTTCGCTAAGAAATAACTAGCGAATTAGAGGTAATTCGCCAGCTGATTCGCTAAAGAAAGATTAACGAACTAGCTGTAGTTCGTATCCAATTCGTTAAGGGAAAAGGGTGACGAATTACCCTTGATTCGTTATGACCAGTTCGTTAAAGGAGATAACGAATTAGAAGGTCCAATTCGCTACTTGGACTGGTTCGCTACATGGACTGATTCGTTAAGAGTCCCGTTCGTTAAAAGTCCAATTCGTGTAAGTAACCAGTTCGTTAAAGGTTCCAATTCGTTACAAGAACCAGTTCGTCATGGCAAGTCAGTTCGCTAAGGATAAGTAACGAATTAGAAGTTTAACAGAATGACAGAATGGTCCCTGGACTTAGAAAAGAATGATTTAATTACAAATAAGCCCTTGAACTTTTAAGTAGCATATTATTCAATGATTCAAAATGCTAATGGAAAATGTGTTAAGACAGTTACTGAAAATAAAATTTTTCCAAGCTGACCTGGCAGCTTAACCCCAGCCAGGGGCTATGCCCCTTGGACCTCGCTAGGGGCTTCCGCCCCTAGAACCCCGCTGCCAGGGGCGCTGCCCCCGGACCCCCATTCGTTGAGGGTAATAATTAAACTAGAAAGGCGATATGTGTAGTGATAGTTTACTGAAACGTATAATTATTATACAGTTAGTCGTGCACAGCTCAAGAAGGGAATAACCATAAATGGTGAACGCAACTGCATTGAGGTGAGTTCCTAGCCCCACTTCCGTGTTATGTTTTCGGGGCTGTGTGCATACTTGATATGTTTGTTAATACACTTATGCTAAGTGATAAGTGTATGCCTTATATGAATGACGTGAAATGTATGAATGATTGCTTGCTAGTACGTGAACGATCTTCGGATATTTCACGTACTGTCAGGTTGTAGTGTTACGTATAAGGTAAGTATAATGTATTTGCTTATATGTATGAATGCAATAAATTTAACAAAGATGGAAAGGCATGGTTGTATGGTAACGAACCCCACTTCCTTGTTATGTTTTCCGGGCTGTGTGCATACTCAATGTGATAGTTAATACACTTACCTTTAAGTGGTAAGTGTATGCCTTGTATGATTTATGTATGATGATTGCCTGACGGTGCTTGAACGATCTTCGGATATTGCATGTACCGTCAGGTGGTAGCTAAAGATGTGATCGTCATGTATGATGTAAGATAAGATGCATGTATGAATATATATGATGTATGCATAATGTACGTAGTATATGTTAATGGTACGTGAACGCTCTTCGGAGATTGCACGTATTGTTAGGAAAAGTATTTAAGAACAGGTATAGTATGAAGATATGGAAGAAAGGGTACCGGACCCTAATAATATCCGAGGATGAAGGGTGACCGGACCCTAATAATAATATCCGAGGATGAAGGGTGACCGGACCCTAATAATATCCGAGGATGAAGGGTGACCGGACCCTAATAATATCCGAGGATGAAGGGTACCAGACCCTAATAATATCCGAGGTATGTAGGGTGAAACGCCCTTTATAATGTATGGTTAGATATGAATGTGTATGGACGAATGCTGATCTTGATATGTTGTAATGCGTACCTTCGGGCACGTATATGTGTATGGAAAGTAAGTTATGTGATTAACTAGAACTCACTCAGCATAGCTGACTTTTAGTATGCACTCAGGCAAATAGGTTGAGGCAGCTCGCGTGACTGAAGACACATGGCATGGAAATCGAAGATATTGGCATCTCGAAGAAATGTTGTGATGTTTTAAAGACTATGTTTTGTTTTAATTGACTACGAATGTTTTATAAGACATGATTTGATGGTTACGTAAAATGTTATGGTTGAAGTTTTATTATTCCGCGAAAGTTTTTGTTAACTCTGATATTTAGAATTGCGTTTATTAGTAAATCCAACGCTAAAGTAGGGCTACCGGTAACGGGGCCTTACATGAATTTCTAAGATATAGCCGATCATGGCGATATAATTTTCGTCAAAAATGGCTACGAGTTGATAGTTAAATTATGAACTGTTAAGGGTTTAAGGGTTTCCGAAGTTTTGAAATCCATTTCAGTATAATTTATGTTAAAGAACTATATGATTTTGATGTCATTGTGATCGGAATCATATTCCGATACCCTTGGTGGGCTTCAATCATGATTTGATTGTTGTTTGCTGGGTTAGTTATAGTTTCATGTTATCGGTGTTTACAATGGGTTCGTCTAACCTATGTACTTAGAGATTTTGAGTCTTAATCTCATTCATCTTCGATTACGAACGTAATTCCGAGTACAACGAGCTCATTATTGCGATGATTCGACGATAGTTATGGCCTAATCGTCCCCGGGTTCATATTGTTGACTATCTATGTTCATCCTAATTTTGACCTTGGCTTTGTGAAGTCAAAGAACAAGTCTTAATTATGACCATTCGTTAGTCTTAGCGAATTGGGACTGTTTCGTGTCCAATTCGTTAAGATTTTACACGAACTTGATTAGCGAATAAGATGTTACACGAATCGGATATGGATTCGCTTAATATATAACGAACTAGGGTTTAGTTCGTCAATATTAAATAGTGATTCGCTATGTCCTGTTCATTAAAGTATTTACTTGATAGCGACTCGCCTGATTCGTTATCTTAGTGTAACGAATCAGTGTGATTCCCAACGAATGACATTTATTAAATAAATTAATTTCAATATTCATTTAATTTAATTAAAGGATTTAAATCGTCTAATACGTGTAAATAGATTAATTACAAATATCTTTTAATTATATATTTTGATATCTCTCCTCATATTCGGTTTTATTTATACAGTAAAACATGACTGATCAAGAACAATAAAATCAAATGGCAAGTGACCGTCAAACTCAAGAACGACTCATGGAGAATAAACGACGAATGATGAGTTATATTTCTTTCTGTCAGAAGGAGACTAAGTCGTTGCGTACGATTGTTGAGTCTCAGGGGGTGAAATTAAAGGAACAAGAAGAGTCGATTTTACAATTAACTTGTAAAGAAAATGCCCTCAAGAAACTTAAGAATGACGATGATGATCCTGACGAATCTGATGCAGGAGGTGAGCCTAAACAATCGCATGGTTCATCCTCTGGTGCTGGTGTTAGTGGCGGTAATGATTCGAGCAAGCAGATAATTATTTATCAAGATCCAACAACTGCCAAGCCAATTGAAATGATTGCAGCTAACACAGTGATATTTATTGATGGATCAGGGGTGGTTCGTAGTGTGGTAAATAGAGATGAGATAGAGGTTGGTGAGTTTGTGGTTAGATCCTTGACACGGGAGCAGATTTCGATTCTGCTTGGGCTGAATGACGATCAGTTGACTGCTTTAGAGACTGAGCCCGATGTCGAAGGGATAACTGAGGAGGATTTGGAAGTTGATCCGTTGTTTATGAATACGGATTTTGTGTATGAGGATGAAGAGATTGAGATGGAGGATGTGACTACTGATGAGTACTCGGACTTGTATCAACACACGAACGTTGATCAAGGTGCTCCGGTATTTCAAGAAGAGGTGATTAAAGAGACTGAGGATGAATTGGAAAAGGTTGTGCAGCGAATAGTACCCTCACTCAAAGAAGTGACTGATGAGGACGTAGAAAGATGGTTCAAACGTCATAAAGTGGGTAAAATTATCAGTGCTTATCGTTATGTAGATCAAGAAAGAAAAGATACTGTTGCTGCTTGGGTTAAGGCTAATCAGGTGACTACCTTCAAGACCGTTTCTAAGGTACATGGTGATATTGTCTCCCGACTCTATGATTCTGACCTTAAAGTATGTATAGTCAAGTGGGAAAAGGGTGTCCAGTATTACGAGAAGATTATGGATGTTCTGACATTACCGCGGTGGGATATTCGTACCCTCGCGAGACGTCCATTTATCAATCGTGGGGGTTACCGAACAGCTGAGTGGTTTCACCAACACTTACTGTTCGAGGTCAATCATGGCTTCAAATTCTTCAAGCCTCAGGTCCCAAGACGTAAGCGCATTGACGAGATTGATCCAAGGACCGGCTGGAAGAAACTTGTCTTGAAAGTGAAGCCGCCAAAGACGATGAAAAAGGTTCCTGTGAAGACGATGCCTCAAGATATGCATCTCTCTTTCAACCGCTGGTACTATGACAATCGTACTGGCGAGGCCGTCATTGTTCTAGGGAGAGGTCTGAAGACTATGCTTATCAAGATACTCGACCCGATGTGGTTGGTTAATTTATCATAGACCAACAACGACGTGCTACACAGGAAGTAGATTTTGTTCGAGCGCCATGAAGATTACGACCTGGCTATGCAATTCCAACGAGTCGTTCGTGTGTGTCATGAACATGGAATTCATAGTTGCAGAGACTGGCAGTCCAAGCGCTTCAAATAAGTTAAAGACAAAGAGCTCAAGACAAGGGGGTGTCTGTTAGTGCACGGTTTTGCATCTTGAGTCTTTGTATTTATCGTTAACGTTTTTGTTTATTAATTAATGTAATAATTAATGTTTATTATTAACTAGTTCGTTAAGGTTAAGTCTAGTTCGCTAGGGATGTTAGCGAACTAAGACATTATAATGTATTCCCTCTTGATTCGTTAGGGGATGTTAACGAATCAGGGGGTGGTTCGTTATGTTAATTTATGTAACGAAGGGGAAGCTGGTTCGCTAGGGGATGTTAGCGAACCAGGTCACCTTCTATATATAGTGAACTACTGTTCACCTTTAATGTAAGTTTTTGAAAAGAGTTTTTGAGTGTTAATTAACCAATTGCTCTCTCTCAAGCTTCACCTTAACATTATTCATCTAATATATTGATAATATATACACATATTTATAACACTGAATCGGTTAATTATGAGCGAGATCCTTAATAGTACCAATCGGATATTCACAGATCTGAGATCTGTTATTGTTAGTGATTGGTATTCCGGGTTCCAAAAAAACCCGTAGTCTTCGATCTTGAACGTAAAGCTCTTCACCGGCTGTTCTCGTGCCTTCAAAATCACCACAAGACTCGAAAGTATGCTCCAAGAAACTCTAAAATCGTCTGGTGGCTTCCAGGTTGTGTCAGGTTTAAGTTAAAGGTGTTTAAATAGCGAAAACAAGGCCCGACAATAAGCAAAAACGAAAAAAATTTAGCCCAGTTGTGCCTAGGCGCCACGCCTAGGCCTTTTTGCCTTTCCCCTAGGCGCAGCGCCGCGTGCTCCACCAAGGGGGCCGGTCAGACCGGCCCGGTCTGACCGGTTCTCTGTCCAGTTCCTTCCTGATGCGTTCCGGATATCCGTTTCGGCTCGTTGTAGCTCGTTTTTCGCCCTTTTTAATCACGATCAAATCCCGGAACCTACGAAACATAAAAACGTTAGTAGTATACAAATCTCGACTAAAAACGAACAAAAACTATTAAAATATTAATTAAAATATACACAGAAAACATAAATATTTAGCATTATATCAAATATCCCCACACTTATTCTTTTCTTGTCCCTGAAAAAGTTTGATGCAGTTGGATCAGAATCGGAATATTAAAGTCTAACAAACATATTGGTTAATTTTTAAATCTCAGAAAAATGCAATAACCGCGATAACCGATATTGTTGTCCACTTAAACCCATGCCTTAATCTTTACCGGGACAAATATGATCCTACAATTTTTTACTCAGTGGTTTACACAATTAAGACCTGCTTATTTTCAGCTTTTACCAGACCAGACCACCCCAACTTGACTTAAACCTCAAAATTAGAAGATTTAAAACTTTTGTTGCTCTAATTTTTTTTCTTCATGAATAGTTAAGACGATCAAGGGTATTGTTTATCCACCTAAGCTTAAGCATCAAAGTCTACCAAGCAGCCATTAGATACGATTAAGGTTCAATTAATTTATAGCTAGTGTTCCCCACAACATGACATACCCCCGTTATCAAGCAACACCCCGAACCCTTCACCATAGGCGTGTATGCAAAATTTCATCTGTAGGGCTTACATGTAGCGTGTCCCTTGTGGTCCGTTTCTTAATGGTAATGAGACGCGAGCAAGGGGACCCCACATGGCTAACAGCGTTGATGATCAAGTCTGTAGTGAATTTTGTACTTTTGTACTCTTGTGATCATGTTTATAGACTTATAAGGGTTTGCTCTTTTTGGCTTTATTTAAATATTCACAACCCAATTTGGAATTGTGAATACCCAGATGAATATTCGGCATACAGACCCATGGTCTCCGGACCCGAAACATCCCATCAATACAGGATTTAAGGTTATATAACCATACGCCGATGAGGTGTAAAACACTAAACTAGCAGTTTTAAGTTTATATCACATGCTACACGGCATACTCTAACGTTAAACCTACCCAAGCATCATATGATAACGTATTCAGATTTTTAAAATTTATGATATTTCCACTTTTCATACCAATAATTGAGGCATGAGTATGGCCCGACCTTTCATTACTTATTTTCCACGGACAAACGCTTTACCCACAAAAGATTTCCATTTTAACCATTTTATCAAATTGCCCTTTCATTTTCAAGGCTGAGCCTACCGACACACCCCAAGTTAAGTGCGTTTTCTTTTATTTATCTCATATTATTAGTAGTTTGAAAAACCAATTTCCAATAAAATCATCATCTCCCACTTTAACGCAAAAAAACTAAATTCAAGGGACATTTTTAAAACATTTTTAAAATTTTTTTTAAAAATTTTTTTTTTATTTTTTTTAAACTCGATTTAAACTACGACTCAAATATCCTATCCCCACACTTAAATTTTGCATTGTCCTCAATGCAAGGATAAGGACGACTTAAAATAAAACTAAAATAAAGTCGGACTACAAAAACTAAAAATTAAAAACAAAAGAAAAAGCAAAAGGTTAACAAGCTAGATAATGGAAAAGACTTAGCTGGTAATATGCACGTGAAACATGATGCCAAAGTCTTCTTCCTTGAATGCCCTCCAACTACGAACGTGCTCAGCAAATGGTAACTCCTTCTTTCACGAACGTAAGCAGCAAAACAAAACAAACATATCTAATAATGTATCTTATCATAATGATAGATATTCAGCATTCAAAGTATTTTACCAACCCAACAAATAAAACATGAATAATAAGCAGCAAATAAATAAATAAAAAGTATACGGCTCGGCTGCTCCATCCCCACACTTATCTTTTTCAATAAATTCTTCCTTGGGGACCATCTCTCTAGCTCAAAATCTTCAAACTAGCAAAACTCAAAAACACAAAACAAAGTCGAACTACAAAAACTACATTAGAGACTCGATGACTCGAACAAGACTCGGACAACTAGACCCGAAAACATGACTCAAGATTCCAAACCAAACACAAGGAATCACACCCAAATGATAAAACAAGGAATTGGTGAAAAATTGTTAAATAATGGAAAAATAAAAAAAAATCGGAATATTGGTACAGGGGGCGCCGCGCCGCGCCTAGACCCCTCTGCGGGCCGCCTAGGCAGCGCTGGGTGTTTTGCTTTTCTGTTTTGTTCTCCGCGCACGCCAAGGCCGAAAAAGACCCCCTTCGCGCGCGCGACGGGGTCTCTTGACAGAAAGTTTTGAAGTTTGGAGCCTCTTTTTGCCTGGCACCTCTTGAATTCTCGTAAATTCCTCTCTCCATGATGGTGATGATTCCTTGGAACGACCCGATGACACAACGAAACAAAGAAAAATAGAAATTAAAGTAAAGGAAAAATCTACAAACTCTACACTTGAGTTTTCACTCAAGAACCCATGCTATGCGAATCACGTGGCGGACCGAGTGGAGCTTCCTCCACCTCGGTAAAACTCCAATGCCCTCAAAGATACCGAATCACGATCCGACCATTCATCAATCTTGTTCTTCTTCTTCTTAACTCCACAAACCTTCTCAATCTTTCGCATACCACCACCTTTTCTCCAACATGCTTCACAATTTCCCGAGAGCTAGAAACCGCTCGCTTCTTCCCCACACTTAAACTTACAGAACGGGAACACTCAAGATTAGAATCCATGCCCGAGATAAATGATTCTATCGAGTAAACTGGTGACATGGATCAATGAGACCGTCTTGACCACTCGGATGTCTCATGGACTTCGCCAAGTAAGTGGCACTATCATCGCCGGCTCTAAGAGTTATCTTGCCTTCAAACACATCGATGATTGCCCTAGCAGTGCGTAAAAATGGACGGCCCAAAATGATAGGAACTCTCTCGTCGGCCTCCATATCTAAAACAACAAAATCTGCGGGGAAAACCAAATTATCAACCTTAACGAGTAAATTCTCCACGACACCCCTCGGATACTTAACGGAACGATCGGCTAAAGACAACGTCATACGAGTAGGGGTGAGCTCTCCTATGTCTAGCTTTTCATACAAAGAATATGGCATGAGGTTTATGCTAGCTCCGAGATGGGCTAATGCTTGACATGTCGTGTCACTTCCGAAAAGGCATGGAATGGTAAAAACACCGGGGTCGGGTAATTTCTCCGGTACTTTATTGAGCACTACTGCGGAACACTCTCCATTTAGGGGCACAGTCGACAGCTCCTCCAACTTATCCTTTCTTTTAAGAAGGTCTTTCAAAAATTTGGCGTACTTAGGCATATGTTAAAGAACTTCGACGAACGGGAGGTTGACATTTAATTGGCTAAATATATTAAGAAAATGCCCGTAATCTTTCGTATATTGTTGATTCTTTAGACGAGCGGGATACGGGACATAGGTAGGGTTAATGATGTGTGGTGGTGGCCGGGTTCCAACCGGCTTCTTATCGGTATTTTTCTAAACTTACGGCTCTATGATTGGTGTTGTACTATTTTGTGACTTACCTGGAGCCTCTACCTCTATCTCCTCATCTATCAACTCATCGTCTCTATCTTCCCTAATTTCTCTACTAACTATCTCCGGACCAAAAACCCTACCACTACGAGTGGAGATGGCGTTCAATTGAGCAACCAGATTAGTTTGAGGGATACCCGAAAACTTACCTTGAGGTCTTTCTTCGAGAAGACGAGCAATATCACCAACGGTTCTTTGAATATCGAGAATAGAAGATTGTTGATTCTTGATGAGCATATTGTGTTCGGTCAACTTTTTCTGTGTGACTTGATCTCTCTCCAAGATTAGCTTCATCATCTCTTCCAAATGCCCAAGTTCACCATTCGAATCCTGCACATTATTTTGAATATTAGTACCATCGGTGTTATTATTATTAAAATACTGACCTTGTCCTTGATTATAAGAGTTTGAAATCCGGGTGGTGCACCCGACGGACGCCAGTTAGAATTATTCTGATTCGGGGTTTTGTAGGTGTTCCAATTATGACTGTTGTTGTTGTAATTGTTGGGAAACCTATTCTGACCAGCAACAAAGTCAACCTGCTGATTCATCACCGGGCACTCCAACGTACCATGTCCACCCCTACAAAACTCACACCTGTCCACCTTGGCCTTCAGCTCCTTAACCTCTCGGCTTAGTGATTCCAAAGCAGCAGCCACACTAGTATCCAGATTAACCTGGTGTACACCTCGAGCGGATGAGGATGTACTGCTAAAGAGTGGAATTCCCGCATCGTGGCCCTTTGGCAAGGTCCGATTTAGCGAAGCTCTCAAACATCTCGTTACATTCGGCGACATTCTTCCTAGCCAGTAGACTTCCTCCCGCGGCAGTGTCGAACCGAACTTAGGTTTCGTAGTTCAACCCATTGTAAAATTTCTCCACGAGAGCCCATGGTGTGAGAACATTCTGTGAGCATCGAGACAACAAGCTCTGAAAGCGCTCCCAAGCATGACAATATTGCTCATCCGGCTCCATGTGAAACGAGTGAATCTGATCGCGAAGAACAGCCGCTTTCGCCGGTGGGAAGTATCTCTTGATAAATGCAGAACGTAGTGCTTCCCAAGTGGTGAACGTGCCAGGTGGCTGCGTGTCAAGCCAAATAGCTGCTTTACCTGTAAGTGAAAAAGGAAAAAGATGTAAGAAAATTGCATCTTCAGTAGCACCTTGCAATTTAAAAGTTTTCAAAACGCGGTAAAGTCGGTTAATATGAGCCGGCGCATCCTCTTCATCGTTCCCATGAAACTGATTAGTTTGAACGATGTTGTTCATGACGTATGACGGAATTTGCCACGAGTTGGGGTTGTCGATCGCGGGGACAACGATGCATGACTGGTTTCCGGTTAAGCCATCGAAGGCTTGAGCATCAATTATTCTGTTGTCGGCCATTTGAACGTCTAGCTGACTTCTCGGGATTTCTGGTGGTGAACTTTGTGTTACGATTTTTGTGACGAACTAGCTTCGGTCTTCAACGGGAAAAAATTCAGATTATCCAACGGTGGTCCTTGCGAATGAAGATGTGGCATAAACCTGAAAAACACAAACGACCAAGTGAGTAGACTCGAATACTTAAAAATAAACTTAAAATAAACTAAAACTTAAATTAGACTCATACGACTCAAACAAAAATAAAACAAATAGCACGGATGTAGCAAACAAGTCAAAGTAAAGCTAATAACGCAATCGCCAAGAGTCCCCCGCAACGGCGCCAAAAACTTGATGTGCTTGAAGTAGTCAAATAATTATTAACTAAAAATAAGCTAATCTAGACGCTAAGTAATAATTCTAGACTCTTAAACTACTAACCGGCAAGTGTACCGGTCGACTTTACAGCTAAGTAAGTCCGGATATCGAACCCACGAGACTCTATAAATTACGTATACTAGCTAATTAGACTCAACTACAAGACGTGACTATTTAATAATAATGTTTGAAGGGGGGTCTTAAACTAATTATTAATTAACTAAACCTAAACCTAATTAAATAAAATATAATAAACTATTAAAACACTTAAATTAACTCAGATGATGAAAATAACTACCTAGGCTAGAATCCCTGATGTCACGACAATCAATCAAATGGGAAACTTAAGTTATGGAACTGAGATCATAAAATAGACCCTTGACAGAAAACCCGAACAGGACCCTTGACCTTCAAGAAGACACCTATGGATTTCTAACAAGTTTTAAGACTCACCAGTTTTATGAATTAAACTTCCTTACGGTTATTTAATAATTTATGTCTAAGTATCTTTATGACGAAATCCTACCTTACAGCGCTGAAATCAAAGATAGTTAAGAAGACTCGATTGACTTAATAGACCAAGCTGACAATCAAACCTAGACGGACTCCTTACGAATAACTAAATCTAGCAATCCTGACCAACAAAGATCTATCAATAACCTATCACCTTACAGCTTTCTAGGCTAGCAGCTCACTTTTATCTATTTAATTGATTTTATTGTTTCTATGATTTTAATGCATATCAATCATAAACTAGTCAAGAACACACAGTAAATGAACTAACAAAACCCTATCCTATGAAACAATCACCAAGGGTAATGTGAAACAATAAATCCAAGTAAATAAAACCAAGCAATCATACGCATCAATTAATTCAAACTCAACACTTTACTTAGAACATAAAATCCATAACGAAAAGAAATCCCAATCAAAATCAAACCGAACAAAGGTTCATCACGACCTAGGTAGTTTATGAAGTTTAGCCTAACATCATATAATCTAAATCAAACAAAGCAAATAAAACTGAAAACATGGTGAAATAATGAGAAACAAAAGATTAAAGGCGATAAAACCCGTAGTCTTTGATCTTGAACGTAAAGCTCTTCACCGGCTGTTCTCGTTCCTTCAAAATCACCACAAGACTCGAAAGTATGCTCCAAGAAACTCTAAAATCGTCTGGTGTCTTCCAGGTTGTGACAGGTGTAAGTTAAAGGTGTTTAAATAGCGAAAACAAGGCCCGACAATAAGCACAAACGAAATAATTTTAGCCCAGTTGTGCCTAGGCGCCGCGCCTAGGCCATTTTGCCTTTCCCCTAGGTGCAGCGCCGCGTGCTCCACCAAGGGGGCCGGTCAGACCGGCCCGGTCTGACCGGTACTCTGTCTGGTTCCTTCCTGATGCGTTCCGGATCTCCGTTTCGGCTCGTTGTAGCTCGTTTTTCGCCCTTTTTAATCACGATCAAATCCCGGAACCTACGAAACATAAAAACGTTAGTAGTATACAAATCTCGACTAAAAACGAACAAAAACTATTAAAATATTAATTAAATATACACGGGAAATATAAATATTTAGCATTATATCATATATGTCGATGATATTATTCTTACTGGACCGATACCTCCATTATCAATTGTTTTATCAAATCCCTCACCTCTCGATTTTCCCTCAAAGACCTCGGATTTCTCACCTATTTTTTAGGTGTTGAAGTCATTCCAAACAAACATGGACTTTTTCTCTCTCAGTCCAAATACATTCTCGATATGTTAAATCGAGCTAGTATGAGTGATTGCAAGCCGGCCTTCACCCTTATGGCCTTCTCGAAACATCTGACCCCAACCGATGGCAAGCCCTTATCATCACCTACCAAATATCGTGCCTTCGTTGGAGCCTTACAATATCTGTCTTTAACGTGACCGGACTTGGCCTTTGCAGTTAATAAACTTTCCTAATTCGTGCATTCACCCACAACCATACACTGGGCTGCCTTGAAACGATTACTTTGTTACCTTCATGGCACATTACATCAAGGGCTGTTTTTTAAGCATAACTCCCCTTTACATCTTCATGCTTTTACCGATGCTGATTGGGCTAGTGATCGATCTACATATCGAAGCACTACGGGTTACATTGTTTATTTAGGGTCGAACCCCGTCTCTTGGAGTTCTAAACGCCAACCCACTATAGCTCGTTCCTCCACAGAAGCAGAATTCTGGGCCGTCGCCTCCACCACAATGGAAGTTCAATGAATTATTTCTCTTTTATCCGAACTTGGTTACAAATCCAAAGTCACACCAGCAATATACTGTGACAACTTGAGTGCAACACATTACTCGGCAAACCCGGTATTCCATTCGCGCATGAAACACCTTGCTCTTGACTTTCATTTTGTTAGAGAAAAGGTACATCAAGGCACAATACGAGTAACTCATATCGCTGGTGACGATCAACTTGCAGACGCTCTCACGAAGCCACTACTCAAACCCCGGTTTCATAATCTCATATACCATTTGGACTCACCTCTCGAACGTCCATCTTACGGGGGCATATTAGTGATAAACACGGTTAGGCGGGAAAACCGAGTTTTGAACGCCTTGATTATATTGTCAACTTTCAAGAATATATTCTAATTATTTGTTTCCATTATTGTTGTAATTCATTCCATATTTGTAGGATTGTATTGTGTACATATACGATTCATTGTTAATGAAAATATCATTCAATTTCAAATTCATAGATTCAACATGCATTTTTTAAGTGAACTTCCAGCTTAATGGCCATTTTCAAATATACAATGAACTACTATAACTTTTTTATCTTGATAAATAAACCCGTCTTTAAAGTAGATACACAAAGTTTAAAATAGAGTATGAATTGGTAGGTCATTCTTATAACTTTAATCTTGAAACAAGATAATAAAAAAAATTAAAAAGGTTAATACAAGTTTAATTAGTTTAATTAATTAGTATGTTAATGTTTAGAGTTATCAAATTTGATTTAATTAGTTGATATAATAGTATTAGATTATAATTGAATGAAGTATTTGATTATGATATGATTAATATAGTTTTAATGGTACAAATATAATTATAGATGGTCTAGGGTAATTGTAAATTGTGGTTATTCTCTTAGTAATATTGAAAGCGTCGTCGTGAGTTACTTCAAAATTATTGGTGTTTTTATGTTACTCGATCCAATTAATTCCAACAAAAGTTATATATGAATTCATTCAATTTGTGTATGATACAATTACTTACTGATTGCTGTTTGTCTTCATAACTTGATCTTCTAGTTTCAACTTATGATTTGAGAGATATATATAGATCTCGCGATCGATGTCTCTTGGCTTAGTGGAATGAAGTGTTTATTTCCATTAAAATGTGAGTTCATGTATTTTGGCATTAAGTGCATTTTGAAAGTAGATTTTAGAGGTGTGTACTTGTTAAAAAGTTGTGCATAGATCTTACTAGTATAAGTCAATTTACAAAATAAATTGAGATCTACCTTTAAAGAAAGTTAAAAACATAAATACAATTAAGAGTCAACACATAAATACAGTTACATACACTGTTACAGACTTACACTCACTAGTTCGATCAGTTTCCTTCAGATCCACCTTGGATATCAGGAAGCTGATGAAACACACGAGCACAACTATACACCGAACAGAACGACTGTAACGCCGTCAACAACAACATAAACAAAGCCGCAAAAATCGTCAAAAACTTCCAAGAACCAAACACATATGTGTTCATAAATGTCGAAACTTTCACCCTCCACGTTTTAGCATACCTCGCATTTACATCTTCAATCACTTTATCCATCTTCGGCACTCTAGTCAACTTCACAGATTTACTCATCCCGTTCCATAAATCCGCAACTTCCTTATCGCTCTTCAAATGATTCAAAACTATCCCACGTTCCCTTAAATACTTCACGTCCTCTTCCGTGTCAATTATCCCATTCATTAGCTCGGTGTAACGAGCCAACACCAACGGCCCTGACGCAACACACGCTTCGTAAGCCACGAGGTTTCTTAAATAAACCTCGGTGTTCACATCAAGATCGACCACCGGGAGGTAAAGTGTCGATGTCACGTTATCGAAACTCATGTCATTTATTCCTCCATTAACCGGTGAGAAAACAATCCCGGCTTTGGCCAGTTCGGTCACAGACGGGATTGTGATTTCTTCTATTGTTGGCATCTTCGGCTCGTTGTTTCGCCTTCTTGTTTGTCGTCTCCGTCACCGTTGAATCTCTCGACCATCCTCTCCATGGGTTGTTTGAGGAGTTTGAGTATTGGAAGATTTGATATTATCTTCCATGGTAGCTTCATTAACAAAGTCATTGGCCTTCCGAATAAGAATCTCTTGAAGAGTCTTACTAAACCTGCGTTTGATTTTGAGAGCATCTCCCATATGTAATTCATAACCTTGCGAACTTCACTTTCTTTTGTGAAAGTTTCTTCTTCTCCCTCCTTGACCTCGGTGATCTGTTCGTTCTCGATGTCGATCTCAGTCTGCTGTTAAAGATAATATGTTAGTACCATACTTGGAATATATTAGCTAGAGGTGGAAACAAGCCGAACAACTCGCGAACTACTCTAGATCAAATCGATAAAAGCCTTGAAGCGAGCCAAGGCTTATCAAACAAAGATGGACTTAGACTCTCATACCAAGCTTGTTAAATTGTCAAGCCTGAGCTTTAACTTGTATGAGTCTATGAGAAGATCGTTTAGATTTATTGACCGTTAACAAGTGTTGTGTATTTTTAAGTGTTAACTATTTTAAACGCATGTATTAGTTTCTTACCTCACAAACAAAATCTAACTCATTTAAAATATTGCACACTAGAATAAGCGGTAAAAATAATTAGAAAATGTATATACACTAGTACATAAATAATATTATTTTGATTTCTTTACTCTTAATTTTTCTTTCCAATATTATTGGAACATATAACTCGTTTTTTTCTTAAACAACGTCTTCTTCTTTCATTTTCTTTTTCTTTTTCAAATCCTAATTACTTAGTATTGTTTTTTTTCTTTTACTGCTTACATGATACAAGTCTTTATTAAAAATTAGGCTTCATTTATTACATGATACAAAGGTTTATTACAAACCAGGTTTTATATTAACTGAAGTAAATTTTGAATTTTTGATCTTATAAACATAAAGAAAAAAAATATTTTATATTGTATACAAACTCAAGTTTCAATAGTTATGTAGAAAAAAAATCAAATAAAACCATGTTTTCAAAGTTATAAGAAAACAAATATTATAACTTATTAGAAAAATACCAAATTTTATAACTTGTATATCATAAAGAAAGAGGAGAAAAGAATTACCCTTGTTTAAACTCACCAGCTTAAGTTACTTTGGTTAATACAAAAAACTCAATAACAGACAATATTTCACTTAGTTTTCATCGTTCTATACCTGCGTGATTCCGAGTTCTTTGTCGTTTGGCACGGTCATGTGGTAGAGAAAATCGAGCAGGTGATCGCAATCGTCGATGTCAACATCCGGCAATTGTTGTTCGTTAAACGGAGTAAGCTCGTGGTACACACCCATTAGCATCATCTTTAATGTCTCATCAGCAGTCTTTAACTGACCAGTTGTTTTCTTAAACTGATGTGCCATCATCGTCCTGATTAAAAACATCGGGATCTGATTCTCCACCATCACCACATCGCGAAGAATCGATGTATGAGATAACTTCTTCCCTGTTATTAGATAGAGTATATTATTAGTTAGAGTTTACTATAATATTTACTAAGTATGATTTGTGATTAGGGTTTCTTTGTAGTAATTATCATTTTGTTACTATATAGAATAATACCTCACGGGGTTTTTATTATTCTATACCTGTAACGTCAACCACATGAGACATCCCAGAGGTGACTTTGGTCAAACTCCGAGATTCCATGGAATACACTTGAATGAATTAAAAACGCCATATCAGCAGCCATCATCCACACAAGGGCATCCCTCGACATATCAAGAAACTTATGGTAACAAGCACGGATTCGTGCTTCGTCCTCTTTCTTCATAATCTCAACAATCCGTTCGAAGCTCACGTTCATTTGTTTCTGTGTTCTTCGTGCGGCTGCGAGCTTGTAGCGTTGCATGTCGTAGACCTCCTCCCGCCAATGGTGGAATGGACCTAGTGCCACTTGTTGTGGGATGTAGGATTCAGGATCGGTTGCTAGAAGTACTTTAGGGACTGTGAATATAGAGACGGGTACTTTTCCCAACACGTCATCGTCGTGTTCGGCTATGGATTTACGCATACTTTCGACCCATTCGTCTTCATCGATGTTCATTTTAGAGAAAGAGTGCGAATTGGTGTTGGAGAAGGATCTTGTAGCCATGATTCGTTAATGGCGTTTTTGTGTTTTCTATGCTTAAAACTAGATTGGACTCTTATAGAGGAATAGAGTTGAGTTTGGTGTTGATTACATATATTGTATTAACCACGTGAATATTAATCATTTTTATAAGGAATAACAATATATGTTATCATGTAGCTACACATGACAAGACAACTGTGACAGCGTGCAAATGAATTTATAATTCGATCTATTGATGGATGTGATCGATATCTTTAAATCTAATATTCTTAAACCCCTTAATTGTGATTAAGATTTCAACAGGGTAGACCCCAACCTGAGACACCATGAAAAAATTACTTTCTATATAAATATAATTTAATGATGAACAACATTATTACCTACGTTAAGATACAATAATTTAAACGGTCTAATCTTTGTAAGATTAATGATCGAGAAAATGAAATCCCTTGCATTTACAATAGTTCTGTATTACATGTACATGTATCAAAGTTATAATTAGTTTTACAGTTTATTATGTGTTTGAAAATTTATTTGATTCTCTTTTTATCATGTGACATGTAACCTAATCGTGACTCGCAGAACCCTTATGTCTAGTTATACTTAGGCTAAGTGGGTCGTGCATACGTTGTACTAAAATCATAAATTAGAAGGTTGGCAAGTTAAACATAAAAATTATGATTCTAGAAAAAAAAATACATATTTGATTATGATTTAACTAACAAGTCGATCAACCTATTTAGTTTTGGTATAAATCAAACAAACTCGCTTATTAAATGTTTTATACGAGTTAACTAACAATTAACTTATTAGATTATGATTATTTCCATGTTATGTTTCTAATCTTATATAATTAAGATGTAATTAGCATTATTATTTCATGTCATGTTTCAAATCATTTAAGATATAACAGCTCGAACTGGTTGGTGGGCTTGCAGTGATGCAAAGCAATATGATGAAATTGGATAAATAATTTACGATTATTGCTGGTGGACCAATTGTTAAATAAAATCACTCCATTGTTATTGTAAAATATCCAACCACTTGTATTTTTAATAATCATACAAAACGTAATAGATTCTTCATAGAAAATACGTATCCATCACCAGTTCACAACGTGAATCATGTTATATTATTTTATTTAGTTGGATAATGGTTATTAATATTGCGTTGTAAGGAATTACATGCCGGCCTACAACTTTTATCATATTTAACATTTATCTCCTGTGGCTTTGCGACATAAAATAACCGATCACAAAACAGCCAGTTTGTAACAAAATTATACTGGTTGCAAAATTAGTGACTGAAAATTAGACCGAAGATTTTTTTGCAAACCGTTACGACTGATTTCTATGTTATTACCAAGCATTCACCACTTCATCTTTTTTTTTTTCTTAAATGAAATAAACCAAAAGTCTCACATAATAAACTAGGTATTTCTCACGCGTCTTTGCACCATAGCATCTATGAGTGTCAATTGTATTAGGTTAACAAGTTAACGAGTTAAACTAATAGACCTGAACATCAAATAACTTAACCTAGACCCAATTAAACAAATGTAATCATACACGGAATATGTAACTTGAATTTTATCTAAATGGGTCTAACATGTTTAACAGGTTGTGAACGAGTTATATATGTGTTTAATAGATCGTAATATAGTCGTAAAGGGCTAAAGAGTTCATGGAGTCATAAACTACATACCTAAATTTTGTTCTATTTTAATAGAATGTAACCAGAACGTATGTATAGTTTGAATATAACCCGATCACGCCTCGATTCATTAAACAAGTTAGACAGGTTATTTTAAACATGACATATTTATTATTGCTATTATAGAATTAAGCTGATTAACCCAACATCTGGTACGTGATTTTCAACGCTCCGTGCAGAGATAACATCACTTATTACCTTCTTGGACCTATTACATTATGTTACAATGGTGTAAACTAGTTCTATATGTTGGGATTGGATAATGGTATTTTATCATCGATGGTTGGCTCTTCATTAAATAATTACTTGCCCACTTGCATATGTAATAAGTGCAACCACTTGCCATTTTTGTATAATGAGTTATTCTTTATAAAAAAATTAATACGTCTGTCCACAACGTGAATCACGCAGTATTATAATGTATATTTAACATGTGAGGAACGAGTTATTTTTCTATAGGTGAAACTCAAGGTGAAATGTTTAAGAGCGTAAGCAACGGATCTGGGTCAGAAATACAAGTCTTTCACACGGATTTTGGAACTGTGAGATTCATCGTCCTATCTTTTCTACAATTCTATCTCAACCTTCTCTCCTTTACGTTGCATTGCGAATTCGTGAGAGTTAAGAGGTCCTAATTATTTAAATGAACTTTAAGAAACTTATAATTCGAACTGAATGGAACTTGAATTCGGATTATTCGAATCGGGTCTGTCGCAACAGAATTATGAGTACGTCCAGTTTTCTATCAACTTCAAATTTTGGGAATCTTGAACCGATATTTCATGTACTTTTATATTATTTTTTGTAGTTCTTTTGTTTTGTAGCTTTTTTTGTTAATTTGGTTTATTCATATAAACCTGAATTCAATTCAAATTCAAATTCAAATACGCCTTTTCAAATCGGGTTTTCAATTCTTATTTGAACTCAATATGAAATAAGTTTTAAAATCTTAATTCAAATAATCTATATAAACCGAAATTCACACGATAAATCCTTTAGTGAGGTTAACGCACTTAACGAACCTTATTAGGGTGGGAGGGGGTGCTCCCGCAGACTAGCACTAATTCTATATTGTCATGTCGTCTATACCACCAACTACCATAAAACCCCCACGGTCAACACTCCTCTCAAATACCCTATAACCGCTTTTCTTAAAAAAAAAATAACTGTAAAAATGATAGATGATTGAGTAGGTAAAAATTAAAGACACATTTGCACATTCTCTCTCCTTTGCCCTAAGACCATCCGTTTTGCCAGCGTTTTAGGGTATAACACCGGAGGCACCCCCCACCCCACCCCACCCCACCCCAGGCGTTTTTTCTGGCTTTTTGAACAAAACGCTTGGTTATGGCTCACATTTTGATAAAAAAAAACAGTTGGCAGTCTCTTCTTGCACTAATGTGGTGGTCAAAATTGGATCTTCACGGTCAAAATTGAATCAAAACGGATCAAAATTAGACCAAATTGGTCAAGGGCAACTGGTTCTTACCTTATTATAAACCAAAATTGGACCAAAATCGAACCGAATTAAGAAAAATCGCACGAAGCTTGGGGCTTGGTTGTTTGGTCTTCATATGTTTGCTTATTATGAAGAAAGGGAGTTTGGTCTTCATCCGTTTGGAAGAAACAAGAAAGAAGAAGAAATGGTTAGGTAGGTTGGTAGGGTTTTTTAATTAAGTTTGGAAACAATCCTTTTTCATATTCACTTGTTTATAATTGGCAAAAAGTTATCCTCAATGTAACATTAAAAAAAACCGATGGAGTTAACAATTTGGACGTAATATTATTTAAAAAAAACAAAAAAGTGTAAACGTGAGTGGGCGTCACGTGGTGCATAATGCCCAGGGGAGGGGCATTATGACTACACCATCTTTTAACAAAAAACTATAACTCTGACCGGGCGTCACGTGACGCATAACGCATAAGGGAGGGGCTTTATGACTACACATGGTCTAATAGGTGACCACAACCTGAATATCACTACCCTAACCACTACCATAATAAAATATTCACAATCCATTATCTAAACTTTGTGAGATGGTTTTGTAATGGGAAAATTCTCAAAATGATCCTAAAAGAAACCAGATTCTCAAAATAACTCATCAAATGTGTACTGAGCCGACACTTTGGTATTATAACCGACGAGATTTTACAACAAATCAAAACTTGACACTTGGAAAGTTTCTGACATTTCCAATGAGATTTTTAAACATCTTGGGGTTTTCGTCCATATTTCTAATTTAAATCATTTTGTAAAAAGCAGTCTTTCCAGACGGTTTTTTTATGTTTCTTATTTGGTCTGTTCAAGTTATATTATTCTTGAGAAAAGAGCTTTATGAATTTCGTCTTCCAAAACGCATTTTTAATAAATTTGTTCCAAAGAGTTCATATTCTCATGTTTTTTTATCTGGTAAGTTCAAATCCCATAATATTATTCCTATATCTTCTTATAGTTTATCTTCCTATATCTTCTTATATTCGATCCATCAATAACAATAACAGTTTATCCAAATGAAGTATAAGAGAAGAGACTGAGTAGAGGTTGCGGATTTGAGTCATGGGTTTTTGGGTTCGTACTACAGCGGTAACATTATCTCAACGTTTGGAAATGAATACATTGTTCAATACCGTACCCTACTCGAAAATGATTCGCCCGGGCCTCTTCGAGAGTTTGTGAAGGCCGAAAAAATACGTCCGGAACCTGCATCTGTCCGGAACCGAAAAAACCTCCTCGTTTATAGTTTGTTGGAACATATTCACAGCTTCCATCATTATTGTTTTGCCATTTACCATCATAACAAACTACAATATTATCAAATTCCATGATACCTAATTGAAACCTAACTAGAAATATACTTGCAACTTGGAAGTTGAAGATGAAAATGAAAGAAGATGAAGATAATTAATATTAGATTTAATTGATAGTTTAATTTAAGAAAGTGGGGTCCACCTTAAACCTAATTAAAAATATAGTCGGAGTAGACGGAATATTCAAAGACTTTGTCGGTCGAGACGGAATACCAAAATCCTATCGGTCGAGACGACAATAAACTTTTAAAACTTATAAGAACAAAACATGAGAATATGAACTCCTTGGAACAAATTCATTCAAAATGCGTTTTGGAAGACGAAATTCATAAAGCTCTTTTCTCAAGAAAAATATAATTTGAACGGACCACATAAAAAGCATAAAAAACCGTCTGGAGAGACTGGTTTTTACAAAATGATTTAAATTAGAAATATGGACGAAAACCCCAAGACTTTTAAAAATCTCGTCGAAAATGTCATAAACTTTCCAAGTATCAAGTTTAAATATAATACCAAAGTGTTAAACTCAAGAACAAAACGTAATCAGGTATGCATAATTCACACATAATATATATTCTAGATTTCAAGAAAATTAAAGAACTCTCAGATGCTAGTATCAATAAAGGTGGGCGGGGTATATAGCACTCGCAAGCTATTTCTCATCTTAATTATTATAATCCTCCTATGATTTACAGGTCGTTGTCAGTGGAGAATAAAGAAAATATTATTGTTTATTATAAATTTCGGAATACGGT
Source organism: Bidens hawaiensis (assembly GCF_021521415.1). Classification (NCBI taxonomy): domain Eukaryota; kingdom Viridiplantae; phylum Streptophyta; class Magnoliopsida; order Asterales; family Asteraceae; genus Bidens; species Bidens hawaiensis. Next base: position 396,047 of record NW_027491824.1, on the reverse strand, counting down.
GTTCACGTACACCATTTAATTTTTTTAATATAATCTGAAAGTAGTTGTGAGTGAATGAGAAAGAAAATATAGTGATTTTTAATGCAATTATAATAATTAAGATGAGAAATAGCTTGCGAGTGCTATATACCCCGCCCACCTTTATTGATACTAGCATCTGAGAGTTCTTTAATTTTCTTGAAATCTAGAATATATATTATGTGTGAATTATGCATACCTGATTACGTTTTGTTCTTGAGTTTTCTAACCAAGGAAAATAAAGGAAATGATAGGTAAGGATAAGAAAGGGAAGGGAAGGAAATGAAAACTTTTTTAATTATGTGTGTTCTTGAGTTGGAAGGAAATTAGAGAAAAGAAAAGGATAACTATGTTAAAAAATAGTTATCCTTAGTAATCATCCTATTTTTGGGAGGATAACTTATTGGGAAAATACATTAATTTAATCCCTCCTAACTCCTCCTACTCATTTCCTTTCCATCCTAAAAAAACTCAAGAACACTCATTTTTAAACTATCCTTAGTTTTCCTTTCTCTCCTTTAAAAAAAGTCAAGAACATGGCGTTATTGTTTTGTTGTGAAGACCTCAAGGATGAAACTCCACCACTTACACGCCACAATTAATAGCACGGGTGAGTTATCACCATATTTCATGGCTAACAACGGAACAACAAACTCGTACATTCTAGTGACCCATCTTCAAAGTTGAGGGATTTGAGTACTACAGATTCAAATAAATTCGAATTTCTCTAAGATCTTTGGGAATTTGTATCTACCGAATTCAATGAGGGCGATGGAGACCGATCAAGACTTCAAAAAAAGGAAAAGAAAGATGTTAGAGCTGACATTGACTAGCATATTGTCTTGTGACGTAGTCAAGATTTTTTTCTAATGACTTTAATGTTTTTCGATCACTCGATTAATTATTATCTGGCAATAAGTTTTTCTAGTTAGGTTAGGTCACATAATAAAAATGCAATATCATAACAAAAGTATATTGTCAACATTCAATAACATATAATAAAATTTGAAATAAGTACATACTATATATTAAGGCTATGCGTAGTGGAGGGGCTACAAATTGAGCGAATTCTGACACGTGGCGCCCAATCAGCAAAGGATAGAAATTTGTTTTTGGGGTGTAATGGTTTTGTAGCCCCCTCAAGTGTCACGTCATCATTTTCTATTATTTTCTTTTAATAATTAAACTAAACAAATAAAAACAATTATATTAAATAATTAAATAAAAATACATTATAATTAAAAACGAAACATTAAAAAATACATAACAAATTAACAACTAATATTCATCATATTCACGCATTTTTTCAACTCGTCGTCGTTGCAACAATGGAGTCTCTTCGTGTAACCCGACCGCTTTGACAAATTACCGAAATTTTGCCGTTACTCAACCCCAACAACGAACCCAAGCTCCCCAAACCCGAAGACCCTACACCGGTACTTTCCCGCTATGCAACCATGACCGTACCCTACTACCAAACCCAAGCTTATCAAGTCCAAACCTATCAACCCCAACTTCCCCAACTCAATGCACCACTCATCCAACCCATCCAAGCAATCCAAGCACCACCTCCACCTCCACAACAAGCACCTCAAGTCAACCATAGCAATCAAGGGCGAGCTTTCATGATGAATGTGAATCAAGCTCAAGTGGCAAACGATGTCGTGAACGGTATGTTTTTTGTGAACCATCATTTGGCTTATATTTTATTTGATACTGGTGCCGATAGAAGTTTTATTTCTTTGAAATTTGAGTCGAAACTTGCTATGCCTCGAACTAAGCTTTCCCGACCGTTCTCTGTTGAAGTCGCCAATGGCAATTCTATAACCATCGACTCCGTCGTCCGCGATTATACTCTTATCCTTGCTAATAATAAATTCTCCATCGATCTCATCCCGATGCAAATGGGAAGTTTCGATGTCATCATAGGCATGGATTGGTTATCTTTGCACCGTGCCGAAGTTGTTTGTTTCGATAAATTTATTCGTATTCCGCTAGTCAACGGTAAAAATTCTTAAAGTCTTTGGGAACGCTACTTCTAAAAGAGTTAATCTCATTTCGTGCTCCCAATCGCAAAAGTACTTACGCCAAAAGTACGTTCTGTTTTTAGCTCTCTCGGTGACAAAAGACAAAAAGGAAAGGAAAATCCAAGATATTTCCATCGTTCCTGATTTCTTTGGCGTCTTTCCCGATGATGTCACCGGTCTTCCTCCCGTTTGTTCGATTGAGTTCCGTATCGATCTTGTGCCCGGCGCAAGTCCCGTGGCCAAGGCTCCTTATCGTCTAACCCCGTCGGAAAAGCAATAACTATCAAACCAACCCGAAGAACTTTCCGATAAAGGTTTCATTCGTCCTCGCTCTTCTCCTTGGGGCGCTCCTATTCTCTTCGTGAAAAAGAAAGATAGTTCGTTTCGTATGTGCATCGATTACCGAGAACTTAACTAACTCACCATCAAAAATCGATATCCCTTGCCACGTATCGACGACCTATTCGACCAACTTCAAGGCGTGACTTGTTTCTCCAAAATCGATCTTCGATCGGGTTATCATCAATTGCGTGTTTGAGAAGAAGACATTCCTAAAACCGCTTTCTATACTCGATATAGACATTTCGAATTTTTGGTTATTCTCTTCGGGTTAACAAATGCACCCGCGGTATATATGGACCTTATGAACTGCGTTTGCAAATGATTCCTCGATAAATTCGTCATTATCTTTATTGATGGCATCCTTATCTTCTCTAAATCCAAAGCCGAACATGAACATCATTTGCGTTCCATTCTCGAGCTCCTTAGAAACGAACTACTTTATGCCAAGTTCTCCAAATGTGAATTTTGGCTAGAGGAAGTTCAATTTTTAGGACACATCGAAAACGACAAAGGTATTCATGTTGATCCCGCTAAAATCGAGGCCATTAAGGATTTGAAAACTCCAACGACTCTCACGGAAATTCGATCCTTCCTCGGTTTGGCCGGATATTATCGGCGTTTCATTCGAAATTTTTCCAAGATTTCCCTTCCCCTTACCTCCCTCACTCATAAAGGGAAACCATTCGATTGGGGTTCGAAGCAAGAGGAAGCTTTCCAAACTTTCAAGGACATGCTTTGCAATGCTTCTATTCTAACCCTTCCCGATGGAAACGACGATTTGGTTGTATTTTGCGATGCCTCTCATCAAGGCATAGGTTGGGTTCTCATGCAACGAGGACAAGTCATCGCTTACGCATCAAAGCAACTAAAGGTCAATGAGAAGAACTATACGACTCACGATCTCGAACTTCGTGCCGTCGTTTTCGCTCTCAAAATCTAGAGACATTACCTTTATGGTACGAAATGTGTGGTTTTTACTCAAAAACCTTCAACATATTTCTGACCAAAAAGATCTCAACATGAGACAACGACGATGGGCCGAATTACTTAGTGATTACGATTGCGAGATTCGCTACCATCTCGGTAAAGCGAATGTTATAGCCGACGCCCTAAGTCGAAAGGTTAATGTCAAATCCGTTCTACTCTTAAGCGTCTTCGTTCAAACCGATCTTCTAATTCGTATCTTCCAAGCCCAACGTGCCTCCGTGGAAGAAAGTAACATGTATGACGAAATGTCATGTGGAGCCGAACTTCAACTCAAAACCAAAACCCGATGGTCTTTTGTACTTTCTCAATCGTTTGTGGGTTCTTAATCACGATGACCTTCGTACTTGTATACTCGACGAAGCTCACAATTCACGGTATTCCGTTCATCCCGGTGCGGATAAGATGTATTTCGATCTTCGTGCTACCTTTTGGTGGCCGGGTATGAAAAAGGACGTAGCGGTGTATGTATCTAAATGTCTTACTTGCTCAAAAGTTAAAGCCGAACACCAAACACCTTTTGGTCTACTCGAGCAACCACCGATTCCCGTTTTAAAATGGGAAGACACTGCTATGGACTTTATCACCAAATTACCCAACACTCAAAAAGGCAACGATAGCATTTGGTTATTATCGATCGTTTGACCAAATCTGCTCATTTCATTCCGATCCGCGAAAGTATTCTGTCTAGCAGCTTGCTCAAATCTATGTTCGGGAGATCGTGTGCCGACACGGTTTACCATTGACTATCATTTCTGATCGTGATGCTCGTTTTACCTCTCATTTTTGGTGATCTCTTCAAGAAGCCTTGGGAACTCGTCTCGATCTAAGCACCGCTTATCATCCTCAAACGGACGGTCAATCTGAACGTACGATTCAAACACTCGAGGATATGCTACGAGCGTGTGTTCTTGATTTCGGTGGGAATTGGGATTCTCATCTTCCGTTCATCGAGTTTTCCTATAACAATAGCTATCATTCTAGCATTGATATGGCTCCTTTCCAAGTTCTTTACGGTCGTAAATGTCGATCTCCGATTAGTTGGAACGAAATCGGTGAAGCTCAAATCACGAGACCCGAAATGGTCCAAGAAGCTACCGATGTGATCAATCAAATCCGTAAGAATCTCCTAGCCGCTAGAAGTCGTCAAAAGAGTTACGCCGACACACGGTGCAAACCTATCGAATTTAATGCTGACGACCTTGTCCTTTTAAAAGTATCTCCTTGGAAGGGGGTAGTCCGTTTTCGAAAGAAGGGTAAGCTAGCTCCTCGTTTCGTTGGTCCTGTCAAAATCCTTGAACGTGTTGGGAATGTAGCTTATCGACTCGAATTACCGCAAGAACTTGCCGTGTTCATCCGACATTTCATGTTTCGAATCTTAAAAAGTGCCTTGCCGAGGGTAATCTCCATATACCTCTCGATGAAGTACATGTCGATGAGTCTATGATCATGGTTGAACGACCCGTTGAGATCATGGATCGCAACGAGAAGAAAACCAAGCGTAGTCGTATTCGGTTAGTCAAAGTTCGATGAGAATCACGGTGTGGCGCGGAATTTACTTGGGAACGAGAAGACGCAATGAAAGAGAAGTATCCACATTTGTTTGCATCATCGTCTTCATCTTAATTTCGGGACGAAATTTTCTAAAGTAGTAGATACTGTGACATTCGTCAATTTCAGGTCACTTTTATATTTGTTTTATCATGTAAATTGACCCGTTTTGTAAACCGAAACCTTCGATATAATTAAAATGATGGATTTTATGTTACATTATTGTTTTATACTTGTCGGATCTCAAAAACACCCTTTTCGGTTCCTAAAATGGCCTTAAAACGCATAAAAACAACACCGAGGGCCAAAACTGCCAATTTTAAAAGTTCAGAATTTTCCTTTTGTGACCTTAGCGCCGCGCTAAAATCATGCGGCAGAGACCTTAGCGCCGCGCTAAGGGAGGTCTGCACAGCTGCGTATTTTTGTTGTTTTATGCTTTGTTTTGATCCATTTTTCATGCAAATACTTGATATAAACACCCATCTTTGACCCAACTCCTTCCCCTATATATACACCACTATTCTCATCCATAATTCCCTGCTACATCTCTCATTTCTCTCTCAAAACATCAAAGATTAAAAGGTTGATTATTAGTTGTTCTTGAGTGTTTGACTTCCAAAAGTCAATCTGAGTTAAATCTTTCATTCTAATTTGTTTATCTAACCTTATTAATACTTGTTTATGGTGGCACAACATATATATAATATAATACCCCTTGTTACCTTTGGTAGTTACTTCTCCGGCTCCGGTCGGTGAGGTTTCGGATCTCGTAAGGCAAGGCTTCATGGAGAACTTCGTGTTCTTGATATATATATATACTTATCTAACTTTATTATTGCTTACTAACCATGCTTAACTTCTGCTCATTTTAGTTTGTTAGTCACATATACAACTCTTGGGTATGTGGAGACCATCTATGTACTCACTGTGAGATGGAAACCGAACCAAACCGAACTTTTGTTAAAAAGACTTGTTGTTGACTTTATAGTTGTAGAACTTAAATATTTTTCATTTTTGCATTATTATACAAGATCTATGATATATGGGTATGTGGAATCCATCTATGAACTTGTTGTGAGATGGAAACCGAACCGATCCAATTTTTACTCGCTTAAGACACACAAGTGTGTTTTTAGCTATCAAGACTTGTATATTTCTTTAAAAATAGTTTACAAGCTGATTTTAATTATTTTCTTAAGTACATGGAAATGTTGGATTCAACTTGATCTCATAACAAAGTTTGGACCGACAAAACCAAACATCCGCTTAACGTACGTTGTTAGTTCTAAAACAATAGATCTACATATTTGGTTAAGTCTTATAAAGTTTTTGTGAGTTATCTCATAACAATTAATATTTTGGAAAGTTGACTTTGAGTTTGACCATTCATCAAGACCCGAACCAACAACCCGAACACTCGTTAAAGACCCGTTTTAGTATCTTTAGCCCAATGGAACTTGCATTTTAGCATTTTTCCCACCTCATGTGTCACACCCCCACCTCGGGCCTAGGAGTGCGATCGATAGTTGGTACCGCGTTTGTAAATAAATCAGAGTTACGGGTTTAAGCGGAAGACTTTAAAACATGTGGATTAAAGTTATAAATATTTACAACACAAAAAATGAGACATAAGTCTCATTTAAGTTTACTTGTTCATAAGTTTACAAAACCACCATTATATTTAAGTTTAATAAAATATCCGAGCCATCGGAATCATGAGCACTTCGTCTTCACAAGCCTATTCTTGATTACCTGCAAAATGTTATAAAATACGTCAGCAACGAATGCTGGTGAATATGCTAACGCTAAAATATTTACTTTACTTAATCACCCCTCGAGACCACGTAAGTCTCGGCCCATCTTGGCTTAGGAATAATCAAGATAAACATCATTATAAATTCGAGTCTCTACACTAGATCACCCCAGCAAAACACCGCAGCGTTTCGACGTACTTAGGTACCATAAATATACACAAGGTCATTCTTACTCGAACATACTTTGGTTCGGCCCATCGTGGCTGGAGGTCGTGACCAGGCGTGGTGCGATGTGCCCACCACATTTAACCACATATGTAAGGATCCAGACAAATGTATACTACAGCCTGAGGGCTAGGCTTTTACTCTTATTCATAATGTTTTTAGAGACACTTGGTCTCATGTAAAGTTTTACACATAACACATTTATTTGTTTAAAAACAAGTTTGTAAAACTGGGGCGTATTCACCTTTTGATAGGAATCGGTTTCCAACACCGTTCGTGAGTTCTTCTCTTGCTATCCGCATCTATAGTACGAGTATAACTTTTATTAGTCGGATATGCAATCCGGCTTAAGAACTTTAGTCTTATTTATCTCGATGAACCTTTAGTTCAATAATCTTTTACTTTAAAACCTTTAGTTAAAAAGTAATATTTATAAACCTTTAGTTTATTATAAAAACCCTACGTTTCTTTTTTTTTTTAAGAAACGTATTATTTTCTTTATTATTTAAGAATACTCTTTATTACTTAAATAATATTCATAACAAAGAATTATATATATTTACACACATAAATATATTTGTATCTCTTTTCTTTTCTTTGTTATATACTTTTCTTGAGACATCGAGTATAATTTCGACAAGAAAACAAATTTTTCATTTTCAACCTTGGAGTTTGGAACTTGGCTGATTTGATCCCTAGACTTTGATTCTTGATATTTTTGGCTCGAAATTCCCGTGATGTTACATCCTCCCCACCTTGAAATAAATCTCGTCCTCGAGATTGCTTTACGAGAATAAATGGGGGTATTTCTTTCTCATTTCGGACTCGAGTTCCCATGTGTACTCGGTTCCTCGTCGGGAATCCCATTTTACTTTCACTATTTTCAAGGTTCGTCTTTTGAGCTTCTTTATTTCCAAATCTTCTATTTGTATTGGTCTTTCATTAAATTTCAAGTTTTCGTTAATCTCAACATCTTTTAATGGCATCGAAAGAGATTCGTCGGTTAGACATTTACGTAGATTTGAAACATGAAATACGTCATGTATTCCATTCATTTCCTCAGGTAGTTGCAAACGATATGAAACGGTACCAATTCGTTTAAGTATCTCGAAGGGTCCAACGAATCGAGGACTTAGCTTTCCTTTCTTGCCGAAGCGAATTACACCTTTCCATGGCGAGACTTTTAAAATAACTTTATCGCCAACATTGAACTCCAACGGCTTACGACGGACATCTGCGTAACTCTTTTGGCGATCACGTGCCGTCTTAATTCGTTCTCGGATTTGAATGACTTTGTCAGTGGTTTCTTGGACTATTTCGGGTCCAGACAATTGATTGTCTCCAGTTTCAGACCAGCACACGGGCGTCCTACATTTTCGACCATATAACGCCTCAAATGGTGCGGCTTGAATGCTCGTGTGATAACTATTGTTATACGAGAATTCCACTAGGGGTAAGTGGTTATCCCAACTTCCACCTAAGTCTATCACACAAGCTCGGAGCATATATTCCAACGTTTGAATTGTCCGTTCGCTTTGCCCATCAGTTTGTGGGTGATAGGCGGTGCTAAGGATTAACTTTGTACCGAGTGCTTGTTGGAAGCTTTTCCAAAAGTGAGACGTGAAACGACTGTCTCGATCAGAGATTATAGATAGCGGTACTCCATGCAAAGCAACGATGTTGTTTACATAAATACGCGCTAATCTATCCATTGAGTGCGACTCATTGATAGGTATAAATTGTGCGGACTTTGTTAGACGGTCCACAATTACCCATATAGCATTATGTTGTCGAGTCGTTTTCGGAAGTTTGGTTATGAAATCCGTAGTATTAACTCCCACTTCCATACGGGAAGTTCGGGTTGTTGAAGCAATCCCGAAGGCTTTTGGTGTTCAGCCTTGACTTTTAAACAAGTTAAGCATTTCGCAACATGCGAGGCAATATCCTTTTTATCCCATTCCACCAGTAGTTTGGCTTGAGGTTTTGATATATTTTGTCACTACCGGGGTGCATCATGTACTTGGACTTATGTGCTTCGTTCAATATTTTCCCACGCAAGTCTCCAACGATTGGTACCCAAATTCGGTTTCCTATTCTAAGGATACCATCGTCACCTTTGACTAACGAGTCAGTGGTGCCATTACGTTTTTCGTCGGAGATCTTGTTTTCATTGATCGCTTGAGTTTGAGCAGATTTGATTTGGTTAATAAGATCGATTTGAAGTTCTAACCTTAACGCTCGGACTCTTTTGGGCTTTTCATGTTCCTTGCGACTTAAGGCGTCGGGCACGACGTTGGCTTTGCCTTCATGGTAGATGATCTCACAAACGTAGTCATTGAGTGTCTCCATCCATCGCCCTCTTTTTGATCGAAGATGTGTTTCAAGCTTTTATGATCAGTGTACACGATAAACTTTACTCCATAGAGATAGTGCGTCCATATCTTAAGTGCAAAGATTATGGCGCCTAACTCTAGATCGTGAGTTGTATAGTTCTTTTCGTGCACTTTGATTTGATGAGAGGCGTAAGCGATTACTTTCTTTCGTTGCATCAGTACACATCCCAAACGGGAATCTAGGAATCGGGTACGGTTATCGATATGGATCAAGGGCACGAACTTCGAGGTGTAGAAAGATGTTAGAGAGATAGTAGTAGGTGTAAATTTTGGTGTGGGATTGTGAAGACCCGTACCTTGCTATTTATAGGCAAGATTTTGGATCCCATCGCGGTACGCGATGGGTCCTTTGGCTAGCCCATCGCGTAGCGCGACGTAGGCTTGGCCAGTCAGATAATAGACCTGCCACGTGTTGACACGTGGCCAGCGCAGTACCACGTGTTGACACGTGGCGTTACCTCGTGTCACCGGCTGACACGTGTCACAACTTGTCAGACCACGTCATCGCGCTACGCGATGACGAGGGTCTAACCAGCGATCGCGTATCGCTGTTGACCCTTCCAGAAGGTTTGACCAAGCCCCATCGCGATACACGATGGGCTTGTCTTTTTTCCCCATCGCGTAGCGCGATAGGACAAGAAAACAGATTTTTCATTTTCAACCTCGGAGTTTGGAACTTGGCATATTTGATCCCTAGACTTTGATTCTTGATATTTTTGGCTCGAAATTCCCGTGATGTTACATCATGAAATCCGAATCTATTTGGTATTCTATTATAGACGGTGTCGCTAATGTATTCTTATTAGCGACCTCATATTATCCAAATTATTGCTATTTATTTGTTGTTTTGTATACAAGTTTGTGGCTTTTCTTATTATATTCATATTGTTCAAACTTATGAGTTGCTCACCAACCTTGTGTTGAAAAACTTTATTTTATGAAATGTTACAGGTTTACATCTTGGTTGATTATGGATGCTTGAAGAAAACATCACAAATACCTCTAGGATATTAGCAAAAATGAACAATATTTGATTTGCTATATTTTGTTATGACTTGTTATAAATATGGTTGTGTGACATTTTCGATGATGTGAAATGAAATGAGTTTATTAAATATTGTCGCTTTAATAGTGTCATGTGCTTATGGGCAATCGTTACACCTCGGCATGTTCCGCCGCCTTTGGTCGAGGTGTGACATTGAGGGATTCGTATTCTTTACTCATTTCCCGCAATTTCAACATAGCGGCAATCTTTTCGTGTTGTTCGTTGGTTTCACTCATGGTAGCGGCGAGTTCCACGGAAATCTTTTCGTGTTGTTTGATGGTTTCTCTCATGGTAGCGGTGAGTTCCACAGAAGGAAATGGGTGTTTCGGTTGGTTCGGGTTGTTTCTAGGATTCATTTTTGTTGTATTTTTGAAGAATTTGGTTATGTGTAGTGTATGAAATGGATATGGGTTTTGGAGAAGAAGGGTGTATGTATATGTATATATTGTTTAAATTAAATTTGTTTTTTTTAATATTTGACCGTTGGTAACGGTAATAATAATATTTTATTATTATTTTCCAAACAAAACCGGCGACATAGGTTTCTTCCCCCCCACCCCCGCCTTTGGTCGGGGTGTGACATTGAGGGATTCGTATTCTTTACTCATTTCCGGCAATTTCAACATAGCGGCAATCTTTTCGTGTTGTTCGTTGGTTTCTCTCATGGTAGCGGCGAGTTCCACGGCAATCTTTTCGTGTTGTTTGATGGTTTCTCTCATGGTAGCGGTGAGTTCCACAGAAGGAAATGGGTGTTTCGGTTGGTTCGGGTTGTTTCTAGGATTCATTTTGGTTGTATTTTTGAAGAATTTGGTTATGTGTAGTGTATGAAATGGATATGGGTTTCGGAGAAGAAGGGTGTATGTATATGTATATATTGTTTAAATTAAATTTGTTTTTTTTTAATATTTGACCGTTGGTAACGGTAATAATAATATTTTATTATTATTTTCCAAACAAAACCGGCGACATAGGTTTCTTCCCCCCCCCCCCCCCCCGGCCGCCTTTGGTCGGGGTGTGACATTGAGGGATTCGTATTCTTTACTCATTTCCCGCAATTTCAACATAGCGGCAATCTTTTCGTGTTGTTCGTTGGTTTCTCTCATGGTAGCGGCGAGTTTCACGGCAATCTTTTCGTGTTGTTTGATGGTTTCTCTCATGGTAGCGGTGAGTTCCACAGAAGGAAATGGGTGTTTCGGTTGGTTCGGGTTGTTTCTAGGATTCATTTTTGTTGTATTTTTGAAAAATTTGGTTATGTGTAGTGTATGAAATGGATATGGGTTTTGGAGAAGAATGGTGTATGTATATGTATATATTGTTTAAATTAAATTTGTTTTTTTTAATATTTGACCGTTGGTAATGGTAATAATAATATTTTATTATTATTTTCCAAACAAAACCGGCGACAAAGGTTTCTTGCCCCCCCTCCCACCGCCGCTATCGCCCCACATTTCGCCCCAGGGGGGGTGTTGTTGTAGCCCTCCTCGCCCAAATTTCGCCTTCGATTGTCGCCCATTACGCATAGTCTAATTTATTTGAAATAACAAAAAAATATTTTAATTGGTCAACTTTCTTTTAAAAAACGGCAATAAACCCAAAATGCACAATTTTAAACATATAATTCTAACCTCATTACAATTTACACATAAACATATAATGATATAAAGTACATTAGGGTAAAAGAGGAAAACTAGCCTTGATTAGTCAGACTGATATTTGGATGGATTCTAAATTGCCAAGTGATGTCTCGATGATTGATTTGATTAATTACTCTGATCATTAAATATTTTCATTAATTGTTTGATTACCCACATTGGATATTTGGATGGATTTAGAATTGCCAAGTGATGTTGTGATATAGAGTGTGATCGTTTATGGAAGCCATCATTGCGGATGATGTAGATATATATTTAAGGGAAAAAACCTGAAGTTATTAGAGTACAAAATATACGCATCACTTGAAGGTGCAATATTTTCACTTAGGGGAGCCGGGCTGGTGCGTGGTGAAGAACCATCACGCGTGATGGCCTCACATACACCGCCGCCGGTCCCCCATCACGCGTGATGGGGGGAGTGTGCGTGATAGCCATCACGCAGTGGGGGGGGGGGGGTAATCGAGGAAAATATAACCGTTGGGGGAGGGAGCCGTTGGGAGAGGGGGGGTTAAATTAAAAAAAGTTAACCAATATAAAATCAAAACCAAAACATAAACCAAATCCCACTCAAAACCAAATCCAACTCAAAACACTCTCAATCTTCCACTTCATTCACAACAAAAAATATGGAATTTCCGAAAGACTTGGTTCCCTTAGACACCGATAGCTCTTCGTCCTCGGACGATGACATTCTCGAATGATTCCCGTTGTTATATAACGAACTTGTAGGCCCGAGCCGTCCAAAGAAAAAAATGGTGGAGTGTGATCGTATACATGCCCACGAAGTGCTAATGAACGACTATTTTGTGGAGGAGCCGAAATACAATGACGAGACGTTTAGGGAACGCTTTCGTTAGCCGAAATCTTTATTTTTAAAGATTGTAGCCGACGTCGAAGCAAACGAAGAATGGTTTCAAGAATCTTACGACGCGAGGGGCAAACGAAGTTTTACGGCGCTTCAAAAATGTACATCCGCTATTCGTCAATTAGCGACAGGTAACCCACCCGACCAATTCGATGAATACTTACAAATGTCTGAGAGAACTTCACGTGAATGTCTACAATTCTTTTGTAACGCGGTTATTAAATTGTATGGCAAAGAGTTTCTATGAAAACCAACAAGACACGACATTACACGTCTTTACGCCGCGCACGAGGCTAGATGCCATTTTCCAGGGATGCTCGGTAGCATCGATTGTACACATATCGAATGGAGGAATTGTCCACTGGAGTTGCGAGGGGCATATGTTAGGGGTGATATCAAACGATCGACCATCTCACTTGAAGCGGCTGCGTCAAATGATTTATGGTTTTGGCATTCTTGTTTCGGTGTTCCCGGATCAAATAACTTACAGCATCAATCCCCCGGGTGAGAAACCACTGACGATCTCGTTCTGCACATTCGGCTCGCTCTTGAAGCACCCGAGATTCCGCGGATATTTTCTCATGAGCTTGCAGAAGGGAGTCGTAAGCGGTTTGAACCTCAAGGGCACTTTTTTCTTTAAGATCGTTCTGCTCTCTCTGCAACTTTAACTCGGCCTCAAGTTCCTGAATTCGAGTACCTTGAAGAGACACTTGATTTTCTAGGGCCAAGTTTGCTTCTTGCGCCCGGGCCAAATCATCTTTCTCCTTTTGAGTCTTTGCCCGAGCGGCCTCAAAAAGGGAGTTTTGCTTTTCACAAGCTTCCTTCCATTGACGAGCAGCTGCAGCATTGCGGTCCTGTTCACCCTTGAGGGCAGTCTCCGCGTCAACCTGCTTCCATTTAGCAGTATGGGCTGCAACGCGGTGCTCCTCGGCTTCTTTCTGGACAGCCTCGGCAGCTCGACGAGCCTCCGCCACCTTCCCGCCTAGTGTACGCCACTCACATAAAACCTCTTGGCTCCCAGCTAAGGCATTAGCCAAATGATAGGCTACATTCGTGTGGAGGTCGTGGCGGGAGAGGTCACGCTGATATGACATTTCAGCAGGGGATGCACAATGTTCCATAAAACTCATACAAACCCCGGGGTCAGTAAACCTGGATCCGTTGGTAATGTCCCAGGGAGGGACAAACAAATCATGCATGTCACCCAAGTTCGCATCCCCATAATAGCGGGAACCTGAGGGCCCTAGGCGAGCTGGTAAAGGTGATGATCGTTGAGGAGGAGGATGCGGAAGAGTCTCATTACTCCTAAAACCCCCTACATCCACAGGCAGGTCATCCCCCTGAAAACTTGTACCACCCCAGCCTGGAAAAGATAGTCAAAACGATTTTCATTCCCAGACTGGTTGTTGGGATTTTCCGCTGAAGTGTCAACGGGAGGAGTCGACACTACTGTACCTTCTACCGTGTCAATGCGATCAGCAAGACAATACTGTGGCTTCTTAGGACGATGAGTTTTTCGTTTCTTATTCGAAGGTCCCGCCTCAGCACCTGCAGTCTTGGCGCCCGCTTGACCTGCTTGAAAAGCCATAAAAGCCCTCTTCTTCTCTAATTCTGCCAATAATTGGGTGACAGAAAAAGAATCAGGTATATCGTCATCGGACTCTTTCTTCTCTGGAGAGGAGGAACATCGGAACCATCACCATCATCATCACTCGATAATAAAGTGGTGATCGTCCCATCAGAAGTAATAGCAATAAGCGGATGAGGTTTTAGAACATACGCACCTGTCTCAAAGGTGGCGTTAGAGACAATAGGTTCAGCCCGCACCTTCTTTGGAAAAAGGAAACGAGACTTGGTCTTCTCAAGAATAGGTAGGTCCCCGGCATCTCGAATGCCATGTCGGACACAACCTCTATCCTCAAAAAGGACATTGAACATTGAACCTCGACCTGAAAGGATAAAAAGTTTAATTATGAAATACTTCAAATAAGAGGAAAACAGCAGGGGTAACTTACGTTCATACAAGTCAACAAAAATGGGTTCCAAAAACTCTGAGGCCCATAAACGGCTCATGCCTGCCCACACCAGGGCTTCCTCCGGTAGCGCCCGCATTGGTGTTGGTTCCGCCATTAGAATACGGAACCAATCACGCCCTTCATGGGCAGCCGTAACAACGTCCTGAAGGCGAGAGTTAACCGGACGGCGGACCATGGAAACAGGTACCACGTCCTCATAAATCCAAAAAAATTTGCTACGCCAATTGGCGGACACCTTCTCAACCTCGTATCCAATACTTCGGTCGGAAAACCCTTGGCAGGTATACCAACCATCGCGGATGGCAAGACGGTAGAAAACGGGAAATCGATCAACGTGTGACACTAGATCACGTGCTATACATACGAATTCGTAATGTCGAATTCGCATTACAGTACGTGGATGTAGTTGGGATAAGTGAATTCCATAGGCGGTTAACAAATTCATAAAGAATTTCATCAAAGGAAGACGGAAATTTCCACAGGAAAAATAATCGGCATAAATAGCCATTTTACCGGGTGGAGATAAACTGGCTATAGAGCCCGGTGAAGGAAACTCCGGCTCCCACTCCGGATGCCAAACGTCTCTAGTAATCTTTGATACTCAGTGTAGTCCCATGAGATCTCTATCTCATCAACTTCGGTTTGAACATTCGACATTGCAGGCGATTTTGGCATAAGGGTTATGGAGAAATTCCAAAGCTCTAAATCAGAAGGAGAACAAAGAAGGAAAAACAAAGGCGATAAAGCTTCAATAGGAAGTTTTCTCTTCCTTTATACCCATCGCAATTAATGCGATGGTATATAAACAGTGGAGAGAGAAATTCATCGCCTAATCACAAACCGCCACGTCACGCGGGAAATTCTAAAAAGGGATACAGTTGTACAGTCGGGTACAGTAACAGCCGTCAAAAACGTCTTGTCACCTGCACACGCACCTGCGAGTGATCAACTTGTCCTTTTTCATGATTATCCACAGCAACAAAAGATATTTCTCACCAACTTGCTAAATTAAAAATCCCCAAATCCACGATTGAGTCCAGAATTTCACCCACATAAAATACTTCACACGGAAGAAACACTGGACTGGGGGACTTATAGAGGTTGGGTACCAAAAGGACCCAAATACCCGTAAGAAATACTCTCGGGTCAATCAGAAGTCCCTCATAAGGCACCCGCGGGGCATATAAACCATCCGCATAATCATTTGAGGAAGAAACACCCTCATAACACATGTGGAAGCCTCACTGCACCCTCAAAAGTCACCCGCATGAAGGAATACCCTTCCGCGTAAATAACTACAAGGTAATGCTTCGGGACAGCTGTCAATAACCAATTACCTTCTAGAAGACTTGCCAAGATGCTTTCTTAGGCAATACGTGACCCTTTAGCCAATTAGCTAGTGACACGTAACAAGGCCGTTATAACCGTGCACATGGCCAATGTTACCTCATCAACCAATAATAAAGCGACAGGTGTCCAGGTTGTTATACATGCACATGTAGCGTATGAGTTAAACCTATCATATAAGGATACGCGTCCAGACGGTTATGAGGTATCTTCTAAAGGGACAGTTGGCCCAATCACTTCCTTACACCCTCCGGCTATAAATACCCTCTCAATCATCATGAGGTATACATTCACCATCACTGTACTCTCTCAATTTACTTAAGTACTTTATCTCTTCATCAGAACGGTACTTATTCTCACACCGGAGGGTGGTTACGGTAAGACCCCCCACCTTGTCCTTCCCGTAACGAGCTCACGGTGTTCTGTTTTGCAGGATTCACGTCACTGGACTTTAGGGATTGTATTCATATCGTGTTGGCAGTAACCGTATCCTACCCTGTGGATTCATTGGATCTAGGACCCATCAGTGGGGAGTAGATCCGTGTTTCTTCATTGGCTCAATCCGTGTTGTTAGAACAGCTAAAAAAAAAATTTTCGTTCTCTTTACGATATGAGTCAGTTACCTAAATGGCCGAAGGAGAATCAAGCACAACCTCCACGTGATCTCAACCTTGAAACACGTGAAGGAGCAACATCTGTGTTTGCTCGAATTTTGACTCCTGTTGCAAGAACCGACACCGTTAATCCAGGAATCTTTTCCTTGGATGGTTCAACGGCTCGGGGGTTGTTTGCTCAACAAGAGGGTGTCACCCCGGTAGACACCGGAAATGTTGTTACACCAACTACTGAGTTGGGGTACGTCACAACCCTAGGAGGTTCTAATATAAGGAATCTAGAGCGTGCTCCAAGAGAAGTGTAGCATCACGGGAATTTTGGGCCAAAAATGACAACTCTCCAAAGTTAAGGGACTAATTCTGCCAAATTCAAACTACAAAGTTAAAAATGAAAAATTTGTTTTCTTTTCCTATCGCGCTACGCGATGGGGACAAGGGACAAGCCATAGCGTATCGCGAAGGGGCTTGGTCAAACCTTCTAGAAGGGTCAACAGCGATACGCGTCGCTGGTTGAACCTGCGTCATCGCGTATCGCGATGACGTGTCCTGACACCTCTGGCACAAGACTGCCACGCGTCCACACGTGGAACACCTCTCGCCACGTGTCTCGACACGTGGCAACACGTGGCACATCGTCCGCCACGTGTTAACACGTGGCACACCGTCTGTCACGTAGCAACATGTGGCAGACCTACGTTGTGATTATGCGTAGCTACATCGCGCTACGCGATGGGTGACTAGGAGCCTATCAGGTATCGCGATAGGATCCAAATTTTTGCCTATAAATAGGAGGTCCGGGGTCTTCACAAGTCACACCAAACTCAGCTTACAACTCTCTCTCTAAACATATCTCTAAACCTCGAAATTCGTGCCAACGATCCACCTCGAAAACCATGCCCCGATTCCTCGATAAACGTGCCATACCTCGATATTCGTACCACTCCCCGACGACGTTCCGAGCAAGAAGGTGGTGTCGTTATTACAACCCGACGATCACCTCGAAGTGCGTGCCGAGAAGATTGGGTGTCTCGATTTGCCTGCCGAAGTGAAGTGACGATCAAGGCGAGTGTTGAAAAGGCTAAGCGGCGTAGAAGTGTTGCTCGAGTATCTAGGGAATAATATGCAAAGAAAAGGTAAGGCTTACTACCCGACTAAAATAATAATAAAATATTATATAGGCTTAATGCCCTAAGTCGGAATTATGCTCGATGTTTATGGAAAGAAATTATATAACAAAGAAAAGAAGATAAAGAAATATGGAAGTGTGTATATATATATATATATATGTGTGTGTGTGTGAAATATATATAATTCTTTGTTATGAATATTATATAAGAAATAAAGGATATTCTTATATGATAAAAGAAAAAGAATACGTTTCTTAGAAAAGAAGAAACGTCGGGTTTTTATAATAAACTAAATGTTTATAAATATTGCTTTTAAAACTAAAGGTTTTAAAGTAAAAGAAATGAACTAAAGGTTCATCGAGGTAATAAGACTAAAGGTCATAAGCCGGATTGTATATCCGACTAATAAAAGTTATACTCGTACTATAGGTGCGAGATAGCAAGAAAGATTACGCAAGGACGGTGTTGGAAACCAATCCCGATCAAAGGTGAATAAGCCCCACTTTTACAAACTTGTTTTCAAATAAATAAACGTGTTATGTGTAAAACTTTACATGAGACTAAGTGTCTCTAAAAACATTATTAATTAGAGTAAAAGCCTAGCCCTCAGGCTGTAGTATACGTTTGTCTGGATCCTTACATATATGGTAAAATGCGGTGGGCACATCGCACCACGCCTGGTCACGACCTCCAGCCACGATGGGCCGAACCAAAGTATGTTCGAGTGAGAATGACCTTGTGTATATTTATGGTACCTAAGTACGTCGGGACGCTGCGGTGTCTTGCTGGGGTGACCTAGGTAGAGACTCGAGTTTATAATGATATTGTTTTAACTTTGTTATTCCTAAGCCAAGATGGGCCGAGGCACGCGTAACCCTCGAGGGGTAGCAAAGTAAAAGAAAATATTTTCGCGTCATCATATTCACCAGCATTCGTTGCTGACATATTTTTATAACATTTTTGCAGGTAACCAAGATTAGAGCTAAGGGACGAAGGCTCAAGAATCCGATGGCTCGGATAATTTTTGTTAAATGTTAATATAACTAAAATGGTGGTTTTGTAAACTTAAAACAAGTAAACACAAATGGAACTTGTTTCCATCTTTTGTAATGTAAATATTTTATAACTTTGATCCTTATATTTTATAAGTCTTCCGCTAATTAACCGTAACTCTGATTTATTTACAAATGTAGTACCAACTATCGAGTCACACGCCTAGGCCTAGTATGGGGGTGTGACAAGAAGTCCATCGAACTCAGTCGGGGTTAGGTTTGGAAGAAGATTCCGGTGACTCTAATCCAAGAAGATCACACCGTCATAACCTCAGGACTGAAGAAACCTTGTATCCGGACGAGTGGCTTCGTATTCAACAAGAAAGTTTGAAAGCAGAGTATGAACGTCGGGTTCGGAATGAGCGTTTTCATGGCCGTACCCTGACGTATGATGAGCCACCCAGAAGATCTATTTCTCCTCCCATAAGGGGAAGCCACATCCAGTACAGCTTTCCACCAGAGCGGAACATGAGCGAAACCCGATGGTTGTGTCATCGTCCCCGCATAGATATGCGGGTACAATCCTATGATGACGAACTGGACGAGTACGACTCATCTTATCGTCAGGATGGTAGTTTTTATAGTGGGGATAGTCGTCTTCCTTCGTACGGAGGAGCTAGCTATCCGCGCCCAGCTGTCCGCCAATCGGGATATCATAGCAATGCTAAATATGATTTTTCCAAACCGTATCGCCTGGAGTCCTTCGCATAAAAGTAAAAATTCATTCCGAGCATCGCAACAGCTCCATTCCTGATTAATGCAAAAATTCCAACATCCGTTGGAATATATAATGGAATGACTGATCCTAGAGATCATCTGTTAAGGTTCGAAGTAGTTGGAGGAGTCAGCGGTTGGACTCTTCCATACTGGTGTCACATGTTCGCACTAACATTCACCGGGGCGGGGCGGGAATGGTTTGAGAAATTGCCATGCGGAAAGATTACAAGTTGGAAAGACTTTGTAGCAAAATTCTCTCAACATTTTAGTCAACAAAAGAAACATACCCATGATCCTTCAGAAATACTAGATGTTACAAGGAGAAATAATGAGTCTATTGAGGACTTCATTACTCGTTTTACTTACGAGAGCCTTAATATCGGAGGAGTGAGTGAAGATATGTTGCGCGGAGCATTTTGTAAGAACGTCCACAGTGATGCCTTGATTCGTACTCTAACGGGAAGAGATGGAATGCCTGAGTCATGGGATGAAATCATGAAGGCATCAAAGTTGTTTGCAAGAACTGAGAAAACCTTAAGTTCCAGCAGTCAAAAACAATCACCGAAGATTGAGTTTCAAACTCCGAGACCAAACAGGCAGGCTAAGGGACCAATATGGTCAAGACTCCAGCCAAGTGCGGAAGCATCTAAGCCTTTTGATGCAAGATCTTTGATCGGCAACAAAGGCAAACGTAATTTTTCAGCTCGCTCCACCAACAGTTGGACCCAGTTATCAAAGACTCCCTCAGAAATTCTTACTACTGAGAATCTGACTTTCCGGAAACCTCAACCAATACCTCGGAAGTCATTCCTTGATACCAAAAAACATTGCTCATATCATAATGATGTTGGACACAAGACGAATGAGTGTGTGGCTCTCAGAAATGAAATTGAAGCAGCTGTTAAAAATGGCAAACTCGAACATTTGGTCAAAGGCGTACGAGGAAGGACTGGAGAAAATCCCGCAAAGGATAGCCAGGGTCCGGCCAAAAGGCAAATCAAAGATCTGAATGTCCACATGATTCAAGGGGGACATTCGGGTAAGGGAAAACGGAGGGAATATTTAGACGAAGAGTGGAAAAACGAGCCCGTTATTTTTCCTCGGATCAAAGGAGGCCCGTGTAACAAAAACCCGCTGATAATTACTGCCGAGTTTGGTCATTACCGGTCACAATATGTGTTCTTTGACACAGGCAGTACGTCCGATATTATGTACGAACAGTGTTTCGAACAACTGGAAGAAGAAGACAAAGAAAGACTACAACCAATTTGTGCTCCTGTTTCTGGTTTCGGGGGAGAGACAATGCACCCGCGCGGTGTTATCACTTTCCCAGTAACACTAAGTGACGGAGTACGTTCAAGAACAGAGGAAGTTGAATTTTTGGTCCTACAAGCACCCGCGCAGTGTTATCACTTATAAACATGACATTATCTTGGGACGAGAAGCAATTGGAGACTTCAATGCCCATTCGTCCACAGCCCACGGTGCAGTAGGAGTTCCAACTCGCACTGGTGTGGCAATAATTCATGTAAACCGACATTGTTTTACAACCGAAAGTTCAAGACCAAGCAAGGTTCCAAGACAGGCTCAGAGGACCGAATCCGAAAATTGGGTTTTGAACAAGAAGTTTCCAGACCAGATAATTACAATAGGACCCGCTATCTCGGAGATAGTGAGAACCTTTTTAAAGCAATTATTAACCAAGAACATTGACATTTTTGCTTGGCAACCCACGGACATGACCGGTGTCCCGCGGAGCATTTCGGAACACAAGTTAAGGGTGAATCCGTTAATCACCCCAATTGTACAAAAGAAACGAAATATGGGTCCAGAACAAACAAAGGCCATGAATGAGCAAGTACAAGACCTTCTTCATGCTGGGATCATACGAGAAATCAAGTACCAAACATGGGTGGCTAACCCAGTGATTGTCCCAAAAAGCAACGGAACATGGAGGATGTGCATAGATTATAAAGACTTGAACAAGGCATGTCCGAAAGATTGTTACCCGCTTCCGGAGATCGACTTAAAAGCAGATGTTGTGGCCCCATTTAAATTCAAGTGCTTCCTCGATGCCTACAAAGAGTATCACCAGATTCATATGGCAGCTGGCGACGAGGACAAGACAGCATTCCGAACTGACCAAGGAACATTCTGTTACAGAATGATGCCTTTCGGATTAAAGAACGCGGGGGCCACATATCAACGACTGATGGATCAGGCTTTCAAAAGTCAAATGAGTCGGAATCTCGAAGTTTATATGGATGATTTGGTAATCAAAAGCATAGAAGAAGATCATATGTTAAGAGACATTGAATAGACCTTTGAAACACTACGAAGCATCAATATGAAGTTGAATCCGGTTAAGTGTTCATTTGGCGTGGAAGAGGGTAAATTCCTTGGAGTCATACTAACAGGCGTGGGCTTTAAAGCCAACCCAGATAAGGTCCAGGCTATAGCCCGCATGCCTTCACCCTCTTCCCTCAAGGAGGTTCAAACACTTAATGGGAGACTTGTGGCGCTGAACCGATTCTAAGCAAACCACGCGGCCAAGTATCATCCATTCGTGTCAACACTTAGAAATTGCCTAAAAAAGGCACATGCCAAGTGGACCGCGGAGGCTGAAAAATCATTCTTAGAAGTTAAGAAGCGCTTAATGGAGCTTCCTACTCTTACAGCACCATACGCGGGTGAACCTCTGACACTGTATTTATCTGCCTCGGACATTGCCATAGGAGCCGTTCTGCTGACCGATAGAAAAAATGTTCAAACTCCAATATATTACGCCAGTAGAACGCTATCGGACCCGGAAACAAGATATTCGATGTTAGAAAAGTTGGTTTTGGCATTGGTTGATGTGTTGTAAAACACATTTACTTTCCGTATCATTTTTATCATGTTTTAATTACTTTTTAGTATAATTATAAAGTTTTATGGTTTGTTTATGCTTAATATTACAAAGATGATTGTTTTCTTGTAGGTTATGAAGTTTGGTGGAAAAAAGAGTTAAATTTGAAGAGTTTAGGGGCTTAATTGTTCAACTTTCAAACTTATAAGTCAAGGCCCGACCCAAGCCCACATATTAAAAGCCTTTTATAATATTATATTAAGTAATAACAAGAGAAATCAGCCATTATTCAAGCCTAAGACCCGAAATTAAAAAACCCAAAACCCTAACTAAGGGTTCCGATCGGAAACTGCAGCCGGAAAAGAAAGAAGAAAAAAAAGGAAGAAAGAGGCGGCTGTTGGTGTCTTTGGCGGCTGGAGAGGAAGGAGAACATCATAGAGGATCTTGTGCAGCTGCTAGGCTTCTTATACATCCATTAATTCAGCCATAAACCTTAAGTAAAACACTCATAAACTTTACTTATTTTTCAAGAACCCTAACTTTGTTGATTTGGTCTTTTACTTTGAATTGTTTTGCAATTGATTGATTGTTTGTCTTGTGATTGATATTGTTTGGATCTTGAATGAATTTAATCATGTTTAAGTTGATGTTTGCGATATTTTTCTTAAGTATGCATGGCTGTCCAAAATCAATGAGTAACTAATCTTGCTTGTTCTACCTAGGATAGATGATTGTTGAGTAGTTTTGACTTGTATAATGGATTGTTAATGTTCAAGACTTGAATTATTGATGTAAAGTTTAACTAAACCATAAATTAGATTGTGTGTGATGGCTGTGTTTTATTTATTATTACTTATAATTCTCTTGCATTAGTTAATTGAATTGGTTTTGATTAATTGATTGTTTGTTAGACTCTTGACTTGGTGTTTCGGGTTTATTTGCGGGGTGTACAACCGTAGGGATAAGTGGGTAATATAATCATCTAAAATCAGTTAAAATACACCTTCTTTGAGACCAAGAGGTGATAAGAGGTAATATTGTCTCGTTGCTTTTACTTGTTAGAATTAAGACCGCACGAGAGCGGGTTTTTGTCTTGTCAAGTTTGAGTGTTTATGTGCAATTAGTTGGTTTAATTTGGGTTAAGTTAAATTGTTCCTCTATCCTTGGTGACGTAGTATTCGTTTCCATTAGGCTAGTGTGTCGGTGTGACCGAGAGGAGAGTCGTCATTGAACACGTTAATAATTGTTTTTCCGGTTTATTCTTTAAAATCAACTAAAATAAGTTAGAGATTGTTAGAGAGACTGAGAGGTAATTTGAGTTTCTTAAACAAGTTTTAGTTGTTTCATCTTTTATAACCGGTGTCGTGAATATTTTCAATCCGTTGTCTTGTTATTTCTATCAACATGATTCATTCCTAGGTAGACGTCTTTATACATTGAATTTAAATCAAAGTTTTCAAAGTTTTGTTAAAAGTTTTCATTCAGTTAAGTTAAGTAGTTAAAATAAATTATAAAATAAATTAATTAAATATTTTGGTGAGTCTTGGTTAGAGTTTAGTAATTATAAACGTTTTCACGTGTCTTCGAGTTCGATATCCGGACTTTCCTTATCTGTGCTATACGCGATCGGTACACTTGCCGTTTGTGTGAACTAGGATAGATTGTTTGGTTTTTAAAGCTTAGTTGCGACTTGTGTTTTATTTATATATATATATATTTTCGCACATCATTGGTATATGCCGCCAGACGGCTCCGCAGATATTTCTAGGGCCACCCTATTAATGTGTTAACCGGGTACAAACTCAAGAACGTATTGAGTAAACCCGAGTTGTCCGGCCGACTAGAAAAGTGGGCTATCGAATTGGGTGAACACTCGATCGAATATAAGCCTAGACCAGTGATCAAGGGGCGGGTACTCGCGGACTTCGTCACGGAAGTTCCGTAGTACAAAGAGCAAGAATGCCTAATCGAACAACAACCCCAAACACCTCCGGAACAAGGGCAAGTTTGGTCATTGTTCACGGACGGAGCTTCCAGCAGCGAAGGGTCAGGTGCAGGTTTAAGGTTAGTCAACCCTGAGGGGCATGAATTTACGTACGCCATCAAGTTGGACTTCAAAATTACCAACAATGAGGTGGAATACGAAGCCTTCCTGGCAGGACTGCGGATAGCGAAAAAGCTGGGGGTAAAACATTTAGAGACTCGGGTGGATTCTATGCTAATTGCGGGACGAATAAACGGAACATATGAAGCCAAAAACGATGTCATGGCTTCTTATTGTCACAAGCAAGGGTATTGATTTGCCAATTTTCCTCCTTCAATATTGTTCACATTAAGAGGAGCGAGAACAAATCGGCGGACGTTCTTAGCAAACTAGCTTCAACGAATTTTGAGCATTTCGCCAAAGATATTCGTGTAGAAGTTCTAGACCATCCATCTGTTCCAGAAAATCAAGTCCTGGTAATTCAAACGGGCGTTGAATCTTGGATGTCACCCATTATAGCTTATTTATCTTCCGGAGCACTTCCAGCAGGAAAGGCTGAGGCTCGGAAGATTAAGCATAAAGCTCTGAATTACCAGTTGATTGACGGTATCTTGTACCGGAGGTCATTCCTTGGTCCGCTATTACGTTGTGTAGACGAAGAAGATGCAAATTACTTTATCAGAGAAATTCACGAAGGCATTTGCGGACTACACGCGGGACCAAGAATGACAGTTGCAAAGATTATGAACGCAGGGTATTATTGGCCCGGCATGCACTTAGACACTGTGCAAGAAATTAGAAAATGTGATTCATGCAAGCGCCATGCCCCCAACACCCTGCATCCAAAAAATGAACTGATTCCAGTAACATCTGCATGGCCGTTCCAAAAATGGGCTATTGATATCATGGGACATTTCCCAGAAGCCCCGGGACGAGTCAAGTTCTTGATAGTGGCCATTGATTATTTCACCAAGTGGGTGGAAGCCAAACCGGTCGCATCAATCACGGCTTCAAGCGTGAACAAATTCCTTTGGGAATTCATCATTTGCCGGTTCGGCCTCCCACAGGAATTGGTAAGTGACAATGGGACCCAATTTGCTGACAGCGGACTACAGGAATGGTTGAAAGAACTTCAGGTCATTCAAACCTTTACATCTGTAGCTCATCCGCAGGCAAACGGTCAGGTCGAAAGGACCAACCGAACTATTAAAGAAGGGATCAAGGCAAGGCTAGGAACGAAACGAACGAGTTGGGTAGACGAATTGCCCCACGTACTCTGGGCCTTCCGCACTCAAAAGAACTCCAGCAATTTGGAGACACCCTTTAGCCTAACCTATGGCACTGAAGCCATGATCCCCGAAGAAATCGGGATTCCATCCGCAAGGGTCCTATTCATTGATGATAATGATCACGAACTTAGGATGAATCTTGACTTACTGGAAGAAAGAAGAGAATTAGCATTGATCCGCGAGCACAATTACAAGCGACAGCTTCAGAAATACTATAACTCGCGGGTCCAAACAGGCGAATTCGATGCCGGAGACTTTGTCTTCCGCAATAACGAGGCCTCCGGACAGGAGCCTCCGGGCAAACTAGCCCCAACTTGGGAAGGACCTTATAGAATCAAACAAGTACTATCCAAAGGTGCCTATAAGTTGGAAAAGTTGGATGGGGCGGAAATACCTCGAACGTGGAACGCAGCACATTTAAAGAAATGCTATATGTAGCAGTTTGATTTACTCTTTACTTTGGCCTGCGTGCCCACATAGACTAGCAAGTTTTGCAATTTCTTTTATTGTAAGAAGGCTTATGCCCAATGTATGAAAATGTCAAGTCAGTTCTATGTTATCTTGATGAGTTGTAATCTTTTATTGACAAAAAACGAAGTTCCGGACAGACACTTATATTATAACACATAAGACAAAGTGCACCGGAAGGAAACAAGACTTCTCATTATAGATCAAAAGAGATTACAAAAAACGAAGAAAAAAGTTACAAATAAACATATATATACATCTACGGAGCAACATTTTCATTGCCAGCAGTGTTATGGGCTTCCTCTTCTTCTTCTTCACCATCAAGATCTAATAGCTCTTTTAGTTGATCTATAGCGTCCTCTTTATCCGCAAGCTCGGATATCTGCTCCGTCAAAGAAAATTTCAAAGAATCAAAATCCTTTTACTTCTGTTTGAGGACGGCAGCAGTATCCTGTCCAGCCAAAATGTATTCCTCAGGGAGTTTGGAAGTTGAACCAAACTGGTAACCTTCCTCAAAACCCAGTTTGCGACCAGCTTGCTTGGAAGCTTTAAGGAGAAGGGCAACGCAGTTCCCAAGCTCAACACTCGCTCGAACATCGGCGATGACCAGTGGAAAAATCGGGTATAAATAACCCTAAAAACCCTTAGATTGTTTATATATAAAAAAAGGGGTACATACCTTGGGGATAGCCTCCGATAACAGCCATTTTTGGTCCGCCTTGGCCCGGACGAGATCCATCTTATGGCCGGCACATTCTAAGGCCTGTTCTCGGTTCTTGGCATTAAGGTCAGCCAAACGCTTATCCTTAGCCGCCGATTCAGGTTGAAGTGCCTCCACCAATTTGGCTTGCTCCTCCATCAATTTGGCTTGAGCATCTAGTTGTTTCTGGAGAGCAGCCTAGGCATCCTCGGCAGCGGACCGAGCAACCTTCTCCTCCTCTAGAGCCTGGCGGGCCTCTTGGGCCTCGTGTATAGCTTTCAGACCTTCTTTCTTGGCCTCAGTTGCAGAGGCCGCCAGCTCATCCCACTGCTCATTCATCGCCAACCAGTCCCTGGTTATTTCCTGATTTGTGGAAATAGTATTCGCCAAGTAATAAGAATTGGAGTTCAATAATACTTGGCGAATACTACGGCGACGTCTCTCCCTCTCACCATGCGGAAGACTCTCCCGCAAGTATTCAAAACACAGGTCCACATCAGGGAATGTTGAATCCCGACGTAATGACCAGCGTGGTTAATGGGGAGTCGGATCTTCCTCCTGAGGAGCTGGAGAGCTCTGAGCAGCATGAGGAAACATGCTCACACCTCCTTGGTCCCTGAAGTGATGAACATTATAAGAAGGCGACATACTGACATGTTCAGTATTGTCGACCTCCTTATTCTTCAGAGGAGAGTCATCCGCCACCTCAATCGGATCCTTAGCACTATTATGCGGTGGTGGCGGAAGAGGAGTAGAACTTTTCAGACCGGAAACACCTTCAGAAACACCTTCACTGAAAAACATCAACAAAGGGTTAGAAACATTCTAATTAAAAGCATTTAGCAAAATAAAAAGCTCGCTTACCTAACGAAGGATCGTTTGCATCAAGTTCGTCCAAACGAGTCCCCAAAGCGGAAGGCTTCGCCTTCTTGGACTTCTTCTTAGGGGCGGCCTTGGCAGGATTAACCTTGCACTTGCCAGCCACCTTAGACGAGTCCGCACCAGCAGCAGGACGTTCACCTTCAACGGTAACGTCATCAGGATGAGGACGGCCCTCCACCGCAGCAACGTCAACATCATCTTGACCCGCAGCTTGGCTAGTGGTAGCCCTCTGCCGGGTAAGACCTGCAGTTGATTCCACAACTTTATTAACATCAGCTGGAAAACTTCATTCACAAAGTGATGACTCTTCGCTGGAAGAAAAGAGTACGATCACCCCGCTGGAAGTAACAGCAGTCACAGGTTGGGGTTTTAGAATGCCCT
This sequence comes from Bidens hawaiensis, assembly GCF_021521415.1. Taxonomy (NCBI): domain Eukaryota; kingdom Viridiplantae; phylum Streptophyta; class Magnoliopsida; order Asterales; family Asteraceae; genus Bidens; species Bidens hawaiensis. The sequence goes on along the minus strand of NW_027491824.1, from coordinate 367,746 downwards.
CACCTTTTTGGATGCAATCTTTAACGTATGCCTCACTTTTAGCATACATCGCCTCAGAGACTATGGGTTCCGGGCGAAAAGCGGTGGGAAACACAAAATTAGGGCGGGTGCGCTCAAGGAAAGGAGCATCCCTTTCGTCGATAGGGCGGCGCACCATCATTCCCCCCTCGTGATCCAACAAGGTGTTGAAGGCGGAACCCTCACCTACACGAACAATGATTACGGTCAGAAATCGGAAAAATATTAAAACAGGAGAAGGAATACTCCCTAAAACTCACTCTTATCAGTCTGTTCGTAATACGGTTCCAGCAAGGGGAAAGGCCATAGACGGCTCATCTTCGCGCTCACCATCGCCCCCTGATGGATCGAGCGTTTGGGAGTCGGAGTAGCAGTTAAAGCGTTAAACCAGAAAAGCCCCTCGTAAGCGGAAGCCGGAACCACTGGCATGGTGTCTTCCGCCTTCCGATAGATCATCGGGAACGGAATAACTTCTTCCCGGATCCAGAAAAATTTAGGCTTCCAGCCATGAAGGCTGCGGATCCACTCCGTGCCTACGACATTCTTCCCGGTAGAAGCAAAGCTATACCATCCGTCTCGGAAAGTCATCTTGTAGAATACGGCAAACATACCGACAGTCAGTTCGAAATGTCAAACTTGACAGCAGAATTTAAAATGTCGAATCCTCAGCATCCCAAAGGGATGGATCTGGGAGAGATGAATTCCATAAGTTGTCAAGATCGACTGGACAAACTTCGTTACCGGAATCCGGAAATTCCCGGTCGTAAAGTGGTCTATATATACAGCCATCTTCTTCGGAGGAGGACTAGTGGCAACGGAACCGTCAGCCGGACGTTCCGGCTCCCACTCCGGTGCCAAACCATAAACGTTTATAACGTCGTCGAAGACCTTCCTTTTAAGGGCCACAACGACATCGGTAATGGTAGGAGTACCTTTCTTATCTCCAGCCATCTGAGAAGATAAATAGAACTTGATTGGGAAGGAGAAAGAGGAAATCTCAAAATAGCTCTTATGCTTTGAAAATCTGAAAGAAGGAGAATTAGAAAGCAATAAGAGTTGTTTGAAGCCTCAGACGGTATATTTATACTCATCGCAATTAATGCGATTGATGGTGTACCAGAGGAGAGAGAAACCGCGGACCACTCGATGATTGACACGTCAGGCGGGAAACTCAAAAAAAAAAGAAACTATAGACAGACTGTCAAAGACGTCATACACGTCTTGTCAGTTGCCCCTAAAAAAGTTTCTCTCCCCGCCACGTCATCCAAGTTGTTAGACTTTCAAAATTCAAAAATATCTTCTAAAGATATTTCCTTCAAAACAGTTGGATGCTTACAAAAAATGAAAAGTTCTTTCTCATTAAATATTCAAAAGGAAATATTACAAATATAGAAAGAAAAATTACAAGTTATAACATCTAGATCTATACTAAGGGTTCAGGGTGGTTTTGTCTTTCGGATCCTTCAATGACGTGTCTTCTGAAGAGTCACCCTCAGACTCCTCTTCCAAGTAGACCTTCAATTGTTGCACACCGTCATGAGCGGAAGCAAATTCCGGAAGCATGTCCTGGAGCAGGAAGCGCAGATCATCATGCTCCTCGACCCGTATTTTCCGCTCCTGTTTGACATCAAGGCCATGAAGAGGATGATCTCTGAATGAGCGGTTACTTTGAGCATAGTTCATCCCTTCATGAAATACTATCACACGTCCAAGGGAAGAAGAAGCAGTCATTACATTAGCAAAGCTGTCAGTAAGCTCCTTGCTTCCCTTGATATGGTGGACGACCTGTCAAGACAAAAATACAAAGTCTTCAGTATCAAATATAAGAAGTAAGCAACGAACATCCAAAGGGGAAATAACTTACAGCATCAATCCCCCGGGTGAGAAACCACTGAAGATCTCGTTCCGCACATTCGGCTCGCTCTTGAAGCACCCGAGATTCCGCGGATATTTTCTCATGAGCTTGCAAAAGGGAGTCGTAAGCGGTTTGAACCTCAAGGGCACTTTTTTCTTTAAGATCGTTCTGCTCTCTCTGCAACTTTAACTCGGCCTCAAGTTCCTGAATTCGAGTACCTTGAAGAGACACTTGATTTTCTAGGGCCAAGTTTGCTTCTTGTGCCCGGGCCAAATCATCTTTCTCCTTTTGAGTCTTTGCCCGAGCGGCCTCAAGAAGAGAGTTTTGCTTTTCACAAGCTTCCTTCCATCGGCGAGCAGCTGCAGCGTTGCGGTCCAGTTCACCCTTGAGGGCATTCTCCGCGTTAACCTGCTTCCACTTAGCAGTATGGGCTGCAACGCGGTGCTCCTCGGCTTCTTTCTGGGCAGCCTCGGCAGCTCGACGAGCCTCCGCCACCTTCCCGCCTAGTGTACGCCACTCACATAAAACCTCTTGGCTCCCAGCTAAGGCATTAGCCAAATGATAGGCTACATTCGTGTGGAGGTCGTGGCGGGAGAGGTCACGCTGATATGACATTTCAGCAGGGGTCATCCCCCTGAAAACTTGTACCACCCCCAGCCTGGAAAAGATAGTCAAAACGAGTATCATTCCCAGACTGGTTGTTGGGATCTTCCGCTGAAGTGTCAACGGGAGGAGTCGACACCCTCCCTTCTATAATAGTATCAGTTGGAAGAGTGGTCGGTTGATCTTCCACGTTGGTAGTACTTGGAGGAGTAGAAGGTCGATTTTCTACCTCCTTTTCCGGAAGAGGAGAAGGTTGCTTCTCCATTTGAGGGGTTGGAGTAGGCAACCTCTCGGACACATTTTCCGGTAAGATCGATGGATCTGCACAAAAGTTATGTTCAGCTAAACAGTCCAAAATGGCAAAATATTTTAAAGGCAATACGTACCTTCTACCGTGTCAATGCGATCAGCAAGACAGTACTGTGGCTTCTTAGGACGATGAGTTTTTCGTTTCTTCTTCGAAGGTCCCGCCTCAGCACCTGCAGTCTTGGCGCCCGCTTGACCTGCTTGAAAAGCCATAAAAGCCCTCTTCTTCTCTAATTCTGCCAATAATTGGGAGACAGAAGAAGACTCAGGTATATCGTCATCGGACTTTTTCTCCTCTGGAGAGGAGGAAAAATCGAAACCATCGCCATCATCATCACTCGATAATAAAGTGGTGATCGTCCGATCAGAAGTAATAGCAATAAGCGGATGAGGGTTTAGAACATACGCACCTGTCTCAAAGGTGGCGTTAGAGACAATAGGTTCAGCCCGCACCTTCTTTGGAAAAAGAAAACGAGACTTGGTCTTCTCAAGAATAGGTAGGTCCCCGGCATCTCGAATGCCATGTCAGACACAACCTCTATCCTCAAAAAGGACATTGAACATAGAACCTCGACCTGAAAGGATAAAAAGTTTAATTATGAAATACTTCAAATAAGAGGAAAACAGCAGGGGTAACTTACGTTCATACAAGTCAACAAAAATGGGCTCCATAAACTCTGAGGCCCATAAACGTCTCATGCCTACCCACACCAGGGCTTCCTCCGGTAGCGCCCGCATCGGTGTTGGTTCCGCCATTAGAATACGGAACCAATCACGCCCTTCATGGGCAGCCGTAACAACGTCCTGAAGGCGAGAGTTAACCGGACGGCGGACCATGGCAACAGGTACCACGTCCTCATAAATCCAAAAAAATTTGCTACGCCAATTGGCGGACACCTTCTCAACCTCGTATCCAATACTTCGGTCGGAAAACCCTTGGCAGGTATACCAACCATCGCGGATGGCAAGACGGTAGAAAACGGGAAATCGATCAACGTGTGACACTAGATCACGTGCTATACATACGAATTCGTAATGTCAAATTCGCATTACAGTACGTGGATGTAGTTGGGATAAGTGAATTCCATAGGCGGTTAACAAATTCATAAAGAATTTCATCAAAGGAAGACGGAAATTCCCACAGGAAAAATAATCGGCATAAATAGCCATTTTACCGGGTGGAGATAAACTGGCTATATAGCCCGGTGAAGGGAACTCCGGCTCCCACTCCGGTGGAATGCCATATGTCTCTAGTAATCTTTCATACTCAAAGTAGTCCCATGAGATCTCTATCTCATCAACTTCGGTTTGAACATTCGACATTGCAGGCGATTTTGGCATAAGGGTTATGGAGAAATTCCAAAGTTCTAAATCAGAAAGAGAACAAAGAAGGAAAAACTAAGGCGATAAAGCTTCATTAGGAAGTTTTCTCTTCCTTTTATACCCATCGCAATTAATGCGATGGGATATGAACAGTGGAGAGAGAAATTCATAGCCTAATCACAAACCGCCACGTCAAGCGGGAAATTCGAAAAAGGGAAACAGTTGTACAGTCGGGTACAGTAACAGCCGTCAAAAACGTCTTGTCACCTGCACACGCGCCTGCGAGTGATCAACTTGTCCTTTTTCATGATTATCCACAGCAACAAAAGATATTTCTCACCAACTTGCAAAATTAAAAATCCCCAAATCCACGATTGAGTCCAGAATTTCACCCGCATAAAATACTTCACATGGAAGAAACACTGGACTGGGGGGACTTATAGAGGTAGGGTACCAAAAGGACCCAAATACCCGTAAGAAATACCCGCGGGTCAATCAGAAGTCCCTCATAAGACACCCGCGGGGCATATAAACCATCCGCATAATCATCTGAGGAAGAAACACCCTCATAACACATGTGGAAGCCTCACTGCACCCTCAAAAGTCACCCGCATGAAGGAATACCCTTCCGCGTAAATAACTACAAGGTAATGCTTCGGGACAGCTGTCAATAACCAATAACCAATTACCTTCTAGAAGACTTGCCAAGATGCTTTCTTGGGCAATACGTGACCCTTTAGCCAATTAGCTAGTGACACGTGACAAGGCCTTTATAATCGTGCACATGGCCAATGTTACCTCATCAACCAATAATAAAGCGACATGTGTCCAGGTTGTTATACATGCACATGCAGCGTATGAGTTAAACCTATCATATAAGGACACGCGTCCAGACGGTTATGAAGTATCTTCTAAAGGGACAGCTGGCCCAATCACTTCCTTACACCCTCCGGTTATAAATACCCTCTCAATCATCATGAGGTATACATTCACCATCACTGTACTCTCTCAATTTATTTAAGTACTTTATCTCTTCATCAGAACGGTACTTATTCTCACACCGGAGGGTGGTTACGGGAAGACCCCCCACCTTGTCCTTCCCGTAACGAGCTCACGGTGTTCTGTTTTGCAGGATTCACGTCACTGGACTTTAGGGATTGTATTCATATCATGTTGGCAGTAACCGTATCCTACCCTGTGGATTCATTGGATCTAAGACCCATCAGTGGGGAGTAGATCCGTGTTTCTTCAGGGTTGGTGATGTGGCACACCACCATTGGGTGTGATGTGTGAGGAGAATTGAACTACCCCCTCCCCCTTATAAATATAATTTGTTTTGTGACGAAAATGTGTTTGAAAATATTGAAGATATTTTTGTGTGCATAACTTGTAAATAATACGTATTTCAAAGTATAGTTAATTAAAATTTTTTTTTTGTAAATTCTGGTCGGGACTTAGATAATAATAGCATTACAAAAACTATTATTTTAACTTCCAAATAAAAAGAGTGTTTGTTATTTTAATACATATAAGTATGGACATGCTACATAAACTAAAGTCTGAACACGTGTAGTCGTGTATCATTCGGCGTGTTAACAACATATGAAACCAAGTTAATGAAAGGTAATATAAAGCACTAGTTTGAGGCTCGTGTAATACACGAGTAGTTCTTGAAAATATAATATTTAATAAATAATCAGTATACAATAAATAATAAACCCGTAAACACTATTAAATAAAATCGTTATACAATAGTTTTTAAAACAATTTTAAAGTAAAAGATAACTATAAATATAAAATGTTAGAAAAAATATAGAAAGTAAGTATTAAATTAATAAATTTGAAGCATAAATGTTAAGAATGGTAATTACTATTATTTTACTGTTATAAATTTGTAAAAAATAATAAAGTTTAATGCATAATTGACAAGTGACAAAACTTATAGTATTTTATTAAACGGTATAGATCTGTGGCATATTGCCTCCACATGACAAATAATTGATATTTTTAAAGTTTAAACTTAGTAGAACTCGAGTTGAAATGATGAAACTAAAAAGTCAATAGTGTGGCCACAAAAGCCGTAGTGTGTCCACATCTAAAGCATACGTCTTGCATAAACTTTATCCAATAGGATGAGGTTTCTTTTTCATTTTATTTTATATTATATTAGACAAAATTGTAATCCGTAGAAATAAAAAATAATAATAATAAATAAAATAAAAAAATGTTTTTATTACAAGAAGTCATTGTGTATCCACTTTTTTAATGCTACTTTATGTTTTCAAATAAATAATCATCTCTGTTTTTATTTGTAAACTTCCTTTAACATATGAAAATACTTAGAGTGTTGTTCACAGGTAATAAATCCTTATTCATTCTACTTATTTGCACCAAGAAACACAATGCAAAAAAATTCATCATTGTCTCACACTTTATAACACGTTGGTGTTTCTCTGTCATTATTAAAAGTTTAAAACCGAAGCATCAAAACATATATATTTTATTTTATTATCAAATTTGCATCGATAAATTTTTCTAATATTGAAACTTGTCATGTAATTTCATAGAATTTTTCAGGTACTTTAGTACTTCGTTCTTAAGCGATTTTTCAGTTCGTTTCAGCACCTAACAGCTCGTTTAAGCGATTTTTAGTTCGTTTCAGCACTTAACATCTTGTTTCAACACGTTTTTTTTTACCAAAATGGGTTGTTTTGGTTAGGGTCGGAACGAGTTAGGATCAACAGGTTCGGGTCAGAACGAGTCCGGGTCAGAATGGGTCCAGGTCGGAAAGGTCAAAACAGGTTTCGGGTCGTTTTTTTTTTTGTTTTTTTGTTTGTTGAACGAGGACAACGGGCGAAACTTGTTAGTTTTTTTACCTTTTATTTTTTTTATATTCTGAATTATGGTTTTTTATTAATTTTTTTGAATTTTTTTGAGGGTTTTTTTTGTTTTGTTTTTTTAAACCTAGATTACCTGCTATCCAGGTAAAATATCTAAAATTGGAATAAAAATGAAAGTTTAATGACCTAATTGGAACAAAAGTTTTTATCAGTGACCTGATTGGAACAACTTTTAAAGTTGGTTACTATTATATGGAGTAATCCCCGTAAACATAATATAAAGTACATTAGAATAAGGGTAAAGGTGAAGAAAACTAACCTTGATTAGTCATATTGATATTTGGATGGATTATGAATTGCGAAGTAATGTCTTGATTCATTGGTTTATTTCTAATCATTAAATATTTTCTTTAATTGTTTGATTACTCATATTGGATATCTGGTTGGATTTAGAATTGCCAAGTGATGACGTGATATAGAGAGTGTGATCGTTTATGGAAGTCATGTTGCGGATGATGTAGATATATAAAATTAAAAAAAAAAAAAAAAACCCCACACACTTTGAAGTTGTAATGAGTACAAAATACACGTATCACTCGAAGGTGCTATATTTTTCCTTATAAATATAACTTTGTTATGTGACGAAAATGTGTTTGAAAATACTGAAGATATTTTTGTGAATGCATAACTTGAGATAATACGTATTTCAAAGTATAGTTAATTAAATTCTTTTTGTTGTAAATTCTAGTTGGGACTAACATAATAATAGCATTATAAAAACTATTATTTTAACTTCCAGATAAAAAGATTGTTTGTTATCTTAATACATATAAGTATGGACATGTTATATAAACTTATAAAGTCTGAACACGTGTAGTCGTGTTTAGCAACATATGAAACCAAGTTAATGAAAGATAGCATAAAGTATTTGTGTCACATTGCCCCACATGACAAATAATTGATGGGTTTAAACTTAGTAGAACTAAAGTTGAAATGATGAAACCAAAAAGTCAATAGTGTGGCCACAAAAGCCGTAGTGTGTCCACATCTAAAGCATACGTCTTGCATAAACTTTATCCAATAGGATGAGGTTTCTTTTTCATTTTATTTTATATTAGACAAAATTGTAATCCGCAGAAATAAAAAATAATAATGATAAATAAAATAAAAAAAATGTTTTTATTACAAGAAGTCATTGTGTATCCACTTTTTTAATGCTACTTTATGTTTTCAAATAAATAATCATCTCTATTTTCATTTGTAATCTTCCTTTAACATATAAAAATACTCGAGTGTTGTTCACAGGTAATAAATCCTTTATTTGCACCAAGAAACAGAATGCAAAAAAATTCTCCATCTTTGGTGTTTATCTGTCATTAAAAGTTTAAAACAAAAGAAGCATCAAAATATATATTTTTTAATTATCAAATTTGCATCGATATCTTTTTCTAATATTGAAACTTGTCATGTAATTTCATAGAATTTTTCAGGTAATTTAGTACTTCGTTCGTAAAATCCTAATATGTTTTACTTTGTTCAAGTACATTGTTAAGTCTCAATTTTAAATTTTAGTCATTGTATATTAACTCTAGAAATTAGTACTTTGAAATTAAAATATTAACCTATAAAGCTAATTACATAATTCGTATAGAATACAATGTCCATTCAACAATTCAATACAATATTTTTGCGCATTTTCAGTTTATAAGTTCAACATTAGATATATGACTTTTATCAAAATAAAAGTTGTATTATATGTTGCAAATTTACCAGATCGCTTGGAGCTAACATCGATCATAAAGACTTGTCTTTAATTAGTGATCATTATGTTATATTTTAGCTCATTTTAAAGCTGAATACTCGTAGGAAAGCTAGTTTAGCCGTACGGTCAAAATTTTCCGATCAACAAATTGTAATATTTGTTTTATTAAGTTAAAATATATTATTACGATTATATTTATAATTAAATTATATTTTTTTAAATCGTTATTTTAGAAAAAAATTATATTTAAAGTTATGATTGCATCACAACACAATCTGATTCAGTTTATTTAATTTAAAAAGTATGTTTGGTTCGGTTCGTTTCAAAATCAGTTTTGGACTTTCGGTTTGGTTGACAAAATCAAAACCGAAAATCAGTTGGGCTTTTTTGTAGAGAGTGACAGGGTCAAGTCAATTCTAGTGGACATTCACACAAACCTGTATTGGACCTAAACCGCTAACTCAAGCCCATTGAGAATTATATGGTCAAGTCAACTCTAGTGGACAAACCTGGATTGGACCTAAACCGCTAGCTCAAGCCCAGTTGAGAGTATCTTCTACAGCCTTCGAACTTTCGAAGTACAAACTTATAAATCTATTTTATATTTTTCTGGAAAAAATAGTTTTTTTTATTATACGGTATAGTATAGATATAGTACTAGGGTATAGACCCGTGTTACACATGGGTGGAACAACATGATAACAAACACAAAAAATTTAAACAACAAATTCAAGCACACAAAACTTCTTCAACTTTCGGACCAAAACGTTAACCATTTACAATGTCTAGATATTAAATGTTTATGGTTACAATAAGTTAGTGTACACCAAACCACAAAAAACATTAACAAAAATATCTAAACATATTCTTTCATATTAAACCACCATCAACTTTTTCAAATATTCTAACAGAATAAACTCATTTTGTTTCACCACCTTAAAATTTAAAAAAAAATATTATCCAAATTAAATATATCATTAAAATAATAACATGTTTAATAATGAAAGCCCGTGTTACACACGGATGAAAGTTATAATAAAAGTAAAAAAAAAAATATAACATGTAATACGTAAATTGAGTTATATTATATAATGATTTTTATTTATGACTTTTATAATAAGATTTTGATATATTTATACACTATTAATTATAAACTATAATTTGCAAACCAAACCTTGGTGTTTGATTTATTTTAAAACAAAACATTCATACCGATATCATTATACATTTTATGTGTATAAAAAATAACTTTTAGAACAAAATGTTTTCACGTATTAAAAAAATGTATTTTTATAACGTTGGAAGAATTGGAGACGAAGACTTAAACAATAATGTAAAATTTCAATATCTTTCAATGTTTAGTAACCTGTGTATCATACACGTGAAATTGTATATAAATATATATAGCGACAATGATAATAATAATAATAATAATATTATTATTATTAACAACAACAACAACAACAATAATAAATGAATGAATGAATTGATAGTGTAATATTTATAAGAACACATAATTATATATTTATTATAAGGTATTACATTGTTGATTTTATTAAAATAAAATAACATACAACAACAAATAACGTAAAATGTCAACTTAAAACATCTTTCTAACTTTATCCATGAAGCCAAAAAGATATATCAATAAAAACTACATCATTATATATGAAGTCATAAAGTCTTGTTTATTAAACAATCATCGAAATAGAAAGAAATGTGTTGTAATTTTTTATACTTACAAAAAAGAAAATTAAAATCACTACAAAACCAATTCAATGTATTGTTAATAAGAGAAATAAAGGTACAAATACAATTCACAAACTTATAACAAATCATAAATCTCTATGTACATCCTTGTAATGAAAGAATGAATTTGATGATAAGAATTATATAGAGATAGTCATCACATTATCATTTTACTACTATTATGTTCATAACTATGCATTAATTAAGGATCCGGGAGTTTTATTTTAAGCAACATTTTTTTACATAATTAAAATATTTTAATATAATCTTGAATTATTCAAAAAACATTAAATTAGAAAGTATTTTGAGATTTAAAAACTTTTAATGCGAGTTTTATTATAAGCATCCATTTTGACATAATTAAAATGTCTTTATCTTACAACTATTATACCCAAAATTATGCATAAATTAAGGAACAAATAGTTTTATTTTAAGCAATAGTTTTGACATAATTAACATATTATTATTATAATATAATATTGAATTCAAATTCAATTAGAATTGTGTAACCATTAATTGGTATTTTAGTAGAATTTTAAAAAAATCTTGATAGTATTTTGATATTGGAATATTTTTAATGACGAAATTTGAAATTCAAATAGCATTATGTAACCATTAATTTGTATTATAATGGATGTTTAACCTCAAACTGGAAAGTATTTTAGGTTAATGTATATATTCTAAATTTAGTAAAATGCAAATGTCATATTTATATAAAAAAGAAAAATTTAACATAAATTATGAGACATTAAATTGTTATGTAAATTCAAATACAAAAACACACAAACACTAACAAAGATAAATAAAAAGTTAAAACATTTTTATAACTTATAACATGAGAAAAAAACACATATTAATTAAAAAATTAAGCAACTAATTAAATCAACATCCCAAAATTGAAATCTATAAGGAATTGTAAGGTCCCGAACCGGGTAGCCCTACTTTAACGTCGGATTTACTCATGAACGCCATTCTTACAAATCAGAGTTTATTAACACTTTCCCGGAATATAAAACTTTAACCGTTTATTACAAAACATCTAATCTTTTCCTTGATACCATAACACACAACATTATATTTAAAACATCATTTCTTCTATCCTCAGATGCCAGCTGTTCAATTTATGCCACGTGTCATCCTCATGCTAACTCTTTGGTCAAATCACCTGCGTGCATACTAAAAGTCAGCTACGCTGAGTGAGTTCTAGTTAATCATACATCATACCATACAAACATTTATTTTCATATACATACATATTCGAATATACATATCAATATCTTAACCTTGTATATATATATATATATATATATCCATAGGAGGAACGTCACATATTATCTATTAAAAGAACCATGGCTAGTGTCCATGCTATATATATATATTCTCCATAGAAGGACACTCTATATACTTACAAAGAAGAAACATTCTATATATTTCCATAGAAGGAACAATATGCTTTCCATTAAAGGAACACTGTACTTTCCATTAAAGGAACACTGTACTTTCCATTAAAGGAACACTATGCTTTCCATTAATGGAACACTATGCTTTCCATTAAAGGAACACTATGCTTTCCATAGAAGGAACACTCTATACATATTATCCGTAGAAGGAACTCTGTACGTAATTTATTGTTTAATATCCATATAAGGAGGCAATCACTATTCTTGGCAATACATGCAATATCCGAAGATCGTTCACGTACCGACAAGCAATCATCTTTACATTACATACAATATTCAAATCTATATCTATAATCTGACAGTACGTGCAATATCCGAAGATCGTTCACGTACCGACAAGCTTTCATTCTCATTCAAGACATATATAGATAACATATAAATCATACATGGCATACACTTACCAATTAAGGTAAGTGTATTAACTATCACATCGAGTATGCACACAGCCCCGAAAACATAACAAGGAAAGGGTCTAGAAGCTCACCTGAACTCGGTTACGTTCAGTGTTGATGGTTACTCCTTCCGAGATATGTGTACACGTAACGATTAACTATCACTACCCATATCACGTTCCTAGTATAACAATAGCCCACAACGAACGGGGGTCTGGGGGCAACGCACCTGGCAGCGGGGTTCTAGGGGCGGCAGCCCCTAGCGGGGTCCAAGGGGCAGATTCGTCCCTTATTACCATCTGATTCGTCATCTCAAGACTTGATTCGTTATCTCAGCATAGCGAATGAGCCTATAACGAATCACCAGATTCGTTATCTTATTTAACAAATGGGTGATTAACGAATTAAGGGCTGATTCGTTATCAATTCACATGAATGAGTCACATTCGTTATGCATGCGTAACGAATTGATCCACCATAACGAACTATCAACAGTTCTTATCCAGATCTTTGACTCTAGGGTCAAAGTCAAAATTGATAAGAACAAGAACGGTCATTTCTTAACGAAACATCATGATTTAGGTATCATTGGAATCGTCTAAGCAGCGCCTACAAACCCTAACCATTCAATCATCCAAATGTTCGTGTTTATAGGGTGTGATTTAGGCATATATATACGGGTTCTATTAGGTTAACAATTAACCTATCAAATGTTAATCGATTTCCATAAGATTTGTTGCTTTGGACTCGTTTATAACATACTAAAACAGATCTATGATTTCCCAAACCAAACCGAACCTATATGAACAATTTCTAAATATAGACGTACCTTAAACGAGTCGGTTTACAAACACGGTTAAGCCTTGATGTTGTTTTGGTTTTTCACGACGATCTAGCACCAACGGGTTCGGGTTTCCACCTTCAAATCTTGGCTCGGGTTATAGGATGGTGTTTGTGTGTGTTTATCAAGGTGTAGGCTATGGTGTAGATTTGGATAAAAATGGAAAGGATTAGGGTTTAAGGGGTATTTATACTCCCTTAAGCCCATGGACCTAAGGCCCATCTTTCCCTTTTTGGTCCATAATTAATTCCATCTAAAAGGCTACTTAACCTATCATATTTTATTATTATTATTATTAACCGAACGAAAAATTGAGATGTTATAGGAATACTTCAACATACATGAAGTCCGAGACCTGAAAAATTACAAAACATATTAGTAAATATAGGGGGTAATAATAGTATTTTCGTGTTTTTATCATAAAATCGATTGCTAAATAAGTATATATTTGTGTGTGTGTGTGTGTTTGTGTGTGCGCGCGTGTGTGTTAAAAGGAAAATCAAACCCGAGCTGACCCATTAAAAAATATGTATTTAACTCTAAAAATTTTTAAATATAATTTGTTATTATGGAAATGTCAAATCCGTTTTAAACTAATTTATTGACTGCTTAACAAAAATAGTTTGTAAAATCAATCAAGAATTTAATTTTTTCTTATTTGAAATTCAAAATTTTGACCACAAAATAAAACATAGTAAAATTGCTTCAACAAAATACAACAAAATAATATATACACAATCTAACTATACTATTAAAACAATATAGTTTAACTCAACATGGCCCTTTCTTATTTGTGTATTCTTAACCTTTCCATGTATATCTAGCATTCCTTTAATTTTCATGTGAATAAAATAATTCTAAAATAAATTAAAATACTATAAAATCAATTATATTAAATTCTATTCAATGATTATTAATTTATATTATTATGTATTCATATATCATAAGTAATTTAGTTTATTTTATATTATTAACATTATTTTAGTATATAGGCTTAATTACATGAATTGTGTATTAAATCAAATATTTAGAGATTGAAAATATTGTACAACATAATAAAATATATATTGTATACCTTAAACTAAAAATCTTATATTTTTGTTTGTCTATTATTATCTTATAGTATACAAAAATAATATATTATCCCGTCTTTAGTAAACATCATTTTAAATATCATAAGGACAAAGTATATAATGAATACAACCTAAAAAGATTATAAGATAACATATATGCCAATAAAATTATATAATAAATTATCAATAATGCGAACATTCCTTTATAATGGCTGTAATATTGGATGGTTGTATAAAAAATTATCGATAATCATTATTTTTTAAAGTTGTATAATAAATTGTCGATAATTATCAATAAATTTAACATATATATCTTACCAATAAAATAAGTCAATAATTAAAATGATTATCAACTTTTGTAAATGATGTTTTAAATTTTAACCATAATTTTTATCCCTTTCTCTCCCTCTAAATTTATTTATGCATTTGTGAAATACCACTCGATATTACGGTGTACTAAATTATCGATAATGATTAACCATTCCATAAATTTTAAACTTTTAAATTAACCATCAAGATTGATTATATACTAAATATACCATGATTAAAAATTCATTATTTCTAAAATTATTTTCAAATTTTAATTTTAAAATTTAGAATAACTTAAATACCATGATTAAAAATTCATTATTTCTAAAAAGATTTTCAAATTTAATTTTAAAATTTAGAATAACTTAAATATTTTTAAAATATGGTCAAACATTATATAATTAACCTCTTCAAATTTTAAATAACTTGAATATTCCCTATCTTATAACGTAAGTATTTTAGTTTAATTGACATTAGTAAACATTTTTTTGAATATTTTTTATGTTCTAAATCTTTAATTCTATGATGTAAATAAATTATTTCAAAATCCCTTTTTTTATTTGTATTGTTTAATTGGTTAACTAGGGTATAGCCCGTGTTACACACGGGTGGAAAAACATGTCAACATATATAATAAATTTAAACAACAAATTCATGCATAACTAAGTTATTGAATAAGTGTTACCTTAAATTTAATCTTCAGATTCCAAAGAGTTTAGAAGATCATCAAAATTTGGCTCATAGTTCTCTCACTCTAACAACCATTTTACCTTATCGCTAACTTCATTTTCCAAATCAAAATGTGTCCTTTCTTTTCTAATATTAGCAAGATTCAAGTGATTCAAATCTCTTAAAAGAAACATTGATTATAATATTGATTTAGGATAGTTCCCGTGTTACATGCGGTGGAACATATTTAAAACATAATATATATGTAACATCATATAAATTAAATCAAATGCAAATGTTGTACTTATAAATAAATGATATATTTCAATATTGTTCAATATTGTTCCAAATGATAGTATTTAAACTAACAATATATTTCAAACTCGGGTAATATTTAAAACGAAAGTACGAAAAAATTCTTAGTAGTTGTAGAAATTATAATATTGGATTTAAAATTGAAATAGATTGGAAGATAATGTTGAATTTCGGTTTGTTAATACTAAAGTCTATAACTTATTTTTGTAAAGTTCATATAAAGGTTGAAAATTATAGTCAAATCATTATTCATTATCATTATTATAAAATAAAGTCTAAATCATATACCAAGGATGCATATAATTACCGGAAAGTTAATTTGAATTTGTAATTTATATATATACAATATTGTATATTGTATACAATTACCAAAGATATTTTATATATATATATACAATATTGTATATTGTATATGGTCCTTAAGTTATTAACCTTTATAAACACAATTAGAATAAGTTGTTTAAATGTAACAATATAGTCAAAATTTAAATGTATATAAAATAATATATTTTAGTCAAATCATTATTAATAATATGGACCATTAATTATAAATTAATGGTTAATCATATACCAAAAATGTTTAGAATTAGCATATTCAAAGCATTAACCTCCACTGACCTTAAATACGTAAGGTGAAATTTGAGTGCGTGATTAATTTTATAACTATCTATTACATATACTTATTTATGTGAGATATAATATAAATAGAAACGATAATAAAATTTTGAAATTAGAATATAAATAGTAATCAGATAGTTTGTAAATTATCAAAATATTATCAAAATAAGGTAATATAACTTATTTTGAAAATTTTAGTCAACTTATTATTTAAATTATTGATCATTAATTCTAAAACTAAGTTGTTTAAATGTAACAATATAGTCAAAATTTGAGTGTATATAAAAAAATATATTTTAGTCAAATCATTATTATTATTATGGACCACTAATTATAAATTAATGGTTAATCATATACCAATATTGTTTAGAATTACCATATTCAAAGCATTAACCTACATTGATCTTAAATATGTAAGGTCAAATTTGAGTGCGTGATCAATTTTATAACTATCCATTACATATACTTATATATGGTGATCAATTTTATAACGATAATAAATTTTTTAAATTAGAATATAAATAGAAATAAAATAGTTTTGTAAATTATAAAAATACAGGAATATAAATTATGTTTTAAAATATAGTCAAAATTTAAATATATATAAAATAATATACTGTAGTCAAATCATTATTATTATTATTATTATGAACCATTATTTATAAGGAAAGTCAATATTCAATACTGATGTTAATTAAAGTGTGATTGGGATAATTAAAGTATTTAAATTACAATATTCATGTTAATTCGGTTATATAAACAAATAAGGAAAGTCAAACTAAATAAACTGTATTAATGGGATAATTAAATATGTACATGAATATACATGATTATTCAAAAAATAATTATACCTCAATATAAAAAAGTACATCTTATAAAGTCATCATCAATCCGTGAAATTAGATAATATGAATGGGATAACAACCTGAAATAATAAAATCGAATATTAATATTGATATTATGGATTATTTTAATTATAATTAATAACCGGAAAATTTTAAAGGTGTTACCGGAAAAACGAAATTGTGAGAATGACCATGGTATCTCGGATTTTTTCGTAGAATTTAAATTGAAATTAGGTTGTATGACTCGTGACATTCACCTGAAATCATAAAGTAGAATATTAATGTTGATGTTATGGAACATTTGATATTTAATTTATAACCGAAAAATTTAAATGTCTTACCGGAAAATAACAAATAATGATAATAATCATGGTATCTCCGTTTTTTATTAAGAAACTAAAATAAAATTTTTCATAAATCAATCGGGTAGATTACCTGAAATAATAAAGTTTTGTTATAACATTGATATTATGGAATATTAGAATTATAGTTTATAACCGGATAATTTAAAAGTGTCTTATCGTAAAAAAGAAATAATGATACTGAATATGGATGAAGCTGATTTATATTTAGAACATAGAAGAAAAACATGTATAACAAAAAAAACAAGAAAAATATTAAACTTACCGGAAAAACATACCGGAATAACGTAAATACGTAGAAATATTAGCTTCATCGCCGTTTTTTATTTAGAACCTAAACTGATTTTAAAAAAATCAGTTAACAATGAAAATAAAGATAAAAAGGTTGGATCTACAATAACCGGAAGAAAATATGATGTTGCCGGAAAAAGATATAACCTTGCCGGAAAATCATATAACATTGTTGGCCATTAAATTATAATATATAACCTTATCAGAAAACGATTAATCTCGATCTACATTACCGGAATTTAGAAGATGGTGGATGGTGGAGTTAGTAAGCCGATATATATATATATAGAGAGAGAGAGAGAGAGAGAGAGATTAAAATATTAATATATAAATATAATATATATATATATATAATCTAAAGATTTTCTTTTTTAGTTAATTTTCATTGTTTAATATATTGTGAATATTCTGTTGAACATGCACTAATATACATAGGATTTATTTCCGTTTTTGAGTTAATTTTCATTGTCCACTTCCAACGCAATGTGTTTTTTCAATATATAGGATATATTTTTCATTCTTAAAGACATCAAGATAGCTTAGTTGGATGGTTTGTGTGCTATGTATTAAGACTTTCATCTCGCTCAAAGCCCAGGTTCGAATCCTAGTCCATGCAACAAATTTTTGATTTATTAAAAAATGTTTGATGACTTGGCAATGATGTGGCATTGATGTGGAGAAGCTAGTTGTAACAACATGAAGATTTCGAGTTCAAAGTATTAACTTTCCAATGTCTAGGGACTAAAATTGCCAAATTCCAAACTTGAGGGTTAAAAATGAAAATATGGTTTTCCTGACACATCGCGCTACGCGATGAGTCAGAAGAGACTCCCATCGCGTATCGCGATGGGGTGTCTGACAATGCGTGACACGTGTGCCACGTGGCACACAGTGGCACTGGTTATCGCCACGTGTCACCACATGGCAACACTGCTGCCACGTGTTGCCACGTGGAGCGGTGCCTGCCACGTGTCGACACAGGGCAAGTCTACGCTATGAGTCAGCAGACCTATATCGCGATACGCGATAGGTCTGCTCAGGAACCCATCGCGTAGCGCGATGGGAGCCAATTTTATGTCTATAAATAGCAAGGTCCGGGTTTCATTCTTGGCATCCCACAACTCAGCTCTCTTACCTCTCTCTAACATCTCTCTAAGTTTTACAAACCCGACCCTTAATTTGCCTCGATAAGCGTGCCACGATCTCTCGTTTGTGTACAACGTTTCCTTGAAGTTTAAACCACCCTCCACCCACACTCAACCAAGAAGGTGTTGTTATAATGGCAATGAATCTCGATAAGCGTGTTGTCGAGAATTGAAGTTTGGCATTATCAATTGAAGACCAAAGAGTTCAAGCGGCGTTGGAGTGCTGCTCGAGTCCCTAGAATTTCTATACGCCACTTAAGGTTAGGTGTAATATCGAATTCAATATAATTTAATATTATATTCAAGGCTTAAGCCTTAAGTCGAGGATATACTCGATACCTCGATAAATGAAAAGAAAACATAACAAAGAAAGGAATGAAAGTATGATTATGAATATTGTTGAATACGTATATATGTGTGTAAGTATATATGTAAATATTCTTTGTTATGAAAATATTATTTAATGAATAATGAGTATTCTTAAATAATAAAAGAAAATGATTACGTTTCTTGGAGAAGAAGAAACGTCGAGGTTTTAATATAAACTAAAGGTTTATAATTTACTTTTAAACTAAAGGTTTTCAAGTAAATAAGAATTGAACTAAAGGTTCAATCGAGGATTGAGATATAAGACTAAAGGTCTTAAGCCGGATTGTGTATCCGACTAAAAAATATTTATACTCGTACTATATGTGTGAGATAAAGAAAGGGAAAGACTCTTGGACGGTGAGTGAAGCCGATCATAAAGAGACAAGGTGAATATGTCCCCATACTTTTAAACTTGTTTTAAAATGAATCAAACATGTTATATGAAATTGTTTACAAGGAACTATGTGTTCCTAAAAACCGTTATAAATAAGGGTATGAACCTAGCCCTCAGGCTGTGGTATACGTATGTCTGGATCCTTACATAGGTGGTACTATGCGATGTATGGGCATGATCGCACCACCCTTGGTCGTAGGACGCTCTCCTGCAGGGAGTACAACCGTTGTGTATATTTACGAGTACTTAACTAAGTCGAACGCTGCGGTGTTTTCTAAGGTGACCTAGAGTAGAGACTCATATTTATAATGTGTTGTTTGACTTTGTTATTCTTATGCCACGTTGGGCCGAGGCAGGCGTAGTCTCTAGGGGTAATAAAGTAAAAGAAGTATTTTTGCGTCAGCGTGTTCACCAGCATTCGTTGCTGACGTATTTTATTACATTTTGCAGGTGAACAAAGTTAGAGCTTGGACATGACGAAGTACTAATATCCGATGGCTCGGATTCATTTTGTATAATTTTAATATGGTGGTTTGTAAAACATAAACAAGTAATCTTTTGTTAACAACTCTAAAAGGGTATTTTATAATTCCCGTCTTTTGAATGTATATATAAATTACACTTTTGATCCTTAAAGTTTTATAAGTCTTCCGCTACATAAAGAAACTCTGATTTATTTACAAACACGATACCAACTTGTTGGTCGCGCTCCTAGGCCCTAGATGGGGGTGTGACAGGTTTGGTATCAGATCCATCGATCTTAGCGAATTGGGTATCATAAAACAATACCCAAGCTTCGATCCAAGTATAGGAAACTATTTGATTATTTGTTTTAAGGATAAGATAAGCTGGTAACCTTTCTATCCCTCTCTACATTCTAAACCACCCAAAATTGTTAGATGTCATTCAAAGCTCTTATGGAGAATTTTACTCGCAAGGCCAAGGAAGCCGGTATAGCCGAACCTTACCCCGAGGATAACATGAGCGATGGATATTATGAAGCGTTCTTTGATCAAGACGTGGAACGAGACTTGTCCAAACCCTTCTATTACCCCAGAAGTAATCATTACCCGATGGAAGTACCCGATAGTCCACCAAAGCCAAGTGTTGAGCCACCGAGACACTCCAGCTATCACCCACCAACCATGCCGATGTATCAACCATCACAAGAACCACAAAACTATCCCACCGGATATTTCCCAAATGCACACCCATCCTATACTTTCCTTTCAAACCGACCCATAAAAGAAGAACCACGAAGCCCATCCTCCGATTGGATGCAGTGTCATTCCGACCCATGCCGATGGTTTACTGGAAGCTCCACCATGAATGAAGTCAACTCGCAACCCAACAATATTTAAGGGTCGTCCCGCAAGCCCAAGATGAGGATAATGATGCCCTACGAAAATTTCAAGATACCCCCAATGGAGAACGAAACTGCACAAACAATGGAGGAAGATGAAGATGAACAGGAGGAAGAAGAACCCAATGAAGAAGAGGATCCCGATGAAGAGGAAGATCCGAAAGAAAATGATAAGGACCCTATGGAGGAGTCCGAGGAAGAAATGGAAGACGAGCATCTTGAGAACTCTAACGAGATGTCAAGCTCAATGAATGGATCACTCACTTCCAGAAATCCAAGCTACGGTTCCGTCAATCCGTATGTTCAATATCTGGAGCAACTAAGGAACCAAGCTTCGTCAAGCTTCCCACCATTTCAAGGGAGAATCCCTTCAATTCAATAACAAGCCGATGAAATTCGCGAGCAAAATCAAGCCGCCAAGACATACCTCTACCTTGCATCTGACCAGACTTATGTTCCGTATCCTGAACCGCGGAACCATTACGAAATGGTAACACTGGGTTATCGCGACCCACCTCCACAGTACGGATACCCCAACATAGTCCCGCAGTCGTATGAGGAACATCTGGATCGTGCATTGCATGAGACTGGCGACTGGAGAAAGAAGGTAGACGAGAAAGAAAAGAAAAAGAAGAAGGTTGGAGAAACACTCCTTCGTAAATGCAACAAACTAACGAAGGTAGTGAAGAAGTTCCTGAAAGATTGAAGACGGTGGAAAGAAGTGTTATGAGGAGACTACATGTAAAATAGTTTTGTATGTTATGTGTGTACAATAAAGAACGTTTGAAACGTTCTAATGTAATGATAGGACAAGTTATATATATCGTTGAAACGATATATATATATATATATGTATGTGTAATAAAAAATATATATATATATCTTTTATGATATATATATATGTGTGTAATAAAAGGTGTGTTTAATGAAATAAACGTTGTTAAACTTTTCAGACTAACTTGAAAAAGATAAAAGAAAATGTCTGAACAAAGCAATAATAACGAGAATGCTCGTAAAGAAAAATAAATGAAAGACAAGGGGAAAGGCCCCGAGAACGAGCGAGAGGAAGAAATTCCCGAGAAATATATGAATAAAATTCAAAAGATGATTAAAAATGCCGTTAGGGAAGAATCCGCATTTAGATCTCAATCTAGACAATCTAGACATTCTCGAACTGCAAATCCTTCCGTTCATCCATCTCGAAAATCCAAAAAGTCTCGACCGAATCCATCTCGTGTCGAGGAAAGTGTCATGAGTCTAACGCCGACGGCGGAGTTAGACGTGAGTTCAAGAAACTCAAGATAAGTGGTTGTTCGTTCAAAGACTTCAAATACTATGGACCGAAAGAGTTCCATGGTGACAAAGGAGTTATCACAACCGTGAGATGGCTCGAGGAGATGGAGACTATTGTTATCATGAGTAAGTGTTCTGAGGAGGAAAAGATCCAATATTCTGCTTTGATGTTTAAGGGTGAAGCGCACAAATGGTGGAATGCGTTGTTGATAAGTAAGGGAAGAGATGTGATGTATGGCCTGACATGGGATGAGTTTAAGGACATGGTGATGGGAAAGTTTTGTCCCATGCACGAAACTGACCAGATCCAAACGAAATTCCTTAATCATAAGGTCGTAGGGACAAACCTTCGGGAATACAACACTAAATTCCTTGAGTATTGTCGCCTTGTTCCCCAGCTGGTTAACCCTGAGTCCAGCAAAGTCACAAGATACATATGGGGATTTCCACGGGAAATCCGTGACATGGTAAGGTCTCACTTGCCTCAAACCGCTGACTCTGCAATGGAGTTGGCTGGTTATTTGATGGGCGGCATGGTCCGCAATAAAGAAGAGGACAAGAAGGTGCCAACAACAACGGCTGCTCAAGGAAAGACTGGAGGAGGTTCCAATTTTAGAGGAAAGGGCGTATACCGAAACAACTCTACGCCGTGCAAGACATGTAGGAGATACCACAAGGGCCGATGCAATTTCGCCCCATCTCCTAAAGTCTGTGAATCATGTAATCGTACGGGACATGATGCTGATAATTGCTGGAAGAAGAAAATGACTTGCTTCAATTGCAAGGAAATGGGCCGTTTAAGTTTTGAGTGCCCAAAGAACAAGCCCGCTGCTGGTGGTGCGGGTGGAAGTGGTCAAAACAAAAAAGTAAACGCTCGAGTCTTCGTACTCGACACAAAAAGGGCCGCTGACGTGCCAGAAACCATAACCGGTACGTTTCTAGTCAACGACACCTATGCTAGAGTTTTATTTGATTCAGGTGCCAATTTGAGTTTTATAGATTATATTTTCTGTAGTCTATTAAATGAACCATTAACTAAATTAGATAAAACTCTAAGCGTCGAGACTGCTAGCGGTGAAATCGTTAAGATCTCCGAAGCCCTTGAAAACGGAAAAATCCTTTTAGCCGGTTATTTGTTACCTATTTGTTTGTTACCCATGAGTCTGGCTGGTTTTGATATTGTACTTGGTATGGATTGGTTATCCGATAACCATGCCCGTATCATCTGCAATAGCAAAACTGTTGAACTTCAAGCCCCGATAAACGAACGATTCGAACTGAAGGGGACAAGACGCTGGCCAAGTTAGCATAATCTCCATGATTAGGGCTAACAAATGTTTAAATCAAGGATGCCTCGCATTCATGGACTACGTCACTGAAGAGTCAAAGCCAAAAGAAATCAAAGACGTTTCTATCGTATCTGACTATTCTGACGTCTTTCCTGATGAACTCCCTGGTATTCTTCCCGATCGTGAAGTAGAGTTAGAATCGATTTGGTTCCTGGCACTGCTCCGATCGCGAAAACTCCGTATCTCTAAATGCCAACCGTAATGAAGGAGTTGAAGAAACAACTTGATGAACTTCTTGAAAAAGGTTTCATTCGACCGAGTTCTTCGCCTTGGGGAGCACCAATTATATTCGTCAAAAAGAAGGATGGTTCCATGAGGATGTGTATCGACTATCGTGCGTTGAACAAAGTCACAATCAAAAACCGATATCCACTCCCTCGTATTGATGATCTTTTTGACCAACTTCAAGGTGCTAGCTTCTTTTCAAAAATCGATCTTCGTTCCGGCTATCACCAACTTAAAGTCCAATATGAAGATATTCCAAAAACTGCTTTCTGAACAAGGTATGGACATTATGAGTTCACGGTTATGCCGTTTGGACTTACTAATGCTCCGGCCGCATTCATGGATATGATGAACCGTATTTGCAAGCCTTACTTAGATAAATTTGTTATCGTGTTCATCGACGACATACTCATTTACTCTAAGTCAAAGGCTGATCATGAAGTCCACCTTCGTACTTTACTTGAAATTATAAGAACCGAGAAGTTGTACGCCAAGTTCTCGAAATGCGAGTTCTAGTTGCACGAGATGCAATTTCTTAGTCACATTATCAATGTTAACGGTATTCAAGTGGACCCCGCTAAGATTGAAGCTATCTCTAAGCGGGAGATCCCAAAGTCACCAACCGAGATCCGAAGTTTCTTGGGTTTGGCTGGCTATTACCGTAGGTTTATCGAGAATTTCTCCCGTATCGCAGTTCCCTTAACTTCTTTAACTCGTAAAAACATCAAGTATGAATGGGGAACGAAGCAACAAGAGGCGTTTGTTGGTGCATTATGTCAGTAGTTCAGTATCTAGTGTCTGTAATCGTGTTAGTTGGTTTTGTTTTGATTTGTATAGGTTGTCTCACAAGTTCGCCTAATATAAGCGAACTTGTGGACAAGCGAAGTTATTGACAACTTCGCCTAGTCTGTTAGGCGAAGTTGTTGAAGGCTTTATAAGCCTTGGCTACGGCTTGTTTTAAAGATAGGATTCCAGAACGTGTAATTGTGATTGAACATCACGTGTTGAAAGGTTGCAATACAACATATCTTTTGGGTATTGTAACGTGTGTTCGTGTTCGGTATTAACATAGTTTACATCCTACGCTCGTATCGTCTTACGTAGGGATTCCGCACCTACGTAGTACGAGATACTTCCGTGTAGATCCGGATGGGAACCTACAATTGGTATCAGAGCATTTGCTCGTGATTGTGTGGTTCGGGATTATCACACGAGTGTAGAAATCGTTCCGTTCGACTATTCGCGGGACGAGTTTACTTTGAAATACCGAGTTTTTGTGCCCTACCCATCTCCCACTATCAAATATTACCCATTACACCTTCGCATACCTCGCAATACGTCAAATTAAAACCTGCAAAAACCTTGTGTTCATCAGGCGAAGTTGCCGTCACTGTTCGTAGGGTTTAGGCGAAGTTATAAGTTTAAGCGAAGTTGTCATCAAGCGAAGTTAAGTAGCAAGCGAAGTTAAGAGTTTCAGCGAAGTTAAGGAATCAAGTGAAGTTAAGCTTAAGCGAAGTTAAGCATAACTTCGCCTACTGGTCACTGTTCAAATTAAAAAAAAAAATTGTGTGTGTTTTCAAGTCGTGTTTCTTTCAGCGATGACTTCGATAAACATTACGGAACTGGTGAAAATGGAAGTTGAAGCCGGTTCAGCAACTAAGGCTCCGAAAATGCTTAAGGGTACCGATTTCGTTGCTTGGAAAGATCGGTTTGAACAGTATGTTAAATATCAAGATGCTAAGATGTGGGTGTGCATACAAGACGGATACATTCCACCAACATCCTTGTTTGAAGATCGTGAACAAATAAAGAAGTACAGTAAGATGGATGAGGAGGAGAGGAAAATGTATGAGGCAGAGAGTAAAGCTCATGCGGCAATCACCATGGCTCTTCCACAAGAGATTCTTCACACCTTTAGGAAATACAAAACCGCTAGAGAGCTATGGGAAGCGCTAGAAAATCGATATGAAGGTAATGTGGGGATACGTGCATCCAAAATTAAACTACTCAAAACCCAATTCTCGGTGTTCAAATATTTGAAAAATGAATCACTTGATGATATCATCACAAGATATTATCACCTGATGACCGAACTTAGAAATTACTCAATTGACTATAAAGGAAAAGAGATTGTAGAAAAACTTCTTGATGCTCTTCCACCGAAATGGGAAATGTACACGGTTTTGATGAGAGAAGATAAAGAGTTTGCCAATATTGATTTGGAAACTGCAGTCAATAAATTAAGAACTTTTGAACTTAAAATGGTTCGGAAAGAGACACCAACTGATCAGGTTCAGGATCCTGGAATGTATGGTGCGAAAGTTACTTCAAGTTCAAATTCAAAGTCAGAATCCTCTGCTTATTACTCAAAGGGAGACTCAAATTCAAATTCAACTAATGATGGTCATGTGACTCTCAACATGGATGGTGATGTATGTTTCGTAGCTGCAGGAAGTAATTCTTCAAAACCTCAAGCCACAACTGGTAACTTTTCATCAAATGTTCCAACCAACTACTCACAGATTCCCATGAGTGTTAAATCAGCTGAACATCAGTTTGCTCTCTATGCATCTTTCATTGCATCTTATGAGAATTACATCAAAGGTAAAATAGTCGATCCTGCAACTTTGGACAAAGACTATGATCAAATCGATGCTGATGATCTAGAAGAGATGGATCTGTAGTGGCAGATGGCTATGATAGTAAGAAGGGTTAAAAGATTCATGAAGAAAACGGGTAGAAAGTTCGTTGGAGAAAGACCAGGGTTTGATAAGTCAAAGGTTAGATGTTATAACTGTCAACAGAATGGTCATTTTGCTAAGGAATGTACAAATGAGAGAGTCAAACGTAATCAGAACAGGTCTGCACAACAGAATGGGGGAGGTAGTGAGAACAGGGATATGGTATCTAGACAGAATGGGGGATACAACTGGAATCTGCAAGTTGAGGAAGTGTTCGAACAGGCTAACTTGGTAAACATCGACACTGGAGGGAGTGATAAAGAGACGAGAGAAAATCAAGCTTATATGGCAGAAGTGAACGATCAGCTCTCTGAGGTAAGTTCTGAACTTCATTGTATGCAATGTGAAAATCTGTCTGAACAATTGAAAACAGTAACTGATCAGTTTGTCAGTTTGGAAGCTCAATTTAAAACGTTAAAAGAAGATCATCATTACACTAAAACTAGAGAAAACAGTTACTCGGTAAAAATAAAAGCTAGTGAAAAGGATATCAGAAGTCTTAAAGCCAGTCTAGCTGATAAAATACAAGTAATTGATCTCAGTTATGAAGTGTTTGAAGAAAAAACCAAACTAATTGCTGAAAGGGATAAACAGATAGCTGATTACCAGGTAAAAGTGGTGGAATTAAACAGAAAAATCGAACAGTTTAGAAATTCCTCAGCAATGCTTGATCACATCGTAAGCGTTCAACGTTCCCCAGTTAACAAAGGGGGAATTGGATTTTCTGAAGTTCCGCCACCATATAACCATAACTATACGTATGATCCTAGTAATCAGAAATCTGTTGATGTTGAGATTAGCCAGACAGTTCCTGTCAAAGTTTCGATTAAAGAACCTGAAGTGAGTAAAAACGAAACGAGTAAGCCTGTTTCGAATGTTAAGATTTCTGTTCCTAGCTCTGTCTCATCAAATTCGGACAAGACACCCGAATCTAGTGAGATAAAAGAAGAGGTAGTGTTATTAAAACGTGGGGAGGAATATAAGCCAACTGAAAAGAACTCTCCCCTAAACCCGTTTGTCCCACCATATGTTAGACAAACGAATAGTAATGCAACCTCAACATCTGAAACAACGGTTGAGACGAAAGTTGAACACAGGAGTTGTTTCAGATGCAATCAAATAGGACACCTGATTGCTGATTGTCCTCTTAATCAGAGATTCAGAGGTATGAGGCCTCCGAAAACTGAGAATAAAACGAATAGTAATTACTATAATGGTAAGAATACTAACTCACCAAAGTTCAGACATTGGACTAAACCAAGATTTCAAAGATATCAATCTCAGTTTTTCCCAGTTAACAACCAAACCTACCATCATAATTTGGTTAATTCACTAAGGTTTGGAAGGCCTCATAGTCAATCCTCAAGAAGGTTTCCTTTTAGGACTTACAGAAATCATTCTCAAACTAACTTTGGACAACCAAAGTATGGGATGCCGATTAACAGATTTAATCGACCCAAGACCAATAGGTCTTGGGTCCCCAGATTTTAATCTTTTCTTTAACTGTGCAGGAATAGTTGAACATGACTGTAAACAATCTGTGGGTTGTGGATAGTGGCTGTTCCCGGCACATGACAGGTAACAAGAATTTGTTACACGAATGGAAACCTGTTCAAGGAGGTAGGGTAAGTTTTGCTGGAGAGAGTGGTGGTAGAATTACTGGTATTGGAACCGTGACAAATGGTAAGATGAAGTTAGAGAAGGTGAATTTTGTTGAGGAGTTGAAGCATAATTTGTTTAGTGTGTCTCATATTTGTGACAAAGAGTACACAGTGCACTTTACTAAAGATGAAGCAATAGTTCTGTATACGGGTTTCAAGATACCAGAGGCATGGGTGGTGATGAAAGCTCCAAGACAAAATAACACTTATGTAATGGATATGAGGTCAACTGAGATGGCAACAGAAGAGTCATGTCTTCTGTCCAAGGCAACTGAATCTGAGTCAGAATTATGGCATCGAAGAATGGGGCATATACATCTTCGTAAAATGAATTACATTATCAAGAATGGCCTGGTGCTGGGTGTTCCCTTGAAGAATTTTAACTTTGAAGATCAATGCTTGTCGTGCAAGAAGGGAAAGCAACACAAGAAACCTCATCACTCCAAGAAGGTTAACTCAATCGTCAGTACACTAGACCTGCTTCACATGGATCTCTTTGGTCCCGTGAATGTAAAGAGTCTAGGTGGAACTTCATACTGCTTGGTAGTAACCGATGATCACTCTCGATACTCTTGGGTATATTTTCTAAAGGCAAAAGATGAGACGGTTCAGTTGGTGATTAACTTGATTACCAAGGTTGAAAACATTGTTGGGAGAAAGGTTAAGTACATCAGGAGTGATAATGGGACATAGTTCAAGAACTACCAGATGGAGATGTTCTACTTACAAAAAGGGATAGACCATCAGTACAGCGCCCCGTACACTCCGCAACAAAATGGGGTGGCTGAGAGGAAGAATAGAACGCTAATTGAAGGAGCCAGAACTATGCTGGCTGATACTAAACTTCCCGTGGTATTCTGGGCTGAAGCTGTTGCCACAGCCTGTTATATCCTTAATCGTGTTTTAACTGTTAAAAGATTGAATAAAACTTGTTATGAACTTATGCATGGTCGAAAACCACACTTGAATGGTCTCGAACCATTCGGGTCCCCATGTACGATATTAAAGACAAATTCTAAATTTGGTGAGAAATTCGACGAAGGTATTTTAGTCGGATATGTTGTTGGGACACCCAACAGAAGAGTCTTTAATTTATCGAACAGCAAGGTTGAAGTGGTATGTAGCACCGACATCACGAATTACAAACCACCAAAGCCTAGCACGGGACCCGCTGAAGCTTTTGACTATGATAAACTGTTCAAATCCTTTAATATGCCTTACTTGGATTTTGCAGAAGTTGATGAGAAAATTGCTTCACAGATTCTGTATGATGAGGAAGAAAATATTGCTCAACGTCCGCGATAAGATGAGTGTCATCCTTCCTCGTCAAGAACCGTTGATATTCCTGCTACCTCTACTGAGGAAGAATTCTACAATCCTTTTCACTCTCAACATCAATCACCCATTGATGAACTCTCTTCGAACTTGGAAAACAATCTGGAAGTCAGTACGGTTCCGACTACGGGAGTTCACAAAAATCATCCTTTGGAGAACGTGATAGGTGATCTGTCTGATGGTGTACAAACAAGACGAAGCTTGAATGAGCACACCTGTGTTTACGCAAGCATTAAGGAAACGGGTATCATTAATGAGTGCTTGTACACCTGTTTCATCAGCCAGATTGAACCAAAGAACTATCAAATGGCTCTCAAGGATAGCTCGTGGGTCGAAGTCATGCAAGAAGAGTTAGCTCAGTTCGAGAAGATGGAAGTATGGAAATTAGTTGCAAAACCAAAAGATGTACATGCTATTGGAACAAAGTGGGTCTTTAAGTGTAAGAGAGATGAGAAAGGGATAATCATAAGGAACAAGGCGAGGCTGGTAGTAAAAGGGTTTAATCAGCAAGAAGGAATCGACTACAATGAAGTGTTTGCTCCTGTGGCAAGATTGGAGGCAATCCGGCTATTTTTGGCATTTGCTGCACACAATCAGATGAAGGTGTTCCAGTTAGATGTAAAAAGTGCCTTTCTGAATGGTAAAGTCGATGAGGTAGTGTACGTTGAACAGCCTCCGGGTTTCCCTGCCCCTGATTTTCCTGATCATGTGTACAAGCTGAGTAAAGCGCTATATGGTCTACATCAGGCCCCTCGTGCCTGGTACTCAACCTTGTCTGATTATCTACTTGAAAATGGGTTCGAAAGAGGAAAGATCGACAGCACGCTGTTTGTCAAGAGAAAAGGGCGAGATTTTCTACTAGTTCAAGTCTACGTGGACGACATCATATTTGCTGCATCAAAAGTCGTCATGTGTCAGGAGTTTGAAGAAGTCATGAAAAAGAGGTTTGAAATGAGTGCAATGGGTGAATTAACTTTCTTTTTAGGATTTCAGGTTGATCAGAAGAAAGATGGGATGTTCATCCATCAAACTAAATATGTCCAAGACGTTCTCAAGCGCTTCAAGATGGA
This sequence comes from Bidens hawaiensis, assembly GCF_021521415.1. Lineage (NCBI taxonomy): Eukaryota > Viridiplantae > Streptophyta > Magnoliopsida > Asterales > Asteraceae > Bidens > Bidens hawaiensis. The sequence goes on along the minus strand of NW_027491824.1, from coordinate 337,170 downwards.
GGACAGCACTCCATTTGATACTCTGGTTTGCGTCAACCACAAACTGGGTGCTGATTCGGACAGTGATGAAGACGTGGACCCCACCCAATATCGAGCAATCATAGGTTCTTTAATGTATTTAACTGCGTCTAGACCTGATATTATGTTTGCAGTCTGTCTCTGTGCTCGATTTCAGGCAAGCCCAAAGGAATCTCACATAAAGGGAGTGAAGAGAATACTGCGGTATCTCAAAGGCAAGCCTAAGCTGGGATTGTGGTACACGAAAGGGGGAGACTTGGATTTGGTCGCTTACACAGATTCTGACTATGGAGGTTGCAATCAGAACAGGAAGTCGACAACCGGTGGATGTCAGTTTCTGGGAGGAAGATTGGTTTCGTGGCAGTGCAAGAAGCAGACCTCTGTAGCCATTTCCACCTGCGAAGCAGAGTACATGGCAGCATCGAACTGCTGCTCCCAGGTTCTTTGGATACAACAGCAATTGCGCGATTACGGTCTGAATTTCACTCAAACTCCTATTTGCATTGATAACACTGCTGCAATCTCAGTAACTAACAATCCCGTCAAACACAGCAAAACTAAACACATTGACATTCGTCATCATTTTATACGGGATTGTGCTGAGAAGAAATTAATTGTGCTAGAAAAGGTTGATTCGTTAGATAATTTCACCGATCTTTTTACTAAAGCGTTTGACCGAACTCGTTTTCAAAATCTTGTTGAGTTTAATGGGATGATCAATCCTGAGTAACCGTGTTTCTCGTTTCTACTGAGTAAAAAAAAACCATCACTATCGCTTAGAATTATGTCGGTTGCTTCAGTTTGAAGGACACATCTTCGGATATGTTTGGTCCTTACTTCTACTAGTAGATTATGAGGATAGCCATTAACCAGACGACTGAAAGTGACCGGGGCGGTTTATGGTGTGTTTTTATTCTTTCGCTGAAAAGTAGTCGTTCATACTTAGTTAAAAGGACGCATATTCGTATGTGGTCGGTCCAGCTGATCCATTGGATCTTCAGGATAACCGTTTACGTGATGACTTTGACTTGATCGGGGCAATAGAATTTAAATTTTTTTTGGGGGAGATGATATAATTTTTCAAGTCTATAACTTCGTAAGAAGTTTCAATACAATGTTTTTAAGAAAATTGATCCAACCTTGGAAAGTGATACACAAACTAATTCTGTGTGCTTAACTAGTGAAGTTATTAGGCCTAAAAGACTCTAGAACAGTCATTGTATGTTCTGGTAGCTTTTTATGGTGCGTAAAAGTAGAAGTGATACTAACTAAATCTTCCCGATTTAAAGGGAAGACTCATTCAGAGTGTGTATGTCTCCATATACATCTTTCCGAATGATAGGCAGAAAAGCGATTACCCAGTCATACACGAGCCCGTGAGTGTTCTGATTCCCGAGAAGATAGTGTGTCAAGTTCCTGCAGTGATCCAGATTCAGGACTTGCAGTCGTCTACTGTCTGAAGCAGTGTTAATCTTTATTAAAAAAAATGATGATGTTAAGCCTTCTGAAGCCTATTATGTTATACTTCTCAATCAAGAGGCAAGAAAGAGAACGGGAAGAAGACTCTAAAGATCAAGATGTACTTACTGTTTAATCAGACACTACGGGTCGAGGTCAACTCGGGGTGACGTGGGGAAAGCCGAATACGCTTTGAGAATAGATAGGAGGCATCACAATCTCTGAGGTGATGTCCATTTAAATTTCGAGCTTAATTGAACCTAATCCGTATCACAGAAGCGATGAAAACCATACTAAGTTGTTTACCTGCTTACAACTTGTTTCTTTATGTCATAATACCGCTGAACATGGATCTATGTGACAGCCATCTAATTAGTATGATTCCTGTTCGGATCTTTTCTAAAACATTCTGGTCCCCGTCAAGACTGAAATTTGATCCCGTGTACTTTATTTCTAAAATTTACTTTACATATGTCGTTTTATGGTTTAATACTTGGTTACTTGGTCTTTGATCGTAACATTTAAATCTTTAAAGGAAGTTTTAAAAGCTAATTGCATAACGTTCAAATTTATGAGGGCCTATTTTGTAAATTTAATAAAAGGTTGCAGAGGCGAAGTTGTTACAGGGCGAAGTTAAGGGTAAGCGAAGTTAACCTTAACTTCGCCTGTGAAATGTACAGCCTATATATAGGTCAACACAGTCAAACCCTTTCATATTCACAAACTCAGGCGAACTAATACTCTAATCACTCTCGGCGAACTTATTTCCTCGAATCAAACCTTATTATTTTTCGTTTCCAATCCGTGTTAAAGGTGTGTAGGGTCGATATTACGTATAATTCTTGTCGATCATATTAATTAGATGTCGTTTTGGTCCGATTTGGGACCTCGTTCATGCAAACCATTACACACCCACTTTTCAAACCCCCTTTGACGTGTTCTTAACCAATTTGATTGTCTTGATCTCTTTTGTAACATGTTTTCATTGTCCACATTCACCAATATCACCAACAAACCTCGTCTGGCCTACTGAACTTTCGCCGTTTCAGTTCAGGCGAAGTTAGATTTAGGCGAAGTTGTTCGCAACTTCGCCTTAGGCTTAACTTCGCCTGCTGCTTTAATCTTTAACTAATCAGGGGCGAAGTTGTTCAAAGGGCGAAGTTATGTTTGGCGAAGTTATCCTTAACTTCGCCTTTTACCTAACTTCGCCTGGTTCTTTATATTATTTAAAAGCTTATCTGTTATCAGGCAAAGTTATAATAAAGGCGAAGTTGTACTCAACTTCGCCCTATCCCTAACTTCGTCTGTACACCAGAAGCTATCATAACTTCACTCATGGTAACAGGCGAAGTTGTGATCTGCTTTGACGATTCTCTAACTTAGACCGATTGTTATGCAGATATGGCAGCTGTAGCAGGAGCGGGTGGTGCTGGTGGTGACGAGGGGGGTGATAACAACCGTCAATTCTTTCCGGGTCACAATATGTACATCACGCTGGATCCGGATGCTAACGGTGTTGATGATTATCGCGAGATCATCTCTTTCCTTATTCGCTCGCGTATCTTCCATGCTATTACTACAACTATGCTCATTTCTCTGCCGAACATTGAAGACTTCTGGCAAACGGTAGAATACGATTGTAGAGTCGAGCCCCCAGTCATGCGCGCCACAGTTAACAATCAGGAGGTGCAGTTCTCATCTGAGCAGATTAGGGTCGCCTTGCAGTTTGGGAATGAAACTAGAGATGATCCTACAAACTTTACCGCTCCATTCAGAGATGGTGCATTTTTACGAATGGGCTATTCCGGTCCATTGGGTGACACTCAGAGGCGAAAGGGATTTTTGTAGGATCAATGGCGTTTTCTCATGCATGTGATGATCGTGTGCATATCGGGTCGTAAGGCTGGTACGGACGGTATGGGTGCAACGATGCAATCGGCTATGACAGCACTGACTTACAATAAGCTTTACAGCTTCAATCAGATGGTGTTTTATGAAATAGACCGTCAGAGACGTGTGGTAGCTCGTGAAAGATTCTTGATGTATCCAAGATTTTTACAAATGATCTTGAATCATGTGGCTCCTACGCTACCTCAGCGCCGTCCAATTCGATATGTAGAGAGTGTCAGCAAGAGGATATTCGCACAATGCAGATCGTCGAGTGCTCGAAGTAAACCAGAGCTTCGTCCTCGGCATACTCCGTTATTTGGGTATTTGATAAACCCGGCGTATGTCGCTCCTCGTGGAGACGAGTTTTGGGATCCGACACCGCAACAGCCTGTTGTTTCTCAACCACCACCTGTGGTACAGCAAGCATTGCCTGTTGCTCCTGTTGTGGCACCGGAGGAACAAGTAGACCTTGAAGCTGCTTTTGGTGGCCAAGGATTCTTTGATATGGAACGAGTTGATCCTGAGGCAGAGGTTCAGGTCTCAGTAGCAGAGGTTTCTGGTGTTGATGTGTTGATGGTAGCTACGTCTGTAGCTGATTCTGAAAGAACCGACTCTGACTCCTCAGCTGATGATGTTGCTAAAGCAAGACAAATACTGGTCGCCCAAGAAAGAATTCATAGAAAAAGAAAGAAAGACACAGATGACAGTGAATCTGACTATGAGGAGGAGTTAGATCGGTTGATTCGTCGATCGAAAAAGGTCAGAACGGGTGAAGGCTCGGGAGCTGGTGAAAGCTCGAGGGTGGTTCGTTTCTCTCCACCCGCCTTATCCGGTATGACTATGGTCCCTACATCGATGACTGTGACAGGACCGATCACCTCGGATGTTCCCGTGATTCTACATCATCTTTCTTTGGCATTCCACCCACTACTTTTCAGTTTTCGGCTCCAGAAATTGTTTCCTTGCCACCTCCTACTCTTACTCCATCGGAGGTTGTGGCAAGATTTGTTGAGTCAACTCTGGTTGCCACCGTGGGTTTATCTGTTACAATACCACCTGTGGTTACTTTTCAGCCTGTTTCTGATGTTCCTGCTACCTTGGGAATCCCTCCACCGTATGCTCAAGACATTTCTCATATGAGATTTGATTTTGATGCAAATTTATCTGACTCAGACAAGATAGCAGCTCTTGAAAGGGTCGTGGCAGAACAATCAAGAATCAACCTGATCCAGACTCACACTATTCAGCGCCTTGTTGTAGAAAATCAGATTCAGTTGTCCCTCCTGGTTGAGCACGGTAAACTTTTTGATGCTTTAAAACAGTTCTTAGCATCTCAGGGGGAGACGAGCTGCAAGGGCGATGAGTTAAGGACGAAGAAGAGTAACGATAAAGACAATGATCCCAATGCATCGAAAGGTGCAGGTGGTGAGTTGCCAAGAACTGAACAAACTCTTGGGACTTCCACATCTCAGGGGGAGTCAGCTGGTGCAACAGGTGGATCAGGGGGTGATGATGTGGTGGTAGTGGATGATGAGGAGATGTTGGATGATGATATTGTAGGTGACGACGATGTGTTACCGGTTGAAGAAATTGAAAAAATAGGAGCTGACATTGTGATTGATAGTGAGATTGAAGAGGGAGAGATTGTGGAGGAAAATGTTGAGCATGAAATTCCAGAAGTTGATAAGACAAATGTGGGTCAAGATATGGGAAGTGATGAATCTGAATGGGAAGAGCAGCCTAGATGGAAAGAAGGCTATGCTCAATGGTTTGTGAAGACAAAGAAGCCGGCGGTTCCAACCATGTTTAAAAAGAGTTATAATATCAAAGGGTATGCTGAATCGAAGAAGGGGATTATATGCTGGTTATATGATGAGCAGTTTAGGCTATTTGTGATTAAACGTTACGATGGGATTCAGTACTTCAAGAGGTTGTTGAGATCGTTGAATACCTTGCCTGAGTGTGAGGTGAAGGATTTGGCCAAGTTGGGGTTGATAAACAGGAGTGATGATAATATGGCTAGGATTATTGGGAAGATCGTGTGGAAAGAAAGTATAAAAGAGAAAAAGTTCGAGTTGTTAAAGCCGCAGAAAGGGAAGCTTGTTGAAGATAAAGACAGAGGATTGAGAGCTAATGGCAAACCTTGGATGGTAATGAAGTATAAGCCTATCCAATGTTTAAAAGAAGTGCCGATGAAACAAATGCCCAAGGATGTCCTAAAGAATCTGAAATGGTGGTATGTCGATAGTCAAACAGCTGAAGCGGTTATGGAGGATGAAGATGAAAAAGAAGTGCTGAGAGTGTATGATCCTATGCACTTGGTAAATTTGTCTCAAGCTGACTTGCAGGTGCTAGACGAGAAAAAGATATTCTATATTCCTGCATGGAAAGATGAAGCCAAGAAATATCAGAGAGTAGTTTCCGTTTGTGTTAGAGAAGGCGTTCATGCTTGAAGACGAGTGACTCGAGATTTTTGGGATTACAAGACAAGTGATTGAAGATAGAGATATGAAGCTACTGCCAAGGGGGAGTCTGTTGGTGCATTATGTCAGTAGTTCAGTATCTAGTGTCTGTAATCGTGTTAGTTGGTTTTGTTTTGATTTGTATAGGTTGTCTCACAAGTTCGCCTAATATAAGCGAACTTGTGGACAAGCGAAGTTATTGACAACTTCGCCTAGTCTGTTAGGCGAAGTTGTCGAAGGCTTTATAAGCCTTGGCTACGGCTTGTTTTAAAGAAAGAATTCCAGAACGTGTAATTGTGATTGAACATCACGTGTTGAAAGATTGCAATACAACGTGTCCTTTGGGTATTGTAACGTGTGTTCGTGTTCGGTATTAACATAGTTTACATCCTACGCTCGTATTGTCTTACGTAGGGATTCCGCACCTACGTAATACAAGATACTTCCGTGTAGATCCGGCTGGGAACCTACAGCGTTCGATATACTCAAACAAAAACTCACCCAAGCACCTATCTTGGCTTTGCCAGAAGGAACTGAGGATTTTGTAGTCTTTAGTGACGCGTCCCATTCTGGTTTGGGATGCGTACTAATGCAACGCAAGAAAGTAATTGCTTACGCCTCTCGTCAACTGAAAGTACACGAAAAGAATTACACGAATCACGATCTAAAGTTAGGCACCATAATCTTTGCACTTAAGATTTGGAGGCACTATCTCTATGGAGTAAGATTTACCGTGTACACCGATCATAAGAGTTTGAAACACATTTTTGATCAAAAAGAGCTTAACATGCGCCAACGGTGATGGATGGAGACTCTTAACGACTATGATTGTGAGATTGTGTATCATGAAGGCAAGGCCAATGTCGTGGCCGATGCCTTAAGTCGTAAAGAGCATGAAAAACCCAAAAGGGTTCGAGCTTTACGCCTAGAACTTCAAATTGATCTCTTTGAGCAAATCAAATCTGCGCAAACGCAAGCAATCAATGAAAACCAAATCTCTGACGAAAAACGAAATGGCACCATTGACTCGCTAGTTAAGGGTGATGATAAAATCCTTAGACTTGACATAGGATTTGGGTACCAATCGTTGGAGGATTGCGTGAGAAAATCTTGAATGAATCTCACAAGTCTAAATATATGATGCATCCCGGAAGTGATAAAATGTACCACAATCTAAAGGCGAACTATTGGTGGAATGGAATGAAAAGGGATATCGCTTCGCATGTTGCGAAATGTTTGACTTGTTTGAAAGTCAAAGCTGAACACCAAAGGCCTTCGGGATTGCTTCAGCAACCCGAGCTTCCCGTATGGAAGTGCGACTTAATTACCATGGACTTTATTACAAAACTCCCGAAGACGACTCGACAACATAATGCTATTTGGGTGATTGTGGAACCAAGTCCGCACACTTCATACCCATCAATGAGTCGTATTCTATGGATAGACTAGCGCGTATTTATGTAAACACCATCGTTGCTTTGCATGGTGTACCGCTGTCTATAATATCTGATCGAGACAATCGTTTTACGTCTCATTTCTGGAAAAGCTTCCAACAAGCTCTCGGTACAAAGTTGAACCTTAGCACCGCCTATCATCCACAAACCGATGGGCAAAGCGAAAGGACGATTCAAACGTTGGAAGATATGCTCCGCGCTTGTGTGATTGATCTAGGTGGAAGTTGGGATGACCACTTGCCCCTAATGGAATTCTCGTACAATAATCGCTATCATGCAAGTATTCAAACCGCACCGTTCGATGCGTTGTATGGAAGAAAGTGTAGAACGCCCGTGTGTTGGTCTGAAACTGGAGACAGTCAGTTATCTGGACCTGAGATAGTCCAAGAAACTACCGACAAGGTTATTCAAATCCGAGAACGACTTAAGACGGCACGTGATCGCCAAAAGAGTTACGCCGATGTCCGTCGTAAGCCGTTAGAGTTCAATGTCGGCGACAAAGTGTTATTGAAAGTCTCGCATTGGAAGGGCGTTGTTCGCTTCGGTAAGAAAGGAAAATTAAGTCCTCGATTTGTTGGACCTTTTGAGGTACTCGAACGAATCGACACTGTTGCATACCGTTTGCGACTGCCTGAGGAAATGCAAGGGATACATGACGTATTCCATGTTTCGAATCTGCGTAAGTGTTTGACCGATGAATCGTTGGCTATGCCATTAAAAGACGTTGAAATAAATGAGAACTTAAAATTCGTAGAACGTCCAATTTAAATTGAAGATTCGAAAACAAATAAGTTAAAGAAAAGGACATTGAAAAATAGTGAAAGTAAAATGGGACTCGCGTAGAGGGCCCGAATATACTTGGGAACTCGAATCGGAAATGAGAAAGAAATACCCTCACTTGTTCGAGTAAAGCAATCTCGAGGAAGAGATTTGCTTCAAGGTGGGGAGGATGTAACAACATGAAGATTTCGAGTTCAAAGTATCAACTTTCCAAAGTCTAGGGACTAAAATGTCCAAATTCCAAACTTGAGGGTTAAAAATGAAAATATGGTTTTCCGGACCCATCGCGCTACGCGATAAGTCAGAAGAGACTCCCATCGCGTATCGCGATGGGGTGTCTGACAATGCGTGACACGTGTGCCACATGGCACACGGTGGCACTGGTTATCGCCACGTGTCACCACGTGGCAACACTGCTGCCACGTGTTGCCACGTGTCGACACGTGGCAAGTCTACGCTGTGAGTCAGCATACCTATATCGCGATACGCGATAGGTCTGCTGAGGAACCCATCGCGTAGCGCGATGGGAGCCAATTTTATGTCTATAAATTGCAAGGTCCGAGTTTCATTCTTGGCATCCCACAACTCAGCTCTCTTACCTCTCTCTAACATCTCTCTAAGTTTTATAAACCCGACCCTCGATTTGCCTCGATAAGCGTGCCACGATCTCTCGTTTGTGTACAACGTTTCCTTGAAGTTTATACCACCCTCCACCCACACTCAACCAAGAAGGTGTTGTTATAATGGCAATGAATCTCGATAAGCGTGTTGTCGAGAATTGAAGTTTGGCACTATCAATTGACGGCCAAATAGTTCAAGCGGCGTTGGAGTGCTGCTCGAGTCCCTAGAATTTCTATACGCCACTTAAGGTTAGGTGTAATATCGAATTCAATATAATTTAATATTATATTCAAGGCTTAAGCCTTAAGTCGAGGATATACTCGATACCTCGATAAATGAAAAGAAAACATAACAAAGAAAGGAATGAAAGTATGATTATGAATATTGTTGAATACGTATATATGTGTGTAAGTATATATGTAAATATTCTTTGTTATGAAAATATTATTTAATGAATAATGAGTATTCTTAAATAATAAAAGAAAATGATTACGTTTTTTGGAGAAGAAGAAACGTCGGGGTTTTAATATAAACTAAAGGTTTATAATTTACTTTTAAACTAAAGGTTTTCAAGTAAATAAGAATTGAACTAAAGGTTCAATCGAGGATTGAGATATAAGACTAAAGGTCTTAAGCCGGATCGTGTATCCGACTAACAAATATTTATACTCGTACTATAGGTGCGAGATAAAGAAAGGGAAAGACCCTTGGACGGTGAGTGAAGCCGATCCTAAAGAGACAAGGTGAATACGCCCCCAAACTTTTAAACTTGTTTTAAAATGAATCAAATAAAATTGTTTACAAGGAACTATGTGTTCCTAAAAACCGTTATAAATAAGGGTATGAACCTAGCCCTCAAGCTGTGGTATACGTATGTCTGGATCCTTACATAGGTGGTACTATGCGATGCATGGGCATGATCGCACCACCCTTGGTCGTAGGACGCTCTCCTGCAGGGAGTACGACCGTTGTGTATATTTACGAGTACTTAACTAAGTCGAACGCCGCGGTGTTTGCTGAGGTGACCTAGAGTAGAGGCTCATATTTATAATGTGTTGTTTGACTTTGTTATTCCTAAGCCACGTTGGGCCGAGGCAGGCGTAGTCTCGAGGGGTAATAAAGTAAAAGAAGTATTTTTGCGTCAGCGTGTTCACCAGCATTCGTTGCTGACGTATTTTATTACATTTTGCTGGTGAACAAAGTTAGAGCTTGGAAATAAAGAAGTACTAATATCCGATGGCTCGGATTCATTTTGTATAATTTTAATATGGTGGTTTGTAAAACATAAACAAGTAATATTTTGTTAACAGCTCTAAACGGGTATTTTATAATTCCCGTCTTTTGAATGTATATATAAATTACACTTTCGATCCTTAAAGTTTTATAAGTCTTCCGCTACATAACGAAACTCTGATTTATTTACAAACATGATACCAACTTGTTGGTCGCGCTCCTAGGCCCTAGATGGGGATGTGACACTAGTTGAATGACATGTGTACAAATTGATGTGGAGAGGCTAGTTGAATGACATGTGTACAAATTGTATTGCTTTAATAGTATGTAAAGATTGTATTTGATCCATCAGATTTAATATAAAACAACCTAACCAGTCATTACGGATTTAAATATTTAATAATTGGCTCTAATTTTATATTTATAAGATTTACCGATTGACTAATTAAAAATATAACCAATGGAGTATAACTTGAAATCCGTAATTAATTGCAAGTAAATTTGTCTATATTAGTAATCAAATCAACTGTATGATTAAGGAGGTACACAACACACACACACACACACACACACACATATATATATATATATATATATATATATCATAACTGATTCTTTGATTAGGGATTTTCAAAATTAGAATCAATTATGATATATATTACATCATATCATGTAAACACGGATTTTAAAATATTGTGTAGATTTAAAAATAACAATTTAAATTATATTGTATTCATCTATTTCTAAATTTCAAAATCCCTAATGTAGACCACCTAATTTTCGTCCATATTTTAAGCAATTTCAGAATCCCTAATTTTTTTTTTTTAATTAATTATATTTATACCTTCCTTATTTGCTCATCTTTCAAAATTAACATGTACGTATTATGTATAAATATTCTGACATTCACACAATTATTCTTACACCATCACACTAGATTTAGCAAAATCGAAGTTGTTTATTTGTAAGGTATATATTTTTGGTCATGCTTATATAATTCATTTTGTTGTTTAGTTGTTCGGTTCAAAGTATAATTGTTCAAAAATTAATAGTTTGTTTATTTTTAATTTTTCACCACCAGGAAGATGGAGCCAACAAACATTACATTGTTGAACTAATTGGATATGTTTAACAACAACTGTGTCCTCAAGGTTCGTATTTTGAAACTATGGCGTCTCACGGACAATAACAAGCCCGTAGAAGATTGGTCGATAAAGATATTTTTGCAAGACGAAATGGTACTGTTACATTAAAAATAAATAGCTTACCATAATCCGGACTTTTACTTTTATTTCAAATTACACATTCATTAATTTTAGTATATTATTCACGCAATTTTGTACTATTATTGGATGGTGAATGTTTTTTATATTTATTGGTTAGGTTTCACCGATTTTGTACTAATACACATTTATATGTTTTTTCGGTAAGATTATACCGTTTTCCGGTAAGGTTTACATTTGTTCACATAATTCAAATCTTTCATAATTGGTAACTTATTTATTATGTGATATTAGTATTAGTATTTAATTTTATCTTTTCAGGTCCCCAACTTGATATAATGGATTGAGGATTTATTGACAAGATGTATTATTTTTTGTTTAATGTTAATGTATATTTTTGTTATTATTCATGTATTTATTTATTTTTCACAATTCATGTAATTTAATTGATTATTATATAATTCGGAAATGAAATTTAATTGAGCATTCTATAAGACATTAAATTAGTTATTCATTCTTATTGATGAAATTTCATTTTACAGAATAAACCTAAACTAAAATTGAACTAAATTCTAAATAAAGATAAAGCCAAATTGACTGAAGTATTAAGAATAATGAGATGAGTTAGATAAATATAAAGATCTTTCTATTCTATATATATCAAAAGAAAATGACTCTTTTCGTGAGATAGTTGGATATTCCTATAGCATAATAACATAATAAATCAACGGCTTTTACGAAAAGAGGAAGACACTTTATTTTATTTATTTTTTCAATATTCTTTAGATTGCAAAGATGCATTATCAATCATGTATCATGTAAAACATCGAATAAAACAAATAGAGAAAAGCCGACTATCAGAATCGAACCGATGACCATCGCATTACAAATGCGATGCTCTAACCTCTGAGCTATGCAAGCTCACACAACATAAATTCAACATGCATAGGAATTCAACAAACTCTTAGTAGTAAGATAATCAATCTTATATTGTCGTTAGTCAGATTCCAATTAAATCATTAATGTCAGCGCAATTTAAAACATTATTATATTTTCCAATATTATCGTATTTAACATTTCATATTACGTGTGGATGTTACATGATTTATATTTTCCACCCGTGGCGTCCACAGGTCAATAACCTAGTATAAATATAAACGTGAATGAATAACTTGAATGTGGACATTTTGGAAACAAATTATTGTAATTATAAATGATTCAAACATTTAACAAAAATAAGTTTATAAACACAATCAAGACTTTAATTTGATCTAATTTGAAATTCCAAGTTTGACCATAATTATATATTTAATATTTAGGTAATAAAAGTAATATTAACATTCAGTAATATAATAGCCATAACAATTTGCAACAGAACCTTCATCATCAATGTCTTGTGAAAAATAATTTTATGTACATGTATCACCATCAAATATTGTTTTCTTTAAATTATCATAAGTTGGAACATTTAGAATTCATGGTTTTAATATTATTGTTATTACTTAAATATTAATATATAAGAATGGTCAAACTTTCGAATTTCGTCGTTGATAAGTTGGAAATAAATTAATAAGTTGGGAAACAAAAAAAATATATCATACAAAAGTTAAATTAGTTGTAGAGAAATTGTGAAGATATAAATGATTTGAATAATTCGAATAATGCATGATTGATATATTGCTTATATAGTCATTAAATATTATAAGGTTATTTCTTTTAATTTTCGTTTAAATAAAAATGGGTATAAATGCTAATTAATTTTAAGATCAATGTTATTTTATTTTGAGCTTCAATTAAGGAAGAGTTAACATCATTACTTTATTTAAAATCAATTTCATTATATAATTCTTTTTTTAATTGTATACATTAATCTTGATATTTATTCCTAATTAAAATTATTCAAATATTAATTAAATGATAACCGCATCATTTGAAATTAAAAGTAAAACTCTAATACAATTAATATGTTATAAACAAAATGGATTTATATGTTATAAATAATTACAAAAGTTTAAATAAACATACATATCTATCTATACTATGAGTTGGACAACAAAACCTAGTCTTTTTCATAATCTACATATGTAATATGCAAGTAAAACATAAACGTAACATTTATAAATTTATCTAACAGAACAACGTAATTGGTATATATTCATTCATTCCTACGTTTATATAGACATTATTGGTTATAAACTTGGTATTAAACTCTTTTCTATTTGATTAATTTTTAGCTATCACATGGAGCTAATGTTCATATATATTTGTCAAATAATTGTATTTGTAAAACAAAGAAAGTGTTATAGTCAAAAACGTCATAACTAATAAATTAATTAGTGGTCAACATATATTGCAAAAACTTGTATTCAAACTATTTACATATATAAAAAATATAAATTGTTTTGAAGTTGGCAAAATATAATATCATTAATTATAGTTATATCATTATAGTCAAATGATAGTTAGTTATCACAATATTTGAAATCATTCTTAAAATACATAAATCTTTGTAACAATATTATTAGTGTAATTAAAATAAATTTGAATTTAAATGGTTTAAATAATTTAATTTAATTTGACTTTCATAAATGAAAATCATGAAAACTTAATTATTGCATTTCAACAAAAAACCTTCCATTTACAATGGTTCTTTCAATATATATGATTTGTATTTCAACTAATTGAACATAAGTAGTCCTTGGTTGGTTGGCCATTGTTGCATTTGTTAAGTTTTCATCTCGGGATTGTGCCAGGGTTCGATTCTCATCATTAACATCATTTTTTATTTAATAATATACAAGATAGGAAATGAAATAGATAACTTGGCAATGATGTGGCATTGATGTGGAAAGGCTAGTTGAATGACACAATTGATGTGAAAAGACTAGTTGAATGACATGTGAACAATATGTATTGCTTTAATGGTATTGTTAGATACTATATAATAAAATAATATAGATCTCGTCATTTTATTATACGGTATATTGTATAATAAAAAAAAGATCTCATCGTTTTTTTAAATCTCTGTGTTATTAAATACACGATTTTCTTTATATAATAATGATATATCTTTAAAAAAAATAAAACAATAATACTAATACAATACATTTACTTTAAATAATTGTTTATTTTAAAAACTTTGAAAAATCCAATTATGTAACATATTTTTTAATAAAGTAATGGAGTGAAATTATATTAAATATAATTAATATATCTATGAAACCCAACCATACATTACTTTTTATATATTTATGGATTATATATTTTTTCAAATCATTAGCATATATAATACATTTTTTCATTATATGAGATATAAATAAAGGTTGTATACTTATTAATGTATTGGTATTTTTCATACCTGTAATTCTATATAATATAGAAGAATTTATTATTATTATTACAACATTACTGTGGTGATTTTTAAATAGCTATTAGTATAAAATGATCCTAATTCTAACAAAATATCATGTATTAAGCCATGTGTAATTATAACATTTTAGCGTGAGGCATATTACAATACGTTGTGTCCAGTCAACAATAACATTTTACAAAAAGTGATGTATGTTGTTGTAAAATATTCCTTACTTACGAATAGGGCTGTCACTTTTACCCGAAACCCAACCCGAAAAAACCCGTACCCGAACCCGAATTAACCCGACTCGAAGAACCCGAACCCGAACCCGAGAAATGACTAACCCGAACCCGAACCGAAGTAATTCGGGTTGGTTCTCGGGTTTGATTTAGAAGATTTGGGTCAACCTGAAAAACCCGAATAAACTTTTAGTTTTAAAATTAAATATATTTTTATATATAATAGGCTGAGTCTTAGTCACTAAAGGTATCAGAATTTGGCTCTAATCGCCTGTTGTCATTCTAGCTATTATGGATCGATTGCTTATTAATAATTTATGAATTACGTTTATTACCAATAGCAACCATAATCGAACAACCAAATTACACCCGATTGAATACGATTATGGTTCGCGTTAGTTTTACTCTTCTTTTGAATTGTTTTATCAAGTTAGGTTAATTTATTATTTGATTATATGTTTTATAAGAAAAGAATAATATTTTGTTTTATTTTTAGCATTATAGTTTTTAAAAGTTTTTGGTTTTGTGTCTTTTTCTAGGATACACGAAACCCGATTAACCCAACCTGAAAAACCCGAACCCGAATTACCCAAACCCGAGAGAGATTTGGGTCGGCTTTCGGGTCAATATTTAAAACTTTGAAACCCAAATAACCCGACCCGAAAAACCCGAAACCCGAAAAACAAACCCGAAGAACACCCCTACTTACGAATCACTGATTACATCTTTGTGTAATTTATAGTTTTGGTCCTTACTTTGACAAAGTCACCCCACCATACCGTTATGTACACACCGGTCCGTAGGGCTGTGTCCCCGGACGTTTTTGACCGCTTTTCCATCCTGAAACGGTCCACTAAACAGTCTTATGTCAAGAAGTTGGAACTATTATAACAAATTTTGACAATGGGTTAAATACAAATGAAGAATCATATGATATATATAGTCGGCAACTCGGCATCTATATATATAGCACATTGATATTTTTAACTCTTGGGTTGATCGATCCTTCCACCCGAGTCAACCATGGCAAAGGTCGGCCATAAACATTAAAGTATGCGAACATTTCTACGCTGCAGTTTGATCCAACTCATCATTAACAAACAATAAGATTAAGATACCCACTCACCCAGCCAAGCCAACCTTAATTTGTTTGTTTCAAACCAAACACCATCATGCTTTCTCCAAAATCACTCTTGTTTCTTCTCCTACCCATCTTCTTTACGTTGTTACCTCATGGAGTTCCACATGCTCTTCATCCCCATGTGCAACTATCTTCAGGTCTTAATGTCTTTTTGTTCTTCTCATGTTCATGCATATTTTGTCCGTAATTTCCAGAATGTGTGTTTGTAACTTTTTTTTTACTTGTGTAGGGGTGATTAATGGCGGGTTGGGTGATGTTCATCGAGGAGTTGAACGGATTCTTCTTGAAACGGCGGGGAATGGTGACAAGTCGTCTATGATTTTGGCGGATAAGAGAACACGAAGGAAAGACCCGAGCAACGATTTCAAATACTACACCGGTGGATGGAATATCAGTGACGAGCATTATATTTTTGTAAGTCTATACTTGATTATTTTGCTTAATGATTGAAATCGGTTTCTTAATGTCATTAAAACTTGAAATGTGTACATTAATGCACCAAAGTATTCGTAATGTAATTCCTTAAAATGTTATATTACTTTCAAGGGGTGGGGGTTGACGAGTGCATTTGATCTACTTCTATAATTCTTGTTTGTTGGTTTGCATAATACTTGTGACATTGGAACACAAAACATAATAGACACAACTTCTCGAAGAAAACTGATTGAATACCCAATGACAGAAACATTACATATTTACATGTGCTCCTTTTTATAGGGGGTTTTATGCCAAAGTTTTGATATGACAATATGGCAATTATATACTAGAATTTAAGGACTAATTAAATATGATGTCAATCAGTGATTTACGTGTTTAAGACTAGAAAGGAAAGAATAAAAATTGATAAAACTAGGGAAAGTTTTCAATGCTAAATGTTAGAATTTCTGTCTATGGTGTTTGCCTTATGATACGGCTCGGCTCATCAAGACCATTCCATTTGCTACTTATGTGACCCATAACTCCACTTGTAGCGCAAGTTATGCCGTTGTATTTTTTTACCTTGTTTCCCTCTGTTTTAACTTTTAACTAGTCTGGGTCTGCAAACTCTTAAATCCATTATTAAAAAAAATATTACAAAGAAAGAAAAAAAAAGAAACATAATCAAATTTCAAATTAGGCTTGATATTGATATATTCTAATCTTTGACTCTGATAAATAATGATATCCCTCCACGTTCAAGCAAGTCATTTGGTATCTTCCTTTGTATAAACAAAAGTGATACATGCATTCAAGTGTTTGACTTGGAATATATTAACTTTAGACATTAGTTTTATAACTTTATGTTTATGATTATTTAACTAGTTTCACTCTTGATTTTTTACAGTCCGTTTCCTTTACTGCTGCCCCCCTGTTTGCTATTGCTGTGATCTGGTTCGTTGTGTCTGGTGTAGCATTGCACCTAATATGTTGCTGCTACTGCTGCTGCAGGAGAAACCATTATCATTATTCCAAAACTACATATGCTTTATGCCTTTGTCTTCTTTCTCTATTCACCATTTCCACCATGTGAGATACCATTTAAAAGTTCATGTTTGGGTCGTTTTTGGGCTCAAACCGATTCAAAAACCAAAAAATTGGTTTTTTTGATTTTTAAAACCGTTTTCATTTTGCCATTTGGGCTCGAAATTTTGGGCAAAAAAAAACGTTAAAAATAATTAATTCAGGCTGAATCTTTGACCCTGGTTATCTGTTAATTAATAATTAATTGATTTTATTACACCTTTAGATCAAAATTTTACCATTTATTTTTTTTATAAATTACTTTAAAAATTAGTTTTTTTTTTTCGGTTTTTGGTTGATAGCAAAACTGAAAGTGAACTGAAAAATCGGTTTTTAAAATAACATAAAACCAATATGTTGTTTTCTATATAACTTGGTATTCGGATCAGTTACATTGGTTGTTTTGGTTACAGTTCAGTTATTTCGGTTTCGTGAACACCATTAATTGGTGGTGTGATTTTTGTTCCAGTGTTGGATGTGCCGTGTTGTACATGGGTCAAGGGAAGTTCCACAAGAGCACGACAGACACATTGGACTATGTCGTTAGTCAATCCAATGATACGGTTTACAACCTCAAAAATGCGTCTACTATTCTTTCTACAGCAAAAGATATTGAAATAGATCAAGTTTCTTTACCTTCAAATGTCAAAACCGACATCGATAGAGTTCATAAAAAGATCAACGATGCTGCATCAAACCTCCAGTTTGAGACCCGAAAGAATGAGAAAGATATCAAACATGTTTTGAAGGATGTGTAAGTGAATTCATATTTAGGGGTCGCAAATTTCGAAACCACGCGAACATGACAAGAAAATAATCAGATATTAGGTTGGCAGGTCTAATCCGTTTAAACAAAACGGGTTAGGTTTGGGTTGACATGTTTATTTAAACTTCTTTGGGTCGGCCTGTTTATATAAACAGGTCATGTTCAGGTTGACTCTTTATTTAAACAAGTGGTGTTTGGTTTGACCTATTTAGTTACATAGGTCAACTCACTATAACACGTTTACAACTTGATCATACCCATCAACCCGCTAGCCCATTCGACACGTTTAGATAAATGGGTTAAACGGGTCATGTGATAATTGGATTAAAGGGGTCATGTTCGGATTACAAGTTTTTTAAGTGTGTGCGGGCAAGGGTTGATGTTTTTGACACAAAAAAAAATGTTGGTCATGTTCTGGTTGAACATTTCAACCCGTTAACTCACCAACCTGACGATTAACACACAAGAATACAATGTTGTCTTTTGCAGAAGGCTTGCTCTTATAATCATTGCTGCGGTTATGCTTCTTGTAGCTCTTCTTGGTTTTTGTAAGCATAAAGATCCACACTTTTTCTGTCAAAGTTAAAGATTTTGTTTTGATTACTCACTTTCTTGAAATCTTGTAGTGTTCTCCATGCTCGGGTTACAGTTCCTTGTATACTTGTAAGTGATCATACTTTTCTTTAATCAATATTAAGTCTTTATCTGGTTTTTTTATCCAAATCTACATTGCAGCTTGGTGATTCTTGGTTCGATACTCGTCACGGCTACATTGATATTATGTGGCATGTTTCTTGCACTCCACAAGTATGTTACTGTCTCATCTCTTTATAGTATATCTCTATTAGTTTCAACCCGTTTATCAAAACGGGTTAAAATAAAAAGAACAGTCTTATTTTAGTTCACACAACCTTGTAAATTGTTCAAATATTCATTTTATTATTATCATACTAAATCGATTTCTAATTAAAAAAAATAAAGAATTTGAAAAAAAAAATGTCTTTTTGGGTCACAAGCACGATCCGGCCTGTTTTGACCCGTCTAAAATTTGGATCGAAAAGAAATATTTGTTAAAATTTATTGTTTATGACTGTGATAATATTGTTTATCACTTTATCCTAATCATAACTAATATATCAATTTAACACTACTCGGCTTGACCCGTTTCAACCTATGCTAAAAAATGATTCACTTAAAACCGGAACCTGTTTTGACTTGTTAGTTAATTGGTATGACCATTGTAGTATTGTGGGAGACACGTGTGTTGCAATGAACGAGTGGGTTGAAAACCCGACGGCCCATACAGCACTAGACGATATACTTCCATGTGTCGATAATGCAACGGCTCAAGAAACCATGTCTCAAAGCAAAGATGTCGAATATAAGTTAGTGGAAATGGTTAATTTCATCATTAACAACATCTCCAACATTAATCCGCGACCATCATTTCCTCGCTCTCTTAATTACAATCAATCCGGCCCGTTGGTCCCCACTCTATGTAACCCTTTAACCGCTAACAAAACGGATCGAGCATGTCAACCCGGTGAACTCCAATTCAACAATGCCACCAAGGTAATAAATTAACCCGAACATGACATGGAAATAATCAGGCTTTGGGTTGGTATATCTAACCCGTCTAAAAAACGGTTCATGCTTTGGTTGACCTGTTTAACTAAGGTTGTGTTTGGGTTGCCCTATTTAACCCGTTTAGTTAAACATGTCGACCTGCTAACCCATTTATGACCCGCCTAAACCATGTTCTTACAACCCACCAAATCAATTAACACTTTTACATCTTGATTATCACCCGCCAACCCATTTGACACAATTAGATAACAGTTCGCGTTCGGGCTGGTATATTTAACCCTTTAAAAGCGGGTTGTGTTTGAGTTGACTTGTTTAATTAAACTGTTTGGGCCCGTGTTGACCTGTTTATCTGTTAGTTAAATGGGTAGACCCACTTACCCGTTTAGCCTTTAAAACCCACCAACTCAATTAACACGTTTACAACTTGATTATTACCTACCAACCCGTTTGACACGTTTAGATAAACAAATTAAATAATTCATGTATGGTTACACGAATTTAAGCTTGTGCGGGTTATGGTTGATGTTTTTGACACGAATAAAAATATGGCTCGTGTTCGGGTTGAACATTTCAACCTGCCAGCCCGGCACGATTGACGCCCCATTAGATCACCATTACAAGAAAAATGTCATTTAGTAACACATCAAAAGGTGTCACTAAAAGTAAAATATTTGTCACTCAAGGACTTAAATTTGATACATTATGTGTAGGTATGGAGGAACTATATTTGTCAAGTTTCTAAGAATGATACTTGTACAACCACGGGGCGGTTGACTCCAAAGATGTATCAACAGATGTCGGTTGCCGTGAATGTGAGCAATGGGTTAGCCGAATACAACCCGTTTCTGACAGGGTTATTGGATTGCAGCTTTGTTAGAGAGACTTTTACTAAAATTCAGAAGGACCATTGTCCTGACTTGAACCGGTTCAGCGAATGGGTGTACATTGGTTTAGCCATGGTCTCGGCTGCAGTCATGCTTTCGTTGGTGTTGTGGGTGTTGTATGCACGTGAGAAGAGGCATCGGAGATTATACACCAAACTTGTGCTTGAGTATTCACCAAGTCCGGCTGCAATACATCGACCATGAAAGTAAAATCCGAATCTTGTATTAACATTTGCCTATGTATTATTTAATATGTGAAGCCGAAAAAAGTATTTTTAAAGATATGTATATTCAATTCATGTATGTATCATTTAATATGTGAGATCAAAAGAGTCATTTATGCTAACAATGTAGTGAAATATTCATGCTAACAATGCCTAAGTAATGTGTTATTGAACTCATAACACTCAACAAAAACACGTTGTTAACGTAGTGAAGTAGTTAATACTTAATATATATAACTAATTTTATCATCTTCTTAACCGGATTATGTATATTTACTATTCCTTTATTTAAACCAATACAATGTTTTCAAATTAGTTGTTTTTAAGCTTTTTGTACGAAATTTCGGTAACCACTGGTGCTCACGGTTAGGCCAAATCCAAACGTTGCATGTGATCTTATTAAATAATGCTGCGAAACTGAATTTTTTATCAGACTACTTGTAAAGAATTCATGTATATTTTGCATTGTAATATTAGTATAAACTTTTTATTTTTAAATAATAAATGAATCTACAAAAATTTGATCAAATTTATATATTTGTAAAATTATATGTGATGATGATCAATTAATATTGGCAAATTGAAAATAAACAATCTCACATTTTATGTATGGGTCGATAATAATATTATCTTTAAAAGTCAATACCAACGGTCCAACCTTTCAACCATTTTTGTCTCAATAGACCTCCGTTAAAAAAACAATTAACGTCATTAAGTTTTTTTCCGAGTTTCAAACCGATGTTTAAGGGCTTTTGATCAAAAGAAGGATACGAGTCAACTGATGTAAAATTTATCTTGAAACGGTGATCCAAACGACGAAACAGTGTTTCAATTCGGGTGTTTGAATTTTCATTTAACAAAAATCAAGTCACTTGAATCATCATTTCGAGATAAGTTTTACCTCAGTCGACTCGTATCCTTCTTCCGATTAGAAGCCCTTAAACATCGGCTTGAAACTCGTAAAAAAACTTAACAACGTTAAGTATTTTATATCGAGAGTTCATCGAGACAAAAATAGTTGAAAGGTACTTGTAAAGAATTCAGGTATATTTTAGATTGTTATATTAATATAAATGTTCTGTTTTTAAATGATAAATGAATCTACTAGAATTTGATCAAATTATATATTTATAAAATTATATATGATGATGATTAATCTATTGACTAAATTAACAAACATAAAGACTTAGCATCTATTTAGGAAATTCAACTTTACTACGTGGTGTTTGAGATTATGGCTATGAAGATATTATATGATTTTGACGTTTATAAAGTATAAATATTAAATGTTTGAAAAACTATTTAAATTATTTATCTAGTTTTTATTAAACAAGATGAATTATTTAACAATAAAGTTTAAAGTCAGTTTTGATTTGAATAATGATACATAAAGTGATAAGAATATAATCTAATAAAAAAAATAAAGATTTGGGTATAATGTGTAACGGGGTGTTTGTTTGTATAATATAATCCAATATGGATATAGATTTCAAAAACAAAATAGTGTTGTTAATTTGTTGTTTTTTAACTCAAGTTAATATAAACCAGTTAAAAAGATATCTATCAAGTAACTAATGAAATCATATAAGTGAACTTAAGAGTGTAACCAACGGAAACTTTCTAACCTAAACAAAGTAGTTGACTAGTTTGTGTTTGTTTTTGCTTCAAAGATTTGTAAGAGATTCATGTCTGTGGGCGTGCTGACGTGAGGTCGAAGACTCACTAAAAAATAAACCGATTATAACTATTAGATAGCGATAAGCGGGTATCGAACACAGAGAGTTTGTGGAAATTGTGTTACCAAGTAGTTTTGTTATTTATCTAAATTAAACTAAGTGCAAAAGTAAATTCAAAGACTTGGTTGTTTGGTTTTGATTAACAAAAAGAACTAAAACAATAAATGAGTTTTAAACAATACGAGAAACAATGCTCTCCCCCCGATTTCAGGTTTTCAATATTGATAAAGTTAACATTTACTTTTGGGATGAACTACATAAACATAGTTCGTGAAAATGCGATTGAATGTGATAAAAGAGGACTAAGTACTTGGATTATAAAAACGCAAGGTTGTCACTCAATAATCAGTTTTATATAGTTAACCCTAATTCTCTTTTAATAAATCTCGATTGCCTATGGCACCAAGAACTGATAATCAAGAACACGGATTTACGCTATACTGACAGTTACTAATCAAACTCATAATCACCATAGCAATCTAATCATATGATCAAAAGACTATCCCACAAATAACATAAACGAATAACAAGCAATCAATTGAAAACCTTACAATTAGGGAGAGAACACAAAGAGTACTAACCACGCATAGTTTGATTTATCATCACATCAATCAGGTTAATCGTACGAATCACAAACCCAAACGAATGATTACAATCACCAAAATCTTGTTCTTGCACTCAAAAATCCGTCCCTAGGTTGTTTAGAATCACAAGATAGGTGAAAAGACACCCAAAAACGGAATAAAAACAAAGGTAAATTGGCAGTTACGGCGCGGACCGTGACCCACGGTTCACACCGTGGCCCATGATCCAGTTATGGTGACCAGGGAAGCCACGGTACGGTGGATTCTGATGTTTATGAGCTGGGTTGACCGTGGACCACGGTTTTGACCGTGGGCCACGGTGGAACACTTGCTCAATTTCTTGTTTTTCTCATAACTTTCTCGTTTCAACTCCGTTTTCTTCGCAGTTTTCGCCCACGTTCTCGTAATTTCATCATCTATCTCCTCATACCTGAAAATGACCACACAACAGTAGTTATCTAGTTCCCATGAAATTAACACCTAATGCATAGATTTTTATATCGTTTAGGCTCACTTACGGGTCATACTCCGATACACCCGTCACGTGCAAACATAAGTTTCTGAAGACAGTTTGTTTAATAAAAAATAAAGATATGAAAACAGCTTTTATGGTCTTAAAAAATAAGCTAATATCCACCATCTTCACACTTCTTCAAACTTTTTAACATCCTACCAACACCCAATGTCTAACACCACCACCGCCCATCGTCCTTCGCCACCACCACCCACCACCATCGTCCACCACCACCCACCGTCCACCACTACCACCGTCAACCTCCCACCACCACCACCCCCTTCGGCCACCACCACCACCCACCACCATCGTCCACCACCACCCACCACCATTGTCCACCACCACCCACCGTCCGCCACCACCACCACCGTCAACCACCCACCACCACTACCCACCACCATCGTCCACCACCACCCACCGTCCGCCACCACCACCACCACCCACCACCATCGTCCACCACCACCCACCGTCCACCACCACCACCGTCAACCACCCACCACCACCACCCACCACCATCGTCCACCACCACCCACCGTCCGCCACCACCACCGTCAACCACCCACCACCACCACCAACCACTATCGTCCACCACCACCCACCGTCCACCACCACCCCCGTCGGCCACCACCACCACCATCAACCACCAACCACCACCACCACCACCATCAACCACCACCATCATCAACCACCAACCACCACCACCCCTTCGGCCACCACCACCGTCCACAACCACCACCGTCCGCCGACACCACCACCCTCCACCACTGTCCGCCACCACCACCATCCATCACCACCCACCGTCCGCCGCCACCACCACCACCCACCGTCCGCTGCCACCACCACCCACCACAACCGTCCATCACCACCACCGTTCACCGCCTACTACAATCGTCTACCACCACCTACTTCCATAGTTCGTATACCATCACTCACTTCCATAGTGTACACCACCACCAATTATTTTAGCTGTTTACACACGTTTAAAGATTTCGTTCTACTGTTATATATATATATATATATATATATATATATATATATATGATAGATAACTAATTTTCAGCTTATGCAGACGATATCCAGTTTATAAAACAAACAGTATTATATTTACAGATTGCAGACCTTCAGACACATCTTCAGTTGCAGACATGAAATCAGATTACAAACATTTTTTGTTTTAAAAAAACAAACAGCACCTCGTATGGTTGATAATATAGAACTTAAAGTGGTAGTATAAGTGAAATCTATTGTTTAACCCTTATTATTTAGGGATATTGGTTTTTAATACTCCTAACTTTCCCTTATTGGTAGATAACACTCCCAACTTTTGATTTGTCACCCAACACTCCCAACTTTCACCCTATTTTCCTGTACCACTCCCCGTCTAAATGAACACTAACCTCGTTAATGTTTTAGACTTAAAATGTCATTCAAATTAGTTGAGGGGGTAAAACATAAATTTTATTTTTAACACACAACCTCCATTTCCGGTGACCTCGTTTTTCCGGCGACCTTATTTTTTCCTGAGAATTTGAGTTTTCCGGCTATCTCGTCTTTCAGAACACCATATCCATCATTTCACCGAGCTTCACATATGAATTTGAGTTTTCCGGTGAGTTGCAGGTTTCCAGTGAACATCATATCCATCATTTCACTGCCCACCGCCCCAAAACCGCAATCCCCGCCCCCCGCCACCACCATTGTCTCACCCAGCCACCTTCCGGGATCACCTGCGTGCCGGAAAATCGAGTTGCAGGTTTCCGGCGAGCACCATCTTCATCATATCTCCACCGGTGCACAATCTTCATGATCTCCATCACCTTTTTACACATCTGAACCATCTCCATTTTCTGAAAGACGAGATAGTCGGAAAAATCAAATTCGCCGGAAAAAAAGAGGTCACCGGAAAAACGAGGTCACCGGAAATGGAGATTGCGTGTTAAAAATAAAATTTCTGTTTTACCCCTTCAACTACTTTAAATGACATTTTTAGTCCAAAAGATTAATGAAGTTAGTGTTCATTTAGACGGTGAGTGGTACAGGAAAATATAGTGAAAATTGGGAGTGGTGGGTGACAAATCAAAAGTTTGGAGTTTTATCTACCAATGAGGTAAAGTTAGGAGTTGAAAAAACCAATATCCCAATTATTTATGTATTTTCACATTATGCATCTCTGTTTACGTTTATATACTATTTAATCATCGTTATCAAAGACTGATTCAAACCAGTAATTTTGTTAAGTGTTTAAACAATCAAAACACTACAATTTTAGTTGGTTTTACCGATACCGTTAACCGTAGGATTTATTTTGTGACTTCTCATTGATCCTTTGATTAAAAAGTCACCAACTCTTTCTATCCACACTTTTCTTAACACGCAACTATATTTTTCTATTTTAATCTTTTATCGAACAAAAATAATATCCTCATTTATAATATTTCACTTAAAATAGTTACAAAACCATACTTTCTTCATTACTCACACCCTTTTTATATATATATCAACCCATAATACACGTATATGTTGGACATAATTTCCAACTTAATAGATATGTCACGTGTTGGTGATCAGGTTGGACCTATGAAATTCGTTAATGATATAATGGGTTTATTCGGTTACAATTAGGGTTTATTATAATTATTAATGTTTGGCTAGCAAGTTAGGTTAGTATATATAAACCAAAATATGTTAGGCATTATAGAGTGTAATGTGTAAGATGCAACCGAGTTAGGGTTCATCTAGAGACACACATGAGATGTAACCGGTTAGAATTCATCTAGATAAATAGTCTAACCGAGTTAGGGTTTGAGCTATTGTAATTAACTTTTTGAGTTATAGTTTCCGATTAATAAACAAGAGTTCTTTGTTTATTCGTGTTTAATTATTTATCCGAGACTTGAGTATCTAACATATTTAATTTAATATTACTTAATAATGGAATCAAGACTTTTTAAACATGCATCATTCTTTTATCATCAATTCAACTACTTTATCAATAAGCAATAAATTATAAATGAAACAAACTATAAAAGGATAGCATCATATCTTCTAAAGTTCCAATTTTAAAAATATATTCGTTTGCCCCTCTATTTCCGCGTATAATGATTGCATACTTTTGTATTTTACAATATAGATTATGGCAAAAGAACTACTTTTAAAACCGATTATATAGAAATCTGTTTGGAATCGAGTGAAACATACATCGGAACATGTTTGTAATTTTTTCACTGGAATCAGTTCTATACTGGTTAACCAAACGGATACCGGCTAAAATCAGTCAAATGCCGAACGAAAACGATTGTCACCTATCAAGAAATCAGTTTCAACCAGAACCAAAACCAATCATAAACCAACTTGACATTTTTAGCCAAACTAAACCGATATCAATCCAAACCGGTTTTAAATTTTAAACCAAGTTCTCCACTCTCCTACAATAAATCAATTCCTAATTTCCTAAAAAAATTTACACAATCAACAATACGTGAAGTCCACGCTGCCAAACGAGCGTGAAGACGAAATACTCATCCCAAACTTTCCGGTATTTTAACCGACTTTCACCAATAAAAAACCCCTAAACATGAAATTAATTACGCTTTAGCCATCCTATCTCATAACTATATAACAATCAACTGATTGTTTCTTCAGGTTTTACCAAATTCAACTTCCAACCTCTTAAATAAATCTTAATTAATTTCCGCTTAAATTCAAAACCCTAAATCCCAAATCTTCAATCAATTATGTCATCTACCAAAACTAAATCGTATCCGAATCGAATGATCATACCGGCCGTTAAGTTTTCATTCGATCAACACACCGCCCGTTCAGTGACCACGTCATCATCATCGAAGAAGAAGACGTGTATGTGTTCTCCCACCACGCATCCTGGATCGTTCCGGTGTAGTTTGCACAAGAAACTGATCACTAATCAAAGCAACAATGCGATGTCGTATCGGGATCATAGATTGTATACTCGTAAATCGGCAATGACGAATTCGCTAGTGAAGAATGGAACAGTGGAAGGTGGTTTGATGAAGCGTGCGTTGGCGTCGTTGATCCGGCCGTCGTCGCACCAGCAGAGGCGGCGTGGCGAGTTTAAACCGAGGCCTAGTCGGCTCTCGGTTATGTCCAATGCCGAAGAGTAGGCGTTAACTGTAGGTTTTTGTATAGGTTCAACGGAATGTTTTTTTAAATTTTGTTGTTCATAGACATGGTGGAAACGTTGCTGAATATTTTTTAGTAGTTTAAAAGTAGTAAATAGATCACAATTAATTTCTGGTTAATAGCTGCTATTTGAATACGTATTATGAAAACTTTAAATTTTAGAGTCGTCATAAAACAATTAACAAAGTCTATGGTTTATTTTGTCCTTCTATGTATCTTAGAGGGTACGGATAAACGACTCTATGTTTTTAATATACTTAATGTGTGTTTTCTGATTGACCTTTGTGTTTTTTAACTAATTAATATTCCATATATCACAATCAATTTCATTAGTTGTCGACAACCAAATATGTGTTTTTAACGACCAAAAAGGCCTCGCCATCTAAGTACACATATTCGCAAAGACCCACCCACGGCCGTGATTGCAGACAACTGTTGACCCGGCCTGTCACTAATTTATTGGAAACTCACTGCCTCAAGGGTCCATTGTGGTAAAACTCTTACTCACGCATGATATTTTATCACGAAAGAGGCTCAAACCGATGACATACCCTAGAGCATCAGGTTACCGCTAGAGCAGTACTGCTTCTTTGTACCAGTATGTAACGTAAAATTCGGGAAATACCGGTAATTTACCAATCGATACAAATACCGAATTTGCTCAATCCCTGCTCCTTTGGTATTGAACAACCAAATATGTAATTTATGTTTTTTAGTATGATTCTTAATGATCATTTGATGTCACACTTTTATTATCCGTCCATACCACTCTTCTAACATCGCATGTCTAAAGAAAAATGTGGATGAGCTCATTGTTAGGAATAAATGTGGTTCGGTTTGGTTGGGTTAGCTCCCGTTGAGTTCGGACTGGATTCGACCCGACACCCCTTGGCCTTTTTATTTATGAATTTTAGTTTATTTTTTTGAGTTATGGAATCATGATTGGAATCCTAATTTTATCTTGTTTCTTGAATTAGGTATTTGCTCAGTTATTGAATTGTAGTGTCCACTGTCCACAAAATCATCTCAGTACTTGGCCCAAGAATAACTGTAGCTCAACAAAACTTATTGCGAGCCGAAAAAAAAACATCTCAAATCAAGATTTTAAAACCCAATAACCGACATGTGGTAATGGCCCAAACCGTCCAACCCGACCTAAAAAAACAAGATCAACAGTTCAACACACCTAAACTTAGAGGTGAAAAAAACCCAAACTCGGAACCGGACTCAAAATAAAAACCCGAAACCGGCTTTTTAAATAACTGGGTTTTTCATACCCGAACCCGTATCTAACCTGTATGGTACGGATAGGGTATGCATTTCGATACAAAAACCGAAACCCGAACCGGACCCGATTGTACCCGGAAATACCTGAAAACCCGGACCGGTTCTATACCCGGAACTGGGTTTTTCCAATACCCGAAACCGGGTATTTCAAATACCCGATGCATACCTGAAAATACCCGAAAAATACCCCTAAAAATGTAAACTTTTAAAAATGACAAAATGACAAAATACGTCTTTTATGTTTGCACGGTTTTTCAATAGACGTCCTTTGGCAAACTTAATGATAGAAAACATCCTTTATATTTGAAAACCCTATCACGTTTTGTCCTTTGACCCTAACCCAGTTAACTTTTTCCGTTAAATTTGGTTATGTGCATCCCACATGAGGGTAATTTTGTAATTTTATAAATATATTTTGATAATTAATATTTGTAAAAATAAACTCTCTCTCTCTCTCTCTCTCTCTCTCTCTCTCTCTCTCTCTCTCTCTTCAACCTATCAATTCATCTTCATCTCCATCTCCATTCCAACTACAACTCTTTCTTCTTCCACAGCTCCTCCAGCTACCTCCACCATCGCCACCACTTGCAACACCCAACACCACCACAGCTTATCTCCACCAACATGTGACATTCGTCAAAATCGATGTAGTATTTGTACTTGTTTTATGACCCGTTTGTAATCGGATATTTCTATTTAATAAAAAGTGTTGAATTATTAATTATGTTTTCGGTTTTATCTTTATTGTATTTACACGTGGCTTTAACATACACGCTTCATCTCGTTATGGTATAACGCGTAAATGACAGCTAATTTATATCAAATCGTATCAATTTACTTAACTCTAGCCGCGGACTGAACTTGACCTCATTAGCCTATAAATACGAGTCCAAAACTCAATTAATTTGCTCTACACCACCTCCTTACAATCCCGAACATAAACCCTAAGACAATTACGGCTAATAAACAGTTATTGATCTTGTTTGAATTCGTTTCTGGACGCAACCCTCATCTCGTCGTTCATTATTGTTTGCTGCTCGTTTAAGGTAATTTAAGGGTCCTACATGGTCGGTTTTTACTAGGGATTAAAAGACCTCTGTCAATTTCATGTGACAGAGAGAAATTGAACTTCAATTGGGATCGATATGATTTTGGGTTATAAATGAATTGGGGGAAATCAGAACTACAAGATACATAAATATTCATTCTTGTGTTCTAACCAGATTAGTCACCAGCCCAGTTGGCTGGTGCACATCTGTTAAATCGTTGAACTGGCCTGGGGCGCGGGTTCGATTCCCCCAGGCCCGATTTTTGTTGATTTTTTTTGAATTAATTGTTTTAAACCTTTTTAATTATTAAATACTTTACTATATTAAAACTAATATTGTTTACACTTGTTTAACAACCCGAACACCGTTAAAACTATTAAAAGAAACTCTCATTAAAACGTTTTCGGATATATTATATATATATATAATCAATTACAAACCTTCTTATAGTAGTAGTAGTAGTAGTAATAATAATAATAATAATAATAATAATGATGGTGACTTTAAAGAATATTTAAACTGATAAAATTTTCTTATACATGTGAACACTTTAACGATCCCCAAATCTATTATAAACCTACTTTTGTTTTATATTCATGTTTAGTTCGTTCTTTTCGTCTTAGATATTTATGTTGTTTATACCTTATAAATAGGACAAATTATCGGGACTTCTCGCGAAACCATCTAGTTGCTTTAATCGTTACCATCTTCTCGTTACCGTATTCCCTATTCCAAGTGATTTCTTCATAACCCCATTTTAACGCTTTTAATATTTTTGGGGTGTAGCATGTCACAAGTTTTACATCGTTAGTTATGTGCTTATTTATAAACCGATTCACAATTACCGTACATGTTAATATTATTCTTGCATATTGTTTATGATTATACGTGAACTTGCTTGCAACGTGTTTACTATTCTTATGGTGGATGTTACGCAAACGCATACACATACACATAGTGGGAGGGTCCGACGGGACGTACCTACGCCGTCTAACGTTACGACTTCGGTTGTTCGTAAGGTGGTTCTCATTTCCCCTATTACTACGGCCTCAGCTAAGGAACGGGAGGACGACATTAATTGATTTCATTTACTTTAAGCTTGAATATTTATTTACGAATGTTGAATCGTGTCTTTCATATATATGTATACTCAAAAACTTATGAAAACTCACCAACTTAATTGTTGACAAATATATTATCTTCAACGTGCTACAGGTTGAATCGCTGACATGTTAAGGATGAAGATCATTAGTATACCTTAGGATATTTGAATAAAGAACTTATTATTTGTTTTGATGAAGTGTTTCTTTTTTTTTTAATAATTGTGTACTTGTTACGTTATGAAATGAAATGATATAATTATTACCGCTTTAATAGTGTTACGAGCTATGAGTGATCTGTACGTTACACCCGGGCGTATTCCGCTTAAAGCCGGGGTGTTCCAGATTGGTATCAGAGCCGTAACTATAAGATACGTTGTTAGACGTATCGGCTTAGTATAGTTATAGTTTATTTTAGGGCCCCGAATTGCATGTATACCCTATGTGCTATGTGCCCGCACTTTTATTAAAAGTTCATTCATACGCTCGAATTTATTACGTCTTATAGCGTCACATGTACACCTATTCACACACAAACTCTAAGGCTTATGCCTAAACAATTTATGTTATTTTTTTTATCTATTTATTTATTTTAAAAAAACGATTTTCAATCATTTTAAAGTTGGTTCTACGTGACGGGTATGTAGTAACTGGAAGGGTGACACACTTGTTTTTTCGAACCCTTGACAACAAGGTTTTTAAACCTAAGGATAAGCAATGCCTATAAATCCCAATCAGACGCGGGACCCGGTTGCTTACCTGGAGGGTTCGAAAAGGGTGCTGGAACTTATTAGGCCAAATCATACCACACCAAACGTCATATGAACCATAACTTTAAGTTGTCAAACGTGACCATTTTCCTTTGTGAATAGAGAATGGTTGCACTCCTGCTCTTATATTACATACAAGTTATGATTTCAATATAATTTTCATGTGATTTTAGTATTATCAAATTTTATTTTATTTTTTTTCTTTCTTATTTTTGGTTTAAGTATTCCACTTCTCGAAACCGTCACTCGATACTCACGCGCGTAGTACTCTCTTTTCATCATGTCTTCTCGTTTCCCTCGTCGTCCCGCAAGAAACTCCAGCCGCAAGATGACAACCCAGATCACTAATGTCACACCCCCCTTCTAGGGCCTAGGAGTGCGACCCACAAGTTGGTATCGTGTTTGTAAATAATTCAGAGTTGCGTTATGTTGCGGAAGACTTATAAAACTTTAAGGATCAAAAGTGTAACACTTATATATATTCAAAAGACGGGATTATAAACACCCGTTTAAGTTATCAAAAGATTATTTGTTTATAATTACAAACCACCATTTAAAATATTAAGTTCACAAAAAGAATCCGAGCCATCGGATATTAGTAGCACTTCGTCATTTCCAAGCTCTAACTTTATTCACCTGCAAAATGTAATAAAATACGTTAGCAACGAATGCTGGTGAACACGCTGACGCAAAAATATTTCTTTTACTTTATTACCCCTCGAGACTACGCCTGCCTCGGCCCAACGTGGCTTAGGAATAACAAAGTCAAATAACACATTATAAATATGAGCCTCTACTCTAGGTCACCTCAGCAAACACCGCAGCGTTCGACTTAGTTAAGTACCCGTAAATATACACATAAGGTCATACTCCCTGCAGGAGAGCATCCTACGACCAAGGGTGGTGCGATCATGCCCATACATCGCATAGTACCACCTATGTAAGGATCCAGACATACGCATACCACAGCCTTTGGGCTAGGTTTATACCCTTTATTTATAACGGTTTTAGGAACACATAGTTCCTTGTAAACAATTTCAAATAACACGTTTGACTCATTTTTAAACAAGTAAAAAGTTGGGGGCGTATTCACCTTGTCTCTTTAGGATCGGCTTCACTCACCGTCCAAGGGTCTTTCTCTTTCTTTATCTCGCACCTATAGTACGAGTATAAAAATTTGTTAATTGGATACACGATCCGGCTTAAGACCTTTAGTCTTATATCTCAATCCTCGATTGAACCTTTAGTTCAATTCTTATTTACTTGAAAATCTTTAGTTTATAAGTAAGTTATAAACCTTTAGTTTATATAGAAACCTGACGTTTCTTCTTCTCCAAGTAACGTAATCGTTTTCTTTTATTATTTAAGAATACTCTTTATTCAATAAATAATATTTCATAACAAAGAATACTTACATATATACTTACACACATATATATGTTATCACATTATTCAATATCTATTCTTTCATTCATTTCTTTGTTATGTTTTCTTTTCTTTTCTTTTATCGAGGTATCGAGTATATCCTCGACTTAAGGCTTAAGCCTTTAATATAATATTGAATTATATTGAATTCATCATAACGCCTAACCTTAGTGGCGTATAGAAACTCTAGGGACTTGAGCAGCACTCCAACGCCGCTTCAATATCCTCGAATCGAGGAATGCCAAATCTTTAATACTCGTCGACACGCTTTACGAGATCTTTCGCCATTATAACAACACCTTTGCTCGAATGTGGGTGGCGGGTGGCACAAACTCCAAGAAAACGTTGGTACACAAATGAAGGTTCGGGGCACGCTTAACGATGGATTATGGCACGCTTATCGAGGTAAAGCTAGAGAGAGAGTAGTGAGATGTGAGAGCAATGTTGGTGTGCAGAAATGAGCTGCCCATGGCCGCTATTTATAGGCAATATTTTGGATCCCATCGCGTACCGTGATGGGTCCTTTGGGCACCACGTCGCGTACCGCGATGTAGGGTTGATGACGCAGAGGGTAGGTCTGCCACGTGTCGACACGTGGTAGTCACTGCTCCACGTGGCAACACGTGGCAGCAGGCGTTGCCACGTGGCAGCACATAGTGCCACCGTGGGCCACGTGTCACGCTGTGTCAGGCTCCCCATCGCGTACCGCGATGGGAGTCTCTTCTGACCTGTGGCGTACCGCGATGGGTAAGGAAAATCAGATTTTACAATTTAGACCCTCAACTTTGGAATTTGGCAATTTTAGTCCCTATACTTTGGAAAGTTGATACTTTGAACTCGAAATTTTTCACGTTGTTACAACTAAGCAACTGGCTGCTGTTCTCCCGGAAATGGTGGCTCAAATGCACCAAACCATTGCTTCCAATTCGAACTCAGCCACTTCGGGTTCAAACTCCAACTCTTGTCGATACAAGACCTTCACCGATACGAATCCTCTTAAGTTTGATGGCTCTAAAGGTGTCATTGCCCTTCTGGAATGGTACCAAAGTATGGAGGGCATTTTCCTTCATATCGAATGTCCTGAGGACAAGAAGACACGCTTTGCTTCAAGTGTCTTCAAGAAAAGAGCCTTAACTTGGTGGGTGCAAGAAAAATCCACTCGTGGTGCTGATGTAGCCATGGCCTTGCCATGGGAGGAACTTAAGGGAATCATGACCGAAGAGTTCTGTCCACCCAATGAAATCATGAACCTTGAGGTGGAATTTTGGAAACTTAAGCAAGAGGGTGGTGATAAAGCTACTTACAACCGCTCGTTTCAACGAGCTTAACGTCTTGGTGCCACATCTTGTCACTCCTCTTTCTCGTGGGATTATCAAGTATGTTCGGGGTTTGCCAAGGCAAATCCAAGACTCGGCCAAAGCAGTACCCCCAATACTCTTCGTGAGGCTGTTGTCCTTGCTGCATCCTTGTCTGACAACCATGTTAAGGCGGGAACCCTCAAAGGCAGCAAGAAGACTGTTGAGAAAACCGAGGCCGAACCTTTCAAAGAAGTCAAGGCCGAAGCCACACCCAAACCAAACCGCAGCAACAACAACAACCACTCCAAGAAACGAAAGCAAAACTATGCCTTAACCCAACAAAACCAACCTCAACCTTAATACCAACAAACCCAAACCCAAAACCTTCAAGCTCCACCTCCAAATAAGCCTTACAGCAGACCACACCCGTTTTGCCAAAGTTGCCAACGACACCACCAAGTCGGCATCCCTTGCCGACAATGCACCCATTGTGGCCGTTACGGACACCTTCTAAGCGTATGTTTCGAACTCATGCGTACCCAACCAACCCTCACCAAACCACCCCGCTCTCCTCACGCTTTCAACCAAAACCGTGTTTTAACTCAAGCTCAACCCAATGCTCAAGCCTACCCCACCCCTCGAGTGTGTTTCAATTGTGGATATCCTAGTCATTTCCGCAATGCGTGTCCCCGACTCGCATATCAAGTCCAAATGGCCGCTCCGCCTGTGTACCCTTCTCAAGCCTATCAAGTTCAGGCCTTTCAACCAGTTCCGCAACTTACGGCAAACCAAGTTGTTCAACCGGTTCAAGCCAATCAAGCCTAGACTTATCAAGCTACACCAGTCGTCTCCAATGCTCGCGAGAGGGCATTCGTGATCAATGCATATCAAGCTCAGCATAACAATGATGTGGTGAGCGGTACGTTCTTGGTTAATAACGTTTATGCATCCATTTTATTCGATACCGGTGCCGATATGAGTTTTATGTCTTTTGATTTTGAGCATATGCTTTCGTCGTCTCGTTCTAAACTCGAAAGGTCCTTTATGGTTGAAGTCGCGAATGGTAAAACTATCTTGATTGACTCGGTTATTCGTGGTTGTACTCTAAATCTCAACGACTATGATTTTTCTATCGACCTCATTCCTATGCAACTCGGAAATTTTGATATCATAGTAGGCATAGATTGGTTAGCTCAACATCGTGCCGAAGTCGTGTGCTTTGAGAAGTATATTCGAATTCCACTAGACGACGATCGGATTTTGCGTATTTTCGGCGAAAATCCTTCCAAGGGGCTCAAGCTTATGTCGTGTACTCAAGGCCCAAAAATACTTATGTAAAAAGTATGGGGCTTTCCTTGTCAACGTCTTGGAAAAGAAACAAGAAAATAAGACAATAAAAGACATTCCGGTAGTTCGTGATTTTCCCGAAGTTTTCCCTGAAGATGTTTCTGGTTTACCTCCTACTCCCGAAGTGGAGTTCCGTATTGACCTTGTGCCTGGTGCAAATCCCGTCGCCAAAGCTCCTTATCGTCTCGCACCTTCGGAAATGCAAGAGCTAGCGAATCAACTCCAAGAACTCTTTAGCAAAGGTTTCATCCGCCCAAGCTCGTCGTCTTGGGGCGCACCCGTTCTTTTCGTTAAAAAGAAGGATGGTTCCTTTCGAATGTGTATCGATTATCATGAACTCAATAAACTCACGATAAAGAACAGTTTCTCTTTGCCTATAATTGATGACCTTTTCGATCAACTACAAGGCGCATCTTGCTTTTCAAAAATCGATCTTCGTTCGGGTTATCACCAATTGCGTGTTCATGAGGATGATGTACCCAAAACCGCTTTTCGAACTCGTTACGGTCATTACGAATTTATGGTTATGCCTTTCGGATTGACCAATGCACCTGCGGTGTTTATGGACCTCATGAACCGCGTATGCAAGCCTTATCTCGATAAGTTCGTGATCGTGTTTATTGACGACATTCTCATTTACTCTAAATCTAAAGTTGAGCACAAAAACATTTGCATGATATCCTCTTGTTGTTGAAGAAAGAACAAATTTTTGCCAAGTTTTCCAAATGTGAGTTTTTGTTAAACGAAGTTCAATTCCTTGGCCATATCATTAACGAAAAAGGCATTCATGTTGATCCCGTCAAAATCGAAGTTGTTAAAAATTGGAAGACCCCGACTTCACCTACGGAAGTTTGATCCTTTCTTGGTCTCGCTGGTTATTATCGTCGTTTCATTTTGAACTTTTCCAAGATCGCTTTACCCCTCACCGCCTTTACTCATAAGGGTAAACCATATGAGTGGGGGGCTAAGAAAGATGAAGCTTTTGAAACCTTGAAGCGTATGCTTTGCGACGCTCCTATCCTAGCCCTTCCCGAAGGAAACAAGGATTTTTTGTCTATTGTGATGCTTCGAATCAAGGTCTCGGTTGCGTTCTCATGCAACGAGGCAAGGTCATCGCCTATGCATCACGACAACTTAAGGTTCATGAAAAGAATTATACGACACACGACCTTGAGCTCGGTGCTGTTATATTCGCGTTGAAAATTTGGAGACACTATTTGTATGGAACGAAATGTGTGGTTTATACCGACCACAAGAGTCTCTAACATATTTTTGACCAAAAAGATTTATTCATGAGGCAACGACGATGGGCCGAACTTCTTAGTGACTACGATTGTGAAGTACGTTACCATCCCGGTAAAGAAAATGTAGTAGCTGATGCCCTTAGTCGCAAAACCCATGTCAAAAGCATTCTTCTTCTAAGTGTTGTTATCCAGACCGATCTTCAGCTACGTATCTTTGAGGCCCAACACATCCCTTTCACTGAAGGCAATATGTACGAAGAGATGTCGTGTGGTGCTGAACTCCAACTCGAAACCAAGCGTGATGGTTTGCTCTATTTTCTCAACCGCCTTTGGGTCCCAGATCGTGACAATCTTCGCACGTTTATAATGGACGAAGCTCACAAGTCACGATATTCTATCCACCCAGGTGCGGATAAAATGTATTTCGACCTTCAAACTACTTTCTGGTGGCCCGGCATGAAGAAAGATATTGCTATCTATGTCGGAAAATGTTTAACATGTGCTAAGGTAAAAGCCGAGCATCAAAAACCTGCTGGTTTGCTCGTGCAACATTTTATTCCAGTTTGGAAGTGGGAGAACATTACGATGGACTTCGTCACAAAACTTCCAACCACCAAGAGGCAACATGATAGCATTTGGGTATTTGTCGATCGATTAACTAAATCAGCTCATTTCATTCCCATTCGGGAAAAGCATTCGATCGAGAAGCTCGCTCAAATCTATGTCAACGAGATTGTTTGTCGCCATGGTATACCTTTGAGTATTATATCTGACCGTGATGGTCGTTTCGTGTCTCATTTTTGGAATTCGCTTCAAACCGCTTTGGGAACCCATCTAGATCTTAGCACCGCATATCATCCTCAAACGAATGGTCAATCTGAAAGAACCATTCAAACCCTTGAGGACATGCTAAGAACCCGTGTGCTTGATTTTGGTGGTAATTGGGATACTCATCTTCCGTTGATTGAGTTTTCATACAATAATAGTTATCATTCGAGCATCAAAATGGCTTCATTCCAAGCGCTCTATGGCCGTAAATGTCGTTCTCCTATTTGTTGGAATGAGATCGGTGAGACTCAGCTCACTGGACCCGAAATGGTACAAGATACCACAGACAAAATAGCTCAAATTCGTAATAATCTGCTTACTGCTAGAAGTCGCCAAAAGTCTTACGCTGATAAGCGACGATGACCCTTGGAATTCAAAGTCGGCGACCTTGTCCTCCTCAAGGTTTCACCTTGGAAAGGAGTAGTCCGTTTTGGTATGAAGGGTAACCGTTTTGTTGGTCCATTCAAAATCCTTGAATGAATTGGAGATGTTGCTTATCGCCTTGAGCTCCCGCAAGAGCTTCAAGGCATCCATCATGTGTTTCATGTTTCGAACTACAAGTTATATATATTCATTCTTGTGTTCAAACCAGATTAGTCACCAGCCCAGTTGGCTGGTGCACGTCTGTTAAATCGTTGAACCGGCCTGGGGTGCGGGTTCGATTCCCCCAGGCCCGGTTTTTGTTGATTTTTTTTGAATTAATTGTTTTAAACCTTTTTAATTATTAAATACTTTACTATATTAAAACTAATATTGTTTACACTTGTTTAACAACCCGTGCACCGTTGAAACTCTTAAAAGAAACTCTCATAAAAACGTTTTCGGATATATATATATATATATATATATATATATATATATATATATATATATATAATCAATTACGAACCTTCTTATAGTAATAATAATAATAATAATAATAATAATAATAATAATAATAATGGTGACTTTAAAGAATATTTAAACTAATAAAATTTTCTTATACATGTGAACACTTTAACGATCCCCAAATCTATTATAAACCTACTTTTGTTTTATATTCACGTTTAGTTCGTTCTTTTCGTCTTAGATATTTATGTTGTTTATACCTTACTAGTAGGTGAGCCCGCGCGTTGCGGCGGGACGCAATGGTTATTCGGTTGGTATGAATTTGGTTTGCGATGTTGCAATGAGGATTCTGTTTAGACTCATAAGAAGCGGTGGTTACTACATTTTGTTTTGCAATGTCATTTGGAGATTTTGGATTTCTTTTCATACACACAATATTTGTACACATTTAATGAAACCGCCAACTTCATAGCGACTAAATCATGCAAATTTGACGTACAAACCCAACATCAAACTAACTCTAGAAATACTTGTTATTAATGTAAGAGTAACACATTCCTCCACATCCATATGAGGCAACAAAAGGTTGTCTATAGGGTTGTATAAGGGTGTTAGCGATAACGTATTTGTTACCTGGTATATCCATAGGACCAGGTGGATCAGTCAAACCTTATTCAAGAATTGGATAAGTTATAAATATTTATTTATTAGCTAGTATACATGTAAATATTGTTAACTTTATTTATAGTAAAACTAATTGAAAGTATTACTCCCCACACGTTGCTATGGAGTACGTAATACATGATGGGATAATTTTTCGAATACAAACTTATAAATATCAGCATTACTTACCATATCTTATTCATAAACACAACGAATTACCATATAGCTACCATAGCTAATATGTAAAGAAGACCATCATCCGTACCA
This sequence comes from Bidens hawaiensis, assembly GCF_021521415.1. NCBI lineage: Eukaryota > Viridiplantae > Streptophyta > Magnoliopsida > Asterales > Asteraceae > Bidens > Bidens hawaiensis. Next base: position 297,240 of record NW_027491824.1, on the reverse strand, counting down.
AAAACCTCGCCCCTTTGAAATTGCATCATTCGCATCGGGAAGTTGGTGGCCTTGGTTTGGGTCGTTATGGCACAATCTTTCTCTAATTAATGCAAGAGATTTTAGCGGAGGTTTTAGTGAAAAGAAATGTAAGAAGACAAAGTGGGAGGTGAGTCTGATAGACTGTGCGTAGTGGGAGGGTTCCCCCCTCCAAATCACCCCAAAGCACCAAGGAAGACCGCCCCTAGGCGCTTTGGAGGGGGGAGCTTCCCGCAAAGCACCGGAAAGGGGGGGGGGTGGAATATGATTGGTGGGCTTGTTTCTTTTTTGATAATAAAAATAATAATTAGATAATGATTTTAAGGGGCTCATCCACTACACTTATTTAGCCCAAGAAAACCCATATTGTGACGTGGCGTCACATGACCCAAAACGCCCTCATAGGGCTCCATCTACTACACATGGTTAAAGGTCAACACAAGATATCTATACTCGTTGGCATTTATAAGTTAAAACCTGTATATACACAAGAATTCCCACTTGGGAGATCTGTTGTTACATAAACATGCATAATTAACAAACACTATAGTATACAAGTTTGTTGGTTAACTTAGACACAACAAAAAGTTTACCTACATATATATAATTACAGAAGACTAAGTGTGTGTATACCATCTGATGAACTAATCTAATTGTAGTAAACACGGGAAAAAATAATATGACCTTGCATAGCAAACAAATATGGTCGTGGATGTATGGCGTTTGATAGCAGCCTCTATATCATGTTGCATCATTCTTTGTTACCTGTGTAAACATATATTTAACGAGAACGTGAGAAACTAATCGTTACAACATTAACAAAATATATGATGATAACAATAACATATTGGAGATTAACAACTATTAAATAGAATAATCAATGAAGGTGTAAACCCACAATTATAGGTTCTACAATTACAAATCAGGCATTCCTATAAAGTTCAGCAACAAATCAACATATTCTTCAATAACTCCCCAACTGAAACATCCAGAGCTGGTACACGGAAGGCCATTCCAGTTAAGTGTCTAACTGTATATAACCGACACTTTTTATATGGTTTTATTTACGTTAGGAGCTCCGGTACTGTTGGGAATGATGTAGAAAGAAGCAGCCATTCCACATTTATAGTCCTTCATTGATGGACCATCAACAATCTTTTGAATCGCTGCAATGTTTATAAAAAGTTCAAATATAATAATGTATTGTTATGCTTTAAATCAACAAATAAGTAGTTTACAATATATGTCTCATTAGCTAAAAGTCAATAAAATATTGGCTGTAAGAAAACCGCCAACTCGGTACGCGTACGATTTGAATGCACGATTAACAGGTCTTAAATGTTTATTTAATAAAGTTATAATCGAAGGTATGCGTATGATTTGAATGCGCGATGATTAACATTAATGATATAAAAGAGATGATGCAGATATATCAAAAGACACACCATTTATATACTATTTTTTAGTGTTGTGACCACAGATAATTCTCATGCCCGCTGAATGTCTTAATCTTTTTCATTTGTTCTATCTGCAACCACAACACATCCTCATAAGTCTTAAATGGTGGAAAAAACGGTACCTTGGGTCACATGTCAAACGGGTTTCGTTAAAAGAGTTATTTGGCGAAATCAAAGAATTTAAATATAACACGTTTTGCACAAAAATTTTAATCCATTTAGGTGCTTCATGTCAAATATGATGAAACAAGTATGAATTTTAAATAAACATTCTAACTTTCGAAATAAAGTGATAAGAGATTGTACGTGTTAGAAAATGCTCTCACCCGTTTCCTTTTTAACTATATATTGAGCTATATGTTCTCTCTTGTAACTTCCTCACAATATGCATATTTGTGCTCTGCTTTTGTTAGCCACTTTTATAATTGTAGTTCTGAATCATTAAAATATTAATAAAACTAAAAAATTAATGTAATTACCAGAAAAAACGCCAGCAAAGCCATCAGCCTTTTCGATTAGAAATCTTCACATTCACACCAACTTAGGGCTCGTCTAATTGTTTCAACACTGTCATGCCTTAGTGGGTCAAACAGGGGTAGGAGACCATCAAACACCCAAGTCCACGGTTTTTTTTTTGTACCTTCTGAAAATCACTACAACAACGAAGATACAAAAATTAATGGGAAAAGTGGTATTAACACACCTTCATCCTATTAAAGTGCAAATGTTTCTGCAGTGTGCATTAAAACTTGTAATGCAAAGGCGGGGATTTAATTATTTCGGATGCTAATAGTGTGTTAATGAAAATATACCATAGATTTAAACGGTCTTTGGTCTCCGCACAGGATTAAGATCAGAAGTTCCATGTTAGAACTAAGCTTGAGACAATTTGTTCTGGTTTGAGGTTAACCTGAAATCAACTTCTCTAATCCAAAATTACCCTTGCAACCAATCTGCAGTTTGCATTATGACCCGTTAAACAAGTTGTAATCTATAGAACTAAATATACTTCCAAATATTATGATCTGATCCACTTTTATACGACTGGTTTTTGGTATAAACTAACCGTTGCAAGTGTTTGTAGCCTTTAAAACCGCCCGACCTAAAGTTAAATAACAAAACCAGCCGCAAAACCAAATCGCTAACCGGTTTGGACGGTTTCACGGTTTCAAACCAAACCACGAGCACCCCTAGTTCAAATGTATAGTTTACTTTAAAAAATAAAGCAAAGTTAGCCACATGACGGGCAAAAAGAAGCTTCAACCGGTTGAAATCCCATAATTTAGAAAGGGTATATTCATGATTCTGCAAATGAAATCACCAGGAAATGTTCTTACAATTGTCAGTAACCAAAACAATTATAACGAACATTGATAATTAATCAATAATGTTAAAAAACTAATAAGCAAACACCTTCGGGGCTTGGGCTTGAGCAAGTTCTTTCTAGAACTCCAAATGTTCCCTGTTAAAAAATAATTCTATTGAAGCAAAAAGCAATAAACTTTTGGATAAAAGGTTATCGCCACTTACAAGTATTTGTGCTCTTTAAAATTAAGAAACTTATTTCTCATCTCAATGAATAAATCACCAAGTTTGTTTATTAAGTTTGGTATAGTTTCTTTGGTTTTTTGAACCAGAGAGGCTCCTTCACCTATAGCGATTAATTTTAAATGTATATTGCTCTTGTAAATGTGTGAGGTAAATGGATTCCATAAGAAAATTAAATATTAGTCTAAATAATTAAAGGATAGCATAAACCAAAATAAATACATGTTAATGAATTATCAAATAATCAAATCATAAGCTTTAAGTGTTTATTGACTTATTTCAGTTTCAACAAATTGTTCATTAAAGGTTCATATTTATCGTATGAACAAATCAAATTCATCATAATACACTTCATTTATAAAATAATCAATAATGCAATATCAAGCAAGGATATTATGAAATATAACATTCAAGGTTTTTCATGTCTTGGAAGAATTAATAAATCGTCTGTTCAATTTCTGAAAATTTCAACTTGGAACCAACCCCATAAATCAAAAGAAAACCATTAATCAGTGACAAAACATATGCAAACATTTCATCGAACACCTTGCGTGCACACCAAACACACAAAGAAGCTTATTGAATTCTAGCAGGAAATAATAGATTCTTTATAAAGCAAACCATAAAATTATTAAGACCTGAATTGAATACAAAAGCTGATTACTAACCTGGAACTTGATTATCGATTAATCTAATCGGAGACGAAAGAGAGACATTGCTGATGAATTTGGTGCTCTAAATAGCCATTGAAATATATTTAACGCATTGAGTTGATACAGATCAATTGATTGCACCTTGGTGATTGAAGAGGCCGTTCAATTTAGAAACCGAACAATTGATTGTGTCGGCCGAATTTATTGTGCTTGTAGGAGCGTATGTACGTCGCCATTGATTGAAATTGAAGGCTATTGCTAACCTGGAGGAAGTGTAAAGGATCAACGAAATGAGAGTGAATGTGTTTAATATCTCCGGAGATTAGTTTTAACGGTTTGAGGATGAGCTTGAATGTTGCCGGCGGACATGTGCAATTAGTATATCGGCGTCTCCTTGTACATGGGTTAAATTACCATTTTGTCAATTCAAAATGTTTTACATGTAATACAGATACAGATAAGTAGGACAAATTATCGGGACTTCTCGCGAAACCATCTAGTTGTTTTAATCGTTACCATCTACTCGTTGCCGTATTCCCTATTCCAAGTGAGTTCTTCATAACCCCATTTTAACGCTTTTAATATTTTTGGGGTGTAGCATGTCACAAGTTTTACCTCGTTAGTTATGTGCTTATTTATAAACCGATTCACAATTAGCGTACATGTTAATATTATTCTTGCATATTGTTTATGATTATACGTGAACTTGCTTGCAACGTGTTTACTATTCTTATGGTGGAAGTTACGCAAACGCATACATATACACATAGTGGGAGGGTCCGACGGGACGTACCTACGCAGTCTAACGTTGCGACTTCGGTTTTTCGTAAGGTGGTTCTCATTTCCCCTATTACTACGGCCTCGGCTAAAGGAACGGGAGGACGACATTAATTGATTTCATTTACTTTACGCTTGAATATTTATTACATTACGAATGTTGAATCGTGTCTTTCATATATATGTATACTCAAAAACTTATGAAAACTCACCAACTTAATTGTTGACAAATATATTATTTTCAACGTGCTACAGGTTGAATCAATGACATGCTAAGGATGAAGATCATTAGTATACCTTAGGATATTTGAATAAAGAACTTATTATTTGTTTTGATGAAGTGTTTCTTTTTTTTTAATAATTGTGTACTTGTTACGTTATGGAATGATATAATTATTACCGCTTTAAAAGTGTTACTGTCACACCCCGACCAAAGGCGGCGGAACATGCCGAGGTGTAACGGTTGCCCATAAGCACATGACACTATTAAAACAGCAATATTTAATAAACTCATTTCATTTCACAACATCGAAAATGTCACATAACAATATTCATAACAAGTATCAACAAAATATAACAAAATGTAGCAAATCAAATATTGTTCATTTTTGCTAATATCCTAATGGTATTCGTGACGTTTTCTTCAAGCATACAAAATCAACCAAGATGTAAACGCGTAACATTTCATGAAATAAAGTTTGTCAACACAAAGGTTGGTGAGCAATTTATAAGTTTGAGGAACAATAGTATATAGTAAGAAAAGCCACAAAACTAGTATACGAAACATTAAATAAGAGCTATAAACTTGGATAAAATAGTTATCGCTAACAAGTTAGCGATACCCAACTATAAGGGGATGCCGAATAGTTTAGGATTTTATAGTTATCGTTAATGCATTAAGTTAACAACACCTTGCCATGAGGGGTTGCCAAATGGTCTAGGATTTATAGCTCCACCATCCAAAAGCGATAAACACATAGGCAAATAAGCATAGAACACCAAATCGAGCAATTATTCAAGTAAACTATACAACAACGTTTGTGGTTTAAGACCCAAGTATGAAACATTTAGTTTATAGATAAGAGGAAATGTCACCCCCAAAATAAAAGATAGAAAACGGGGTATGAAGTTACTCACGTTCAAGTAATAAACTTGAAAAGATTGATTATTTGGAGATTTTCCGGAACGACGAGTTTAACGTATGAAGCCTAAATAAAAGAAAGTCTTGGATTTAGAAAGGTTGTCTTGAAGATCTTTAAATAAAATAATTATTGCATAAAGCAAACAATTAAAGTTCAAGGTTTAAAATGTAACTATTTAAGAATTTATAATAATAACTCTTTTAAAAGTGTAAGTTTTCTCGAAACCGGGTTAAAGTATCTAACCTTAATATTTACTTAACCAATGTTAAGTAATAAGGTGGGGAAAATGCTAAAATGCAAGTTCCAATAGGCTAAAGATACTAAAATGGGTTTTTAACGAGTGTTCGGGTTGTTGGTTCGGGTCTTGACGAATGGTCAAACCCAAAGTCAACTTTCCAAAATATTAATTGTTATGAGATAACTCACAAAAACTTTATAAGACTTAACCAAGTATGTAGATCTATTGTTTAGAACTAACAACGTACGTTAAGCGAGTGTTCGGTTTTGTCGGTCCAAACTTTCTTATGAGATCAAGTTGGATCCAACATTTCCAAGTACTTAATAAAATAATAAAAAACAGTTTGTAAACTATTTTTAAAGAAATATACAAGTCTTGATAAGCTAAAAACACACTTGTGTGTCTTAAGCGAGTAAAAATCGGATCGGTTCGGTTTCCATCTCACAACAAGTTCATAGATGGATTCCACTTACCCATATATCATAGATCTTGTATAATAATGTACAAATGAAAATAATAATCCACATACCCAAGACTTGTAATTGTGACTAACAAACTAAAATGAGCAGAAGTTAAACATGAATAATATGTATAATCAAGTTATATAAGTTTTATATATCAAGAACACGAAGTCCTCCTTGAAGCCTTGCCTTACAAGGTCCGAAACCTCACCGATAGGAACCGAAGAAGCAACTACCAAAGGTAACAAGGGGCGTGATATTATATATATGTTGTACCACCATAAACAAGTATTAATAATGTTAGATGAACAAGTTAGAATTAAAGATTAAACTCAGTTTGACTTTTAGAAGTCAAACACTCAAGAACAACTATGAACAACCTTTTGAATCTTTGATGTTTTGAGAGATAAATGAGAGATGTAGCAGGGAATTATGGATAAGAATAGTGGTGTATATATAGGCTAATATTGGTGGTCAAAGATGGGTGTTATACACAAGAAATTTCATGCAAAAAGGGTAAAAAACGAACATAAAACAACAAAAACCGTACCTGCTGCAGGTCTGCCGTCGCGCCCCACGACCGGAATAGGGGTCCCCCATCGCGCGGCGCGACGGGGTAGATTTCCTGATTTTTTCAATATTTTCAAAAATGGCAGTTTTGGCCCCCGAAGTTCGTTTTAAGTGATTTTTAAGCGTTTTAAAGCCCGAAATGAATGTTTTCAAGACCCAACAAGTATAAAACAATGTTGTAACCTAAAATCCTTCATTTTTATTATTTACATAGTGTCGGTTCACAAAATGGGTCGGTTTACATAATAAAAGTTTACAAAACGAATACTATTCGAGACCCGAAATTGACGAATGTCACAGTATCTACTACTTTAGAAAATTTCGTCCTGAAATTAAGACGAAGACGATGATGCAAACAAATGTTGATACTTCTCTTTCATAGATTCTTCTTGTTCCCAAGTAAATTCCGCGCCACGCCGTGATTCCCATCGAACTTTGACTAACCGAATACGGCTATGTTTGGTTTTCTTCTCGTTGCGATCCATGATCTCAACGGGTCGTTAAACCATAATCATCGACTCATCGACATGTACTTCGTCGAGAGGTATATGGAGATTACCCTCGGCTAGGCACTTTTTGAGATTCGAAACATGAAATGTCAGATGAACACCGGCAAGTTCTTGCGGTAGTTCGAGTCGATAAGCTACCTTCCCAACACGCTCAAGAATTTTGAAAGGACCAACGACATAAGGAGCTAGCTTACCCTTCTTTCCGAAACGGACTACCCCCTTCCAAGGAGATACTTTTAGAAGGACAAGATCGTCAACATTAAATTCGATCGGTTTTCGCCGTTTGTCGGCGTAACTCTTTTGATGACTTCTAGCTGCTAAGAGGTTCTTATGGATTTGATCAATGATGCCGGTAGCTTCTTGGACCATTTCGGGTCCCGTGATTTAAGTTTCACCGATTTCGTTCCAACTAATTGGAGATCGACATTTACAACCGTAAAGAGCTTGAAAATGAGCTACATCAATGCTAGAATGGTAGCTATTATTATAGGAGAACTCGATGAACGGAAGATGAGATCCCAATTCCCACCGAAATCAAGAACACACGCTCGTAGCATATCCTCGAGTGTTTGGATTGTACGTTTGGATTGTACGTTCGGATTGACCGTCCGTTTGAGGATGATAAGCGGTGCTAAGATCGAGACGTGTTCCCAATGCTTCTTGAAGAGATCGCCAAAAATGAGAGGTAAACGGGCATCGCGATCAGAGATGATAGACAATGGCAAACCGTTTCGGCACACTATTTCCCGAACATAGATTTGAGCAAGCTGCTCGACAGAATACTTCTCGCGGATCGGAATGAAATGAGCAGATTTGGTCAAACGACCGATGATCACCCAAATGCTATCGTTGCCTTTTTGAGTGTTGGATAATTTGGTGATAAAGTCCATAGCAATGTCTTCCTATTTCCAAACGGGAATCAGTGGTTGCTCGAGTAGACCAAAAGGTCTTTGGTGTTCGGCTTTGGATTTAGAAAAGATAAGGATGTCATAAATAAAGACAATAACGAATTTGTCAAGGAATGGTTTGCAAACGCGGTTCATGAGGTCCATAAATACCGCGGGTGCATTTGTTAATCCGAAGGGCATAACCAAAAATTCAAAATGTCCATATCCAGTACGAAAAGCGGTTTTCGGAATTTCTTCTTCACGAACATCGATTTTGGAGAAACAAGTTGCGCCTTGAAGTTGGTCGAATAGGTCGTCGATACGTGGAAAAGGATAACGATTTTTAATGGTGAGTTTGTTAAGTTCTCGGTAATCGATGCACATACGAAACGAACCATCCTTCTTTTTCATGAATAAGACGGGAGCGCCCCAAATAGAAGAGCTTGGACGAATGAAACCTTTGTTGGAAAGTTCTTCGAGTTGATTTGATAGTTCTTGCATTTCCGACGGAGTTAGACGATAAGGAGCCTTGGCCACGGGCATTGCTCCGGGCACAAGATCGATTTGGAATTCAATCGGACGAACGGGAGGAAGACCAGTAACATCGTCGGGAAAGACATCGGGGAAATCACGAACAATGGAAATATCTTGGATTTTCCTTTCCTTATTGTCTTTTGTCACCGAGAGAGCTAAAAACGGAACATACTTTTTGCGTAAGTACGTTTGTGATTGGGAGCACGACATAAGATTTAGCCTTCGAGAAGTAGCGTTTACAAAGACCTTGAGAATTTTACCATTGACGAGCGGAATGCGAATGAATTTTTCGAAACAAACAACTTTGGCACGGTGCAAAGATAACCAATCCATGCCTACTATGACATCGAAACTTCCCATTTGCATCGGGATGAGATCGATGGAGAATTTATGGTTAGCAAGGATAAGAGTACAATCGCGGACGACGGAGTTGATGGTAATAGAATTGCTATTGGCGACTTCAACAGAAAACGGTCGGGAAAGCTTAGGTCGAGGCATAGCAATTTTCGATTCAAATTTCAAAAAAATAAAACTTCTATCGGCACCAGTATCAAATAAAATAGATGCCAAATGATGGTTCACCAAAAACATACCGTTTACGACATCTGTTGCCACTTGAGCTTGATTCGCGTTCATCATGAAAACTCGCCCTTGGTTTCTATGGTTGACTTGAGGTGCTTGTTGTGGAGGTGGAGGTGGTGCTTGGATTGTTTGGATGGGTTGGATGAGTGGTGCATTGAGTTGGGGTGGTTGGGGTTGATTGGTTTGAACTTGGTAAGCTTGTGTTTGGTAGTATGGTATGGTTACGGTTTGAGCTTGGTTGGCAAAGGTTAAACGAGGGCAATTGTATCGGAAATGGTTTGGATCGCCTCAATTAAAGCAAGCTCGGGGTTGTTGGGGTTGGTTTGGTGGGTAGGGTGCATAGCGATTTTGGGCATTTTGGGGAAAATTTCTCGGTTGGTTTCGTTGGTTAGGTTGGTTGGGTTGGTTTCATTGGGTGGATCGGCATGTGTTAGGGAAATGACCAAGTCGGTTACAATTTGTACAACGACGACACGGCGAGTTTGTTGGGTGGTGAAGTTGGCAAGTGTTACATAGCGGAAGTTAAACATGAATAATATGTATAAACAAGTTAAACATGAATAATATGTGACTAACAAACTAAAATGAGCAGAAGTTAAACATGAATAATATGTATAAACAAGTTATATAAGTTTTATATATCAAGAACACGAAGTCCTCCATGAAGCCTTGCCTTACAAGGTCCGAAACCTCACCGATCGCAACCGGAGAAGCAACTACCAAAGGTAACAAGGGGCGTGATATTATATATATGTTGTACCACCATAAACAAGTATTAATAATGTTAGATGAACAAGTTAGAATTAAAGATTAAACTCAGTTTAACTTTTAGAAGTCAAACACTCAAGAACAACTATGAACAATCTTTTGAATCTTTAATGTTTTGAGAGAGAAATGAGAGATGTAGCAGGGAATTATGGATAAGAATAGTGGTGTATATATAGGCTAATGTTGGTGGTCAAAGATGGGTGTTAAACACAAGAAATTTCATGTAAAAAGGGTAAAAAACGAACACAAAACAACAAAAACCGTAGCTGCTGCAGGCCTGCCGTCGCGCCCCGCGACCGGAATAGGGGTCCCCCGTCGCGCCGTGGATTTCCTGATTTTTCAATATTTTCAAAAATGGCAGTTTTGGCCCCCAAAGTTCGTTTTAAGTGATTTTTAAGCGTTTTAAAGCCCGAAATGAATGTTTTCAAGACCCAACAAGTGTAAAACAATGTTGTAACATAAAATCCTTCATTTTGATTATTTCCAAAGTGTCGGTTCACAAAACGGGTTGGTTTACATAATAAAGGTTTACAAAACGAATACTATTCGAGACCCGAAATTGACGAATGTCACAGTTACGAGCTATGAGTGATCTGTACGTTACACCCGGGCGTATTCCGCTTAAAGCCGGGGTGTTACACAACATGTGTCACCATCACCAAAACAAGCCATCTAAAAAAAGTTAATATGAGTAACGATCCAAATGTGATGGGAGCTGGATTCTCTCAGCTCCTCCTATGCCTCAACCCGTCGGAGAAGCAGTGGCGGCGGAACCACTCGTCGAACCTCATTTTCACCGCCGCCGAGCCACTAGACAAAACCCTAGGTCACTCGTTCTGTTATGTACGGTCATCAAATAGATTCTTGTCTCCTAATAACTCCAATCGCTTCCTTTGGCCTTCGCAATCGCTTCGATTCTCTCCGCCTCACGATTCGGCTTCTTCGAGACCTAACGAGACCGGATTTAAAGCGATTTCTAGTGCTTCGGTGAGTGCCAATACTTTAACCCCTACAATCTCTTATTCAAGTTCAGTATTTTATTCAATTCAATTAAACGACAGGGTTACGGTAAGGTGTTGGTTGATGATTATGATGGGGGTTTTGATGTGGCGGCTAGGGTTACGGATTTGGGAGGGCGATGATGGTGGCCAGCCACATTTCCAGCGTGCGTCAGCTTGTGGTGGTGTTTGGGTGGGTGGTGCAGTTAGTGACCGGAGGAATAACGGTTGAAAGGTGGAAGAAGAAAGAGTTACATGTGGAATGGGGATGAAGATGGATTATTGGGTTGAAGAAGAAAGAGAGAATAGAGGTGTAGAGAGTTGTAATATTAATTATTAAATATATATTTATAAATTTACATAATTACCCTCATGTGGGACGCACATGACCAAATTTAACAGAAAAAGTTAACTGAGTTAGGGTCAAAGAACAAAACGTGATAGAGTTTTCAAATATAAAGGATGTTTTCTGTCATTAAGTTGGCCAAAGGACGTCTATTGAAAAACCGTGCAAACAAAAAGGACGTCTTTTGCCATTTTGTCTTTAAAAATATAATATATATACCCGAAAAATACCCATAAAAAAGCCCGAAAAACCCAAAAAAAAGGTTTTTCAATACTCGAAAATAGGGTATTCGTACCCGGTTCTATACCTGACACGAACCCGATGCATAGGGTATGGTTTTTAGAGACAATACCCAAACCCGAACCTGACCAGGGTATTACCAATACCCGATTTTTCAATACCCGGACATACCTGAACCCGGTTCCATACCCGAACCCGAGTATTTGAAAAACCTGATTTATGCACCTCTACCTAAACTTATTAAATATTCTACCTAAAATACTAAATACAATGGTAATGTTAATTATTCGAATAGCAAAGTAATATTAGATTAATGTACTAACACCTAAAAACAAGTATGTCAAAACTTCATGATATGTGTTTGGCTATATAATTGTCTCTTTGTTAAAGCTAATTATTATTTATTGTTTTCAAAAAGCCGGGTTAAAAAGTGAGTTAGTTAAAGCCCATTGTCTACGTAGTAGAGGCGTTATACACGTTTTAGTTAAACCATGACACATGATCCGAGTAAACATATTTTAATATTTCAACTCATGTCCGTTTTAGAGGTGCACAAATCGGGGTTTTTAAGAATTGGTTATGGTTTTGGTCAACAAAGTACAAAACCGGGTCGGATAAAAACCGGTTCGGGTAGGAACAAGTTCCGAGGTCGGATTGATGGAGACCAAAATGATCATTTGGATCCATTACATTTCTTAACTAGCCATACAACTATATAAATACTTAAAATGGTCAATCAAGTAACGGTCAGGTCGATCGTTTAATTCTATCGTCTGACTGTTTATGAAACCAACAAAATCTTAACACATGTCTTCAAAACAACGAGATCTGTAATCCTACTTATCTATTCTGCTAGCCAACTGATCAATTCCATTGCCCGACTAATCTATTCGACCGCGTACTTCAGATTTCAAAAATGATTAATATTTAAAACAAAGGGACGACCGGTTTGATAGGTCGAGAAAACGCACCCAAAAAATACTGTAACAAATATGGGAAAATCCCCATAATGCCCACTCTAACCCTTATGATCAAAGAAATATCCATAGCCCATAAAATTTCCCAAAATGCCTCTCTCAAAAGGTTGGGATACTAACTTATTTTAAATCAGACGGACTATTTTATCAACCAACGATTAACCACCACCTGGCCAACTTAACGGTTGATCCGATGACAAAGCTAAAAAAATGACGGCAGCGACGCTATGAACTTCAAGGTGTTCTCGTCGGAACCGACGGTCTGCCACCATGTCACCGTCGGAACCGACTTTTTGTTACCTTTTCCAGTTTATCAACAAAACGGGCGGCAACGGTGACGACGTAGAAGACATGCCGTAGCAGTTAAAGGGAAGAAAAAAAGAGAGTTGGATTGTTACCGTGGGGCTTTCCTGTGAGAGTTCTAAGGAAGAAGATGAACGAAAGATTTTTTTGGGATAATAAATATAAAATAAATTAATATTTAACAAATACATTCAAAAAAGTTAACTAAGACCATATCTATGATGCTATGATAGTGTGACTTTTGGATTCCCTTATTCAAAAAAATGTAACCACCCAATTTTCTAAATCTTTAGCATTTCTTACTTAACGAAAAGAAAGTATGTCTAATTAACTATTTTGTTTATAATAGTGACACTACTAGAATAGTATCCGTGTTACACACGGGTTGACATTAGATCACTAAGAAAATGTATATAAACAACCATAAGATATTATAAAATTTACAACAAAAAAGATATCATATATCTCTATATTGGAGATATAGAGAATAACATTGTTTACATAAACAGTTACTAATTTCACAAACCTAATTTTATAACAAAAGTCATGAAAATATTAGATATTAACAGTCTTATACCAACATGATATTCAAAATTCCCGTCCTCAAACAAAATCATCCGGCCTTAAAGTCTGAAAAAAACAAACAAACAATGAAACTCAATTAATAATTAAACAAAAATGTTAACGTATATCAAAATGACTTTATGTGAACACGGGTTGAAAATAGATAAATAACAAAATCAATATAGACAAATTTACCAACCATCAACTTCTTAAAATTTCACCAAAAAAAGCAAATTACCTTCACAACTTAACAAACAAAATAAACAATTATAGAAGTTTATTGTATGTTTTTGGAAGTTTTTAGTTATGAACTAAACTAATAACTTAAATAGAAAACACAAAGTAAACAATGAAAGTAAAAAATTTAGAGTAATCAACTACATAACTAAGTTATTGGTGTTACCTTAAATAATATTTTCAAATTCCAAAGAGTTTAGAAGATTCAAAATTTGACTCATAGTTCTCACACTCTAACAACCATTTTACCTTCTCACTAACATTATTTTCCAAATCTAAATGTGTCATTTCTTTTATAACATTAGCAAGCTTCAGGTGATCCAAATCTCTTAAAAGAAACAGATTTTTGGATTCCAATATTGATTTAGGATAGTACACGTGTTACACACGGTAGAACATATTTAAAAACATAATATATATGCAACATAATATAAATTTAATGAAATGCAAATGTTGTGCTTATAAATAAATGATATTTTTACATGAATTATAAGACATTATAACTTATTTGAATCAAATACAAAAACATACAGCTAACAAAGACTATCTAATACATTTATTACACATCAATAACTGTAATATTTATTATTCTAAGATAATACCCGTGTTTATTTGCACATCAATTTAAAACATTTATTACAAACCATGTTTGAATTAAATATTACCATCTTGAAAAATTGATAGTTAGTAACCTACCATCTTGAAAAAAATTAAAAATCCATGTTTGAATTAAAAGGTCTAACTTTTAATTTTAAAACGTCATATTTTGACTTTAAAATGTCAACTAATATATATGCATTTTTTTTAAAATCCAAAATGTGTCCACTGTCTTTTCTTTTTCTTAAAGCAAAGTTAATACAATTTATACAAATTAATTATTTGATTTCGGCCAAAACATAATTAAATTCCAATTTATTATTATTGATAAATACACAATTATATGTATAAACATGCATAAATTATGCTTCACTTAAAGACTTTAAAAATTTACGGTTACTATTTTCAATATTATTAGTAACTCTTAATAACATAATAATGGATTGTAAGAGAATATTAACTTGTACCAAAAATATACAAGATTAACTTATTTAATTGATGGTCAATAAATATTCAAATCAACTTTAATATTAACTTAATATTTTCGAATACCAAATTAACTTAAATATTATTGAATTGCTTATCATAAAATAAGTCGAAACATTTAGAACTATATTTGAATTTGTTAAGTTTGTTGTATTTAAAAAATTATACTTGCCTGATATTACTTTTATAACAAAAAGAATATGGACAAAATAGTAAATGAGGAAAGGTCTAACCCTTATGATCAAAGAAATATCCATAGCCCATAAAATTTCCCAAAATGCATATCTCAAAAGGTTGGGATACTAACTTATTTTAAATCAGACGAACTATTTTATCAACCAACGATTAACCACCACCTGGCCAATTTAACGGCTGATCCGATGACAAAGCTAAATAAAATGACGGCATCGACACTATGAACTTCAAGGTGTTCCCGTCAGAACCGACGGTCTGCCACCATGTCACCGTCGGAACCGACTTTTTGTTACCTTTTCCAGTTTATCAACAAAACGGGCGGCAACGGTGACGACGTAGAAGACATGCCGCAGCAGTTAAAGGGAAGAAAAAAAGAGAGTTGGATTGTTACTGTGGGGCTTTCCTGTGAGAGTTCCAAGGAAGAAGATGAACGAAAGATTTTTTTGGGATAATAAATATAAAATAAATTAATATTTAACAAATACATTCAAAAAAGATAAATAAGACCATATCTATGATGCTTTGATAGTGTGACTTTTGGATTCCCTTATTCAAAAAAATGTAACTACCTTGTTTTTTAAATCTTTAGCATTTCTTACTTAACGAAAAGAAAGTATGTGTAATTAACTATTTTGTTTATAATAGTGACACTATATATGAATATTATTTTCTTAGTCAAAAGTCTATGAATATTATAAATAAATTATGTTGTTTAGAAAGAAATTTTTGGATAATATTGAGAATGAGTATAATGAAAAGTAAAAATTATACAATACAATGTACGTGTGTATATATATGTACATAAGATATAGATAAATAACTGTCAAATACAGTTATTAGGGATAATATATATGATTTTATAACACTCCCCCTCATATATATATATATTACTGTTCATTATACACTATTAACAACATGCTTCAGGATGATGCTAATTAGGTACTTCAGGACCTATGAAATAAATTGATACTACTAGACCAATTATACTGCCTCGTTAAAAACCTTACTAAGAAAACCCAATGGGACAAAACTTAGTGAAGGAAAAGAGTACAACGTGTATAATGCTCCCCCTCAATCTAACTAACATCTTTCAATCTTCGAAGTCCGATCATTTTTGATAACTTCTCGAAACTGCTTCTAGGTAAAGATTTTGTAAATAAATCAGCTAGATTGTCACTTGACTTGATCTGGTGAACTTCAATTTCCCCTTCTTTCTGCAGGTCATATGTTGAGAAGAACTTTGGAGATATGTGCTTTGTTCTATCACCTTTTATGTAGCCTTCTCTGATTTGAGCTATACAAGCAGTATTGTCTTCATAGATAACTGTCGGGTCTTTCTTGATTTGTTCTAATCCGCATGCTTCTTGTATGTGATTAATCATTGACCTTAACCACACGCATTCTCCACTGGCATCATATAGTGCTATCAGTTCCGCATGATTTGAAGATGTTGTAAGTGTTTGCTTAGTTGACGTCCATGAAATTGCAGTGCCGCCATAAGTAAATACGTAACCTGTTTGAGATCTTGCTTTATGTGGATCTGATAGATAACCAGCATCATCATACCCAACAAGCTGGGGCTTGTCATTCTTTTGATAGAAAAGACCTATGTCCTGTGTCCCGCGAAGATATCGGAATATATGTTTTTTTCCAGTCCAATGTCTAGGTGTTGGATTTGAGTTGTATCTTGCTAGCACACGTACCGCGAATGCTATATCAGGTCACGTGTTATTTGCAAGATACATAAGAGCACCGATTGTGCTTAAGTATGGTACTTCTGGACCAAGTACTTCTTCTCCCTCTTCCTGAGGGCGGTATGGATCTTTATGTGGATCTAGCGGTCGATGAACCATAGGTACGCTAAACGGATGGCCTTTAGTCATATTGAAGCGAACTAAAATCTTCTGGATGTAGTTTGACTGAAGGACAAATGTACCATACACAGATGCTCGAACTGCAGGCCGAGGCATAATTTTGTCGAACCAAGATCTTTCATTTCAAATTATTTCTTTAATAATTCGGCAGCTTTCTCTATCTCTTCTGGAGATCCTATAATGTTGATATCGTCAACATAAACTGCTATTATGGTCAACTTTGAGCATGATCTTTTTATAAAGACACAAGGACTAATTACATCAGACTTGTATCCTTCTTTTTCGAGATATTGACTGAGTCGATTGTACCACATACGACCAGGCTGTTTAAGACCATATAAAGACCTTTGGAGTTTTATAGCACACATATCTCTAGGTGTTGATTTTAATGCTTCGGGCAATTTTATTCCTTTAGGGATTTTCATATAGATGTCATTTTCAAGTGTCCCGTATAAGTATGCAGTGACAACATCCTTAAGTCTCATAAGTGGTTCTAAATATTTAATTATAGATGGAGAGTTGAAACCTATGTAAATGCCCAGTCGTCTTTGGGGTCCCATTTTAGTACGTTGTGGTGGCGGTATTGGTACATATACCGCACAACCAAAAATTCTTAGGTGGGACAAACTTGGTTCTCTTCTGGAGACCAGTTGTAATGGAGAATATTCATGATCAGTAGTTGGTCTTAATCTTATCAGTGCAACGGCATGCAAAATAGCATGGCCCCATGCAGAAGAAGGTAGTTTGCTTCTCATCAGGAGTGGTCTAGCGATTAATTGTAATCGTTTAATCAAAGATTAAGCTAAACCATTGATGTACATAGAAATATACATCTTTTCGGCATCAAATAATCTCTAAAAACTGCAATTTCTATCTAATAACATAGCATAAAAGACTACTTATCATAATAAAACATAATTTCATGTCAAACCAAGCCTCAAACGAAGAAACAAGCAAAAAGACGAAGAAAAATAGAAGAAAACACAAGAAAACAAAGAAACACGCCCCCATGCTTCTGAAACAAGAATAGACAAAATCTGGAAGCAAAAGCACAGGGTCGTGCTCAGCATGCACGAGGCCGTGGACGGGAATGCAGAAAAGACAAAGAAGAATTGAGCACATGTCACTAAACAACACGGGGCCGTGCCTGCTAACCACGGGGCTGTTGCCACCTCACACAAAGGACAAAACAAATCTGGCACGTGTCATAAAAATACACGGGGCCGTGCCTCATCGTCCAGATTGCCTATAAATAGTGGCTCATGTTGCATTCATCAAGTGTGCCTTGAAAAGAGTTCTCTCCGGTTTTCACTTATAAAAACACACACTAACACTCACTTTGAAGATCTAGTGAAGAGTTTGAAGGCTTGGAGGTCATCACCACTAATCATCATCATCAACCATCATTACCATCATTAAGAAGAAGGATTCATCTACACTTGGTTAGATTGTTCTAAGTTTAATCATGTATTTGTTGTTATCAATCATCTTAATGTCTATCACTATGCTCATTATGAGCTAAACTCCTTTTACCATCTAAAATCTATGAAGAAGCTTTGTTTTACTTGATAATTTATCAAGACATGTGATGTAGTCTAGTAAAGTACATGGTTATATTACAATTATCTTTTGATGAGAAATGTTTCACCATCTTAAATCACTAAATCAAAGTTGGTGGTTGTCAATATCATTGGCAATCGTTCATGATCGATTCATGTTCTTGAAAGATAGAAATACTTTGATACATTATCGAAACATGGATCCTTATATTGTACTTAGAAATGATGAGATATAAGTTATGGTGAATTTTTCTAAACCTTGGTAATCCGAAAATGGCTTTGCTTAGGATATCAAATTAGTCAAGGAAACCATATGTTAATGGAATGTGTAATTATAACCAACATAAATCAACCAAGGGGAGGTTGTGTGATGAACTACAACCACCCGAAGTTGTTAGAATTGGTATTTGAGAAATCAAAGTCAATCCTAATCTTTCTACTTTACGAAACTACTTGTCAACTTAAATCGACATCATTGAGATGGTATGACATTAGGAAATGGTGGACTTTAAAATGCGCATACCATCTCCTTTGTGCCGAAGATGCTCACTTAAGGTTTAAGGAGCTATCTATCATATATTTCTACGGCAAGTCTATCACATGTCTACATATTAATTATCAATGCTAAAAATGAAGTGGATTCTTGATCTTAGATGGTAACCTTCGCATAATTGAACAACCCGTTTAGAATCTCTTTTCTCGGTCACCTATATATTATATATATATATATAAGCATTTATATTTTATAAAAAACTCAAAAAAATTATTAACCCCAAAATGATTAAAACCTCCGATTAAAGTAAAACAACGATTTATTATTAGAAACCTTTGTGTCCACGGATCGATACTTGGTTCTTACCAATACTATTCTACATATACGATAGGTACACTTGCCTATTTTGTGTGTGTTTAGTCTTTGTAGAAATCACTTTTATAAATTTAAAACACGATCTTGTGCAAAAGCTAGATATCCAATCCATCATATTTTTACAAGCCGCGCACACAGCACATCAAAGTTTTTGGCGCCGTTACCGGGGACACGGTACATTTCTAAGAACGATCCAAGTTTTAATTTAATCATTTTCTATAATTGTACAAATTTTTAACTTCTATTTTATCTTATCTTTAATTTTATTAAATATTAAATTATATAATTTTACGGCTAAACTAATTTTTAACCATTATTTACCTTACTTTTGAAATAGTTTAACTAACTTAGACATTAGTTTAGTTTAAAACAGCTTAACTTATAGTTCAACCTATACTAACTTTAACTAACTTTTACGTTAGTGTAATTTTGATTTAGCCTCATGTATGTCCTCTACTTTTGAGCGTGAGCTTGTTTCTCCAATTTCTGAACCGGAACGACTCTTTCGTCGACGAACTCGTAAACGGGCTACAGAAACCGCAGAAGCAATAAAAGGTGAATCAGTAGACGCCACCACATCAGGAGAAAATCAAACCGAAAAAATGATGGCGGCCCAGAACAATGAGCCGAACATGAGCCAGTATGCCAAGTCGACTCTCGAAGGCTACGGCAATGGATTGGCTCCTCCCAAAATCACCGAAAATTTCGAAATAAAATCTAGCACCATTCATATGGTAGAAAATTCAGTTCAATTTCATGGTCTCCTCGACGAAGACCCTCTTTCTCACATATCTCGATTTCTACGAATTTGCGGAACCTTTAAAATTCAAAACTGTTCAGAAGATCAAATCAAGCTTAAACTCTTTCCTTTCTCTCTAAGGGGCCAAGCCCTAGAATGGATAGAATCTCTTTCCTCTGGTTCCATCACCACTTGGGACCAGATGGTTGAACAGTTTCTCCTTAAATATTTTCCGCCCGATAAAACTGCCAAATATCGAGCCAGCATTACCGGATTCCGGACCGATGATGATGAATCGTTACACACAGCATGGGAAAGATACAAAAGTCTTCTAAGAAGATGCCCACATCATGGACTGAGCGTATGGTTACAAGTCCAAACTTTCTTTGACACACAATCCAGTCAAAACAAACAGGCCATCGACCAGATCGCTGGTGGAGACCTGGGATCCAAATCACCTAACGAAGCATTTGAAGTCCTGGAGAAGGCCGCAAAGAAGAGTTTCGCTTACAACCCACCAAGATCTACACCTACCCATAAGGGAATACACCATGTTGACTCCAACACTCTTGTCACAGCCCAGCTTGAAGCCCTTTCTAAAAAATTCGAACAACTTCAAGCCGAACTATCAAAAACCAGACTTACCTGTGACACTTGTGGAGGAAGTCACAAGACGAGTGACTGTAAACAAGTCGTTATGGCCATGGAAGAAGTCGATTTCATCGCTCGACAGAACAACGCTTTCAACAATAACTACAATCCAGGATGGAGAAACCACCCGAATTTCAGCTGGAAAGACGGAGGTAACACTCAACCTTTATCCGGGTTTGAGAAAAGACCAATGAATCAACCCTTCCAACCTAAACCTCAATTTCAAGATCAAAGTTCTAATAGCCATCAAAACCCAAACTACTCAAAGATTGAAGAAATGTTAATCCAATTAATGACCAAAACAAATGAAGTCGAGAAGAAAGCTGACTTAAGAGCTGTTGATATCAGCAGAGTATTACTGAAGCATGAGGCCGATCTCAAAAGTCAACAAACATCACTTCAACACCTAGAAACCCAAATCGGGCAAATTGCTCTACAATTATCCGAAAGACCACCTGACACTCTTCCAAGCAATACAATCACCAATCCGAATGCAACAGTTAACGTCGTTACACTCAGGAGTGGTACAACCACTGTTGTTTCACCAACTTTGGAGAAAAAGTCTCCTGATGAAACGCAGGAAAGGCTGACCCCAATAAGCACAGTACTGCCTAAGGAGCCAGTTCGAACCTATGTTCTACCTATTCAATACCCTGGAAGACTGAAGCATGAGCGATTGGAAGCCCAGTATGGGAAGTTTTTAGAACTCTTTAAGCAACTCCATATCAATATCCCTTTTGTCGAAGTTATCACTCAAATGCCAAAATACGCCAAGTTTCTCAAAGAAGTACTGACCAACAAGAGGAAGCTGGAGGAGCTCTCGCATGTCACCTTGAGTGAAGAATGTTCAGTTGTTCTCCAAAGCAAGCTACCAACAAAAATGACCGATCCAGGGAGCTTTACTATCCCTTGTCTCATAGGAAATTTATCTGTTAGCAATGCCCTAGCTGACCTAGGAGCTAGTATTAATTTAATGTCTTATGTGGTTTTTGCAAAACAAGGGATAGGAGAACCAAAATCCACCCGCTTGAGCATTCAGTTAGCTGACCGATCCATTAAATATCCTCGGGGCATTGTTGAAAACATGCTTATTAAAATTGACAAGTTCGTTTTCCTAGTAGATTTTGTGATTCTAGACATGGAGGAAGACAAAAGCGTACCTCTAATTTTAGGAAGACCCTTTTTAGCCACTGCAAAGGCTATCATTGATGTTTGCACCGGCAAACTCACTCTTAGGTTCAATGACGAGGCAATCACTTTTGAAATAGGAAAATCTATGCAATATCTGCAACAACACGATGACACTTTATACTGTGTTGACATCATAGATTCCATCGTAAGTTGCTATATGCGAGATTCCTCCATCAATACTCCCTTAGAAACACAAGTCTTAGACAAAACACTCAACAAACCCGTCCTAGAGAATGAAAATTTCAATAACAACTACCACGAAGAATTAGAAACAGCATGCGAAGTCATTGAAAACAATGAAAAATCAAAAACATCAATCGAAGAACCACCAGCCTTGGAATTAAAAGAACTACCAAAACATCTCGAATATGCCTATCTAAAGAAAGATTCTCAACTCCCAGTAATTATTTCATCTCACCTTTCTAAAGAAGAGAAAGACGAACTCCTTAAGGTTCTCAAAAACCATAAAAAGGCTATCGCGTGGAAGATCATGGATATCAAGGACATTAGTCCCTCCTTTTGTACTCACAAATCCTCATGGAAGAAGAGTACAAACCCGTGGTCCAACATCAAAGACGTCTCAACCCCAACATGAAAGATGTGGTGAAGAAGGAAGTAATCAAACTGCTTGACGCCGGATTAATCTACCCGATCTCAGATTCACCTTGGGTAAGTCCCGTTCAAGTAGTACCCAAGAAGGGAGGAATGACAGTCGTAATGAACGAGAATGATGAGCTGATACCAATGAGGACCATCATAGGCTGGCGAGTTTGCTTCGATTACCGGAAACTTAATGATGCCACAAGAAAAGATCATTTTCCACTTCCTTTCATAGATCAAATGCTCGAACGATTATCTGAAAAAATGTTCTACTGTTTTCTTGATGGATTTTCGGATACTTTCAGATTCCCATTTCCCCTGAAGACCAGGAAAAAACTACTTTTACTTGTCCATACGGAACCTTCGCCTACCGAAGAATGCCATTTGGAATATGTAATGCTCCAGCCACCTTCCAACGCTGCATGGTCGCCATATTTCATGAAATGATCGAAAACTCTATGGAAGTTTTCATGGACGACTTCTCAGTCTTTGGAGACTCCTTCGATCATTGTCTGAAAAACCTAGACAAAATGCTAGCTAGGTGTGAAGAAGTAAATCTAGTGCTCAACTGGGAAAAATGCCACTTTATGGTAAAGGAAGGCATTGTCCTAGGTCACAAGATTTCTCAAAACGGACTAGAAGTCGATAGGGCCAAAATAGAAACCATATCCAAACTCCCACCACCGACTTCAGTCAAAGCAATTAGAAGTTTTCAAGGTCACGCCGGTTTCTACCGCCGCTTCATAAAAGACTTTTAAAAAATTTCAAGACCTATGACCAAACTTCTAGAGAAAGACGCACCATTCGTCTTCTCTGAGGAATGTGTTGAGTCATTCAATATACTGAAAGACAAACTTGTCAACGCACCAATCATGACCACACCCGACTAGACCCTTCCATTCGAAATCATGTGCGATGCAAGTGTTTGCAGTTGGAGCCGTACTCGGACAACGCAAATAAAAACACTTTCACCCAATCTACTACGCCAGTAAAACTCTTAACGATGCACGGGAAAATTATACCACAACTGAAAAAGAATTACTAGCCGTAGTATTTACCTTTGAAAAATTTAGATCCTACTTAGTTCTTTCCAAAACCATAGTTTACACCGATCATGCCGCAATACGATACCTATTCAACAAGCAAGATGCCAAACCTAGACTCATCCGATGGATCCTACTACTCCAATAATTCGACATCGAAGTTAAAGACAAGAAGGGAGCAGAAAATGTAGCCGCAGACCATCTTTCACGTTTAGAATGTCCAACTTCCAAAGAACTCCACAAGGAAATTATCAATGATAATTTCCCACATGAAGTTCTCATGCACATTCAAGAAGTGATAGAGGAAAAAGACGAAAGTCCTTGGTATGCCGACTTCGCTAATTACTTAGCTTGTAGGATCCTGAGAAAAGGACTTAACGACCAACAACGGAAGAAATTTTTCTCCGACCTTAAGTTTTACTTCTGGGAAGATCCATATGTGTTTAGGATAGGTGCGAATCAAGTCATTCGTAGGTGCGTAGCAGGCAAGGAGGCCTTAGACATTCTCAAACACAGCCATGAAGGACCAACAGGCAGACACCACGGTACTGCCACCACGGTCAGGAAAGTGTTTGATGCAGGATTTTTCTGGCCCACTATATACAAAGATACACATGCTTTGATCCAAGCATGCGATGCTTGTCAAAGAGCCGGGAACATCTCACCGAAAAATGAGATGGCTCAAAAAGGCATTCAAATTTGTGAAATCTTTGATGTATGGGGGATAGATTTCATAGGGCCATTTCCTAACTCATTTGGAAAAAATACATCCTTGTAGCAGTCGACTACGTGTCTAAATGGGTGGAGGCACAAGATCTTCCCACAAACGATGCTCGAGTAGTTGTACGATTTCTAAAAAAGTTATTCTCAAGATTCGGTACTCCAAAAGCCCTCATCAGCGACAGAGGTACTCACTTTTGTAACACCCTGATGGACAAGGTCTTAGCACGATATGGGGTTTGCCACCGACTAGCAACACCATATCACCCACAGACCAGTGGGCAGGTGGAGGTCTCAAACCGAGGAATTAAGAGAATTTTGGAAAGAAGTGTGGGGATGAATCGCAAAAGTTGGGCAGAAAAGTTAGATGACGCATTGTGGGCCCTCGGGACAGCCTACAAAACTCCCATAGGAACAACACCCTTCAAGCTCGTTTACGGGAAGGAATGTCATCTACCAGTAGAATTAAAACACAAAGCTCATTGGGCTCTAAGAGCAGTGAATTGTGATCTAACGCCCACCGGAGAAAACCGGGAAGATCAAATTCGTGAGCTCGAGGAGCTGAGAACAATGGCCTACGAAAATTCCTGGTCCTACAAGGAGAAGACTAAACGCATACACGACGCTCATTTAAAAGGAAACAAAAAATTTCAAGCCGACGATCATGTACTGTTATATAACGCTCTTTTACGTCTTTTCCCAGGAAAACTGAAATCCCGATGGACAGGTCCATACGTAGTTGAAACAGTTTTGACTATGGAACCATCGAAATTTCAAGTTCAAACGGCCAAAAGTTCAAAGTCAATGGACATCGATTAAAACCATACATCGTCGGTCCACTTAAAGAAGTTTTGGAGGTACTAACCCTCCAAACTTTTTAAATAAGACTTTAAGGAAACAAGTTCTGGCCAAGACCTTTGCAAAAATAGGCCTTGTAAGTACCGCTATAAATAATAAAAAAAATCAAAAACCACGGGGGCGTGCTCCTTAAAGCACGGTCCCGTGCCTAAAAATGCGGGCCGGCATCTACGCTGCAAAAATCTCAATCAGACTGGTTTGTAATAGAATTGTCAGAGCAAAAACACGGGGGCGTGCTTCTAAAAGCACGGTGCCGTGCTCGGTCTCCTGTTTGGTTATAAAAGGCACCTTGTGTCATTGCATTCCTTGCACAAACCAAAACCAAAACCAAAACCAAAAACCTCTGATAATTCAGCATGCCCACTGAAGTGAGTGATGCAATTCTCGTTTCCCGACATCCGAGAAACGATGCCCGCCATGTTTCCAAAACTGAGCTTCTCTTGAAACTTCAAGAACTCATGAGAGAACTCACCGAAATGAATGTCCTCGCAGAGATGCGTCTCATGCAACTCACCGAATCAGTGGAAAACATGAAAATGGAACTCCGAGACATCAACGAGCAACTACGGTTTCAAGTTCTCTGTTTCACGTATTTTCCACCACCAGGACCATTGGGGGGAGGAGAGCCTTTCGGAGAGCTCTAGGAAACTTAATTTTATGCCTTTATGTGTCAAAAGTGCATTAAGCACAATGTGTTAGGACTTCGGGCTTAACCCGATTATTTTCTTTTCTTGGGAAACCCGGGCTTATCCCGTAACTGTTCTAGGATCTGTATTCAATGAAAAGTAATATTTATATGACCAAACTTCCAAATTATTACAATAAACGTCATTCTAAAAAAAATACCGGATCGTGAATCATGTTGAAAACTAAAAAAAAAAAGAAATACACTGTGACAAAAAGCACGGGCCGTGCTTTACTAATCACGAGGCCGTGGTCACCCAGAATCTTCAACATGATACGCGCTGACTCCGTACAATTCTCTGACTCAGAAACATTTATTCTACTAGTAGCACGGGGCCGTGCTTCCAAGAACACGGTGCCGTGTTCAACTTTCCAGTCTCTATATAATGCATGCATAAATTCACTATTCCATTCACACCAAACAAAAACTACCTAAATGGAAGGAAAACGGGTTGAATGGAAACCAGTGAAGAAGGGGAAACAACATGAATCTTCCTTCCTTGAGGAACAAATCATGAGACTCCAATGCATCATAAGAGACCAAGTCGAGAGCAACATGCAAACCGAGGCTCGAGTGGTCGAGCTGATTAACAAAGTCGACCTGCTCAGGTTCGAGAACTTCCATGTTGTGGATGGCCACCACAAAGATGTGACTTCCAAACTTAACTTTCTCAACCGAGAACTCGTCACGCTCAACAAAAAGCTTGACGAACTTTTGGAAGCCAAACGAGCACCACCACACATCCAGGACTTGTTCGGGGGTGGTAGTCGTTGAAGTTCTGACTTTGTTTCGTGTTTAAGTTGTTTCCGCTAGTACTATGTGTTAGGACCCGAGAATTGTTGTTTTACTTTTCGTTTCATCTATCTTTAATTATGTCTTTAATTTTATGTTTTAATGAAATCTAGGATTTTTAATTACCATGTTAAAGTAACCAAAAAATAAAAACCCAGTAAAAACAAACCAATCTCGACAAACAAAATAAACAAAACAGTATTGTCTGCACTAAGCAGCACGGTACCGTGCTTCCAAAAGCACGGGGCCGTGTTTTTGGTGTCAGGGCAGTTACAAGTTTTAACTTAACAAAATAACTTTCTCCAACCACCAACCCTATTTTTCACTGCATTCTGAACCGAGAACCACCGACCTTCAACTATTTTGCTAATTTCTTCATCTAATCTTCGATTCTAAACCTAAGGTATGTTAATTTAACAATTGCATTACTCAGATTCGTCATTCTAGGTTTAGATTAACCCTAAAATTGTTCAAATCGACCAAATCGGGTCAAACCCCGAAAAGGGTATGGGTTATTATGCTTGATTATGATGAATAGATTGTAGATTGTTTGATGGTTAGGGATTAATTGAAAGAAATAATTCAGGTTTTGGGTATTAGAATAAATACCCGACAAACCATTAAACCCAATTGATGTAACCAGTTAGAAACGAAGGTTCGAGTCTAAGTAAGTTAGAAATCGGTATTAGGAACACGAGTCGTGCCCAAAAACAACACGAGTCGTGCTCAACAAAAAGTCAAACTTCAAAGAAAACTGAACCAGAAGCAGCAGCACGGGGTCGTACTTCTGAAAACACGCCACCGTGCTTTGCTCTCTGTTTCAGCAAATTGGAAATTTTATATGAATTTGGACTAATTTAAGTTTAAACTGCAGATGGCCGAGTATGGGGAAGAGTTTCATGCATTCCTAGTCTTCGGAATCCGGAGGACTAAGGACCGATCGACAAACGAAAGATTAACCTATCTCAATAATAGATATCCTGAAGCTCACTTCCGTGCATGCGAAGAAACCCTCAGACAAGTTAACCAATGGGAGAGCTACCAGAACATCGTCACAAGACCGTGGAAACAAGTTTTTGAGCAGACAGGGGATTCAGTAACCGAACTTACAAAGGAGTTCCTAGCCTCATTCAACATGAAGAAGAAAAGGTTCGACATGTGGGATACCAAGGCAATAGAGTTCCGATGTGGGGGTATTTGGCATACAACCTCTGTCACTCAACTGGGAATCGATTTGGGTATCTACACAACCGAGGAAACTGACACAGATATCTGGTTCGAGGCCAAAACGACTTTTACAGATGAAGGTGATAATGACGAGGCTGAAGCAGGTGCCATTAGGGACGAAGCTTGGGAACAGTTGAGTTATGGAATAGCAAGCTATAGGCCGAGCGTTTCAAAGAGCACAGCACTGCGTGACCCACTCATGAGGTACATCCACCGTTTGCTGAGTCATACCGTCACAGCTAGAGGTCAGAGCGAAGGGGTTGTAAACCTAAGGGATCTTTGGGCATTGTACTGCATGAAAAACGAAATATCATCCAATATCACTATGCTATTCTGCAGGCTTTTCATGTCAAATGCCACTGCCCGAGGAAATACCCCGATCTTTTGTGGTCCCTGGATCTAGAACCTCTACAGAGCCTATGGTGTAGACACAGAAGGAACCCCGAGCCCAGACTCGATAGCTCTCAACCTTGATTACTGTGAGAGCATGCAGATGGTTCAGCAAATCAGCCCGGGTGTGTGGAGATTTTGTGACAAGTACAATCAGGTTTGGGACCCAGAAGACCCGTCTAATATGATGATACAGGATGTGCATGAGAGACGACAATCACCACCCAGACAACACCGCCGCCGAACCTACCATCAGACAGGAGGCCCATCTTCATCAGGGGCCGGCCCCAGTTCATCACATGATAGCCGATACTCTTTGGAGGGTATATATGGACTAATCGATCAATTCTCAACTAACACTACCGCCTCATTTAACATGATCAACGAGCAAATGGCTGCCTCCGATGCACAGCGAGCAGCCAAGTATGAAGCAACGAGGCGAGAGATTGAGCGATTGGGCTATCGCATGGACAGGAAGTGGGGACCGTTTGACCCGGATACGGGTAACTGATGACTGACGGCACAGGTAGTTGGGCATGGGCACGGGCATGGGTTGGTGTTACTTCATGAACTTATTATTATTTGTGTTTGAACAATTTACTTTTTGTCATACTTGTTTATTTGTGTTTGTGTTGGTTTGGATACTACTATGGCCATGAGTGCCAAAGACATTTTATTAGGTACTAATTTAGCCCGATAGGGCAAGGGATGGATGATTCCATACCCAATTTTCAGCAGTTTATGCTTGGTTGTTTGTGGATGTTTGCAGTTTTAGTTAATACAGGTACAAAAACAGGAAAACGGACGAAAAACAGGGGACGCTCTGTCAAAATTTTGTTAACCCGTAGGGAAGTAACTCTCCATTTTACCCATAATACTCAATTAGAATTTTTATATTTCCATGAATCTTATCACATTGAGGACAATGTGAGATTCAAGTGTGGGGAGGGGAATTACTTGACCAATTGTTTGTCCAACTAATTATAAAAATTCTCTAAAACAAATATTTTTGCAGCAAACGAAGATTATTCTAAACCTAAAAAGAAAACCAAGAAAATTTTTTTGCAAACAACCAATAATTACATAAAAGTGAAAAAAAATAAGAAAAAGTTTTGTAATATTGAGAATAAATTTATGCAAAATATAGCGTTAATACCCAATTCCTCCGTTACTGTGAGACAAACCTCATGCCATATAAATATTTTTTCAGAAGTTTTGAGTGAGTCATATGTTTTGTGTGATTTAGAACTTGTCCCAAGTATTTATTTCAAGTCCGCACGAAGCGTTGTATAAAGAAGAAGGTAATAGTTACACAAACCCATTACCAAAACCACAAAACCCAAAAATCCGATCACCCTATCCATTTCCACCGGTAAAATACAACACTGGTCTTTTACCGGCACACCCTAAAGAA
The DNA here is from genome assembly GCF_021521415.1 of Bidens hawaiensis. NCBI lineage: Eukaryota > Viridiplantae > Streptophyta > Magnoliopsida > Asterales > Asteraceae > Bidens > Bidens hawaiensis. The sequence goes on along the minus strand of NW_027491824.1, from coordinate 267,542 downwards.
CTGGAAATACATTCTTTCGATTTCAATTTCCTTTGCTGCATACACTTCACAAAACCTAGGTTGCCTCCAGAACTTAGGGAGATAATCTTTCTCTTTAGAAATGAGGTGAGAAAAAAGTGGCGCCAAAATGAACAAAGGCCACCATTTTGTGGAATTTCTAAAAACGCAATGAAGAGAAGAGCAAAAATATATGAACGATGCTTAGGTTGCGGAAACTGGTCCCACAAAGGAAGATGTAGAAAAAGTCAAACTCAGTCTCAGCATGAATATGCCGAACTAATGAGGGTGGGGCTATTAGGCTCAAAGCCGAACGATCCATTAGAGTTGGAAGTTATATTCAGAACAAGATTGAGGAAGAATTGATCCACATCCTCGATAAAACTGGTCTTGACGATCTGACCTCAAAAGAGTCATTAGGCATTTAAAAAAAAAGGAGCTAACTAATGAAGACATCTCAAACTCCCGAAGAACAGTAGAAGATGTATTTACCATTAACCCTTAAACCACCACAAAATACCAATTCCTACTCACACTAAACCAAAACCCTTTTTTTTACCTTCTGATCTATGCGACCCTTCAAAAGGTGGAGATTTGAACTTGTTACAAGCTTATTTATCACATGTTGCATTTTGGCTAAGAGTGTTCACATACCTACATCACAGGTATAATCAGATATAAACCCCAGTGTGAGTGAACATTGTGAGAACGTGACGTTTTGCATAAACGGAAACTCATAAAAACAGAAGTTTTTCTCTTTTATCACTAACATAAAGATTGGTTATTTTGTTTCATCTTCTTGGAGCTCACTTAAGGAATAGCTATAATCTAAATTTGCTGTTTATAGAGAACATTTATAAGAAGATTGCTTGAGGACAAGCAATGTACAAGTGTGGGGATGTTTGATGTACATAGAAATATACATCTTTTCGGCATCAAATAATCTCTAAAAACTGCAATTTCTATCTAATAACATAGCATAAAAGACTACTTATCATAATAAAACATAATTTCAGGTGAAACCAAGCCTCAAACGAAAAAACAAGCAAAAAGACGAAGAAAAACAGAAGAAAACACAAGAAAACAAAGAAACACGCCCCCATGCTTCTGAAACAAGAAAAGACAAAATCTGGAAGCAAAAGCACGGGGCCGTGCTCAGCATGCACGGGGCCGTAGACGGGAATGCAGAAAAGACAAAGAAGAATTGAGCACATGTCACTAAACAACACGGGACCGTGCCTGCTAACCACAGGGCCGTTGTCACCTCACACAAAAGACGAAACAAATCTGGCACATGTCATAAAAATACACGGGACGTCAGGATCCGTTGCTCAAACCGAATCACGCCAACGTTATGGAAGTTCCTGGATCGTGTAAAATAAGAGTACTACCAAAGGCAGCACCTTCTGATTTCATAATAAAAAATGGAAAATTGGCTATGGAGATTCCGTGCGGGCAGAAATTAATACAGACACAAAGGGCTTCGACAGGAAAGTCGTTTTGATCCAATCCATTCTTGGGGTCAAATAAAGAAAAAAAAGGATATGTCAGTGACCCAACACGGCAAAGCACTCTCCGAGGTCATGGAATGTCTCATTTTTTGGTAAAAATCTCCGCAGTAATGTCTCTGTTAGATTTTCCGGTCGAAATACGGGAAAATCATGCACGGGGCCATGCCTCATCGTCCAGATTGCCTATAAATAGTGGCTCATGTTGCATTCATCAAGTGTGCCTTGAAAAGAGTTCTCTCCGGTTTCCACTTATAAAAACACACACTAACACTCACTTTGAAGATCTAGTGAAGAGTTTGAAGGCTTGGAGGTCATCACCACTAATCATCATCATCAACCATCATTACCATCATTAAGAAGAAGGATTCATCTACACTTGGTTAGATTGTTCTAAGTTTAATCATGTATTTGTTGTTATCAATCATCTTAATGTCTATCACTATGCTCATTATGAGCTAAACTCCTTTTACCATCTAAAATCTATGAAGAAGCTTTGTTTTACTTGATAATTAATCAAGACATGTGATGTAGTCTAGTAAAGTACATGGTTATATTACAATTATCTTTTGATGAGAAATGTTTCACCATCTTAAATCACTAAATCAAAGTTGGTGGTTGTCAATATCATTGGCAATCGTTCATGATCGATTCATGTTTTTGAAAGATAGAAATACTTTGATACATTATCGAAACATGGATCCTTATATTGTACTTAGAAATGATGAGATATAAGTTATGGTGAATTTTTCTAAACCTTGGTAATCCGAAAATGGCTTTGCTTAGGATATCAAATTAGTCAAGGAAACCATATGTTAACGGAATGTGTAATTATAACCTACATAAATCAACCAAGGGGGGGTTGTGTAATGAACTACAACCACCCGAAGTTGTTAGAATTGGTATTTGAGAAATCGAAGTCAATCCTAATCTTTTTACTTTACGAAACTACTTGTCAACTCAAATCGACATCATTGAGATGGTATGACATTAGGAAATGGTGGACTTTAAAATGCGCATACCATCTCCTTAGTGCCGAAGATGCTCACTTAAGGTTTAAGGAGCTATCTATCATATATTGCTACAGCAAGTCTATCACATGTCTACATATTAATTATCAACGCTAAAAATGGAGTGGATTCTTGATCTTAGATGGTAACCTTCGCATAATTGAACAACCCGTTTAGAATCTCTTGTCTCGGTCACTTATATATTATATATATATAAGCATTTATATTTTATAAAAAGCTCAAAAAAAATATTAACCCCAAAATGATTAAAACCTCCGATTAAAGTAAAACAACGATTTATTATTAGAAACCTTTGTGTCCACGGATCGATACTTGGTTCTTACCAATACTATTCTACATATGCGATAGGTACACTTGCCTATTTTGTGTGTGTTTAGTCTTTGTAGAAATCACTTTTATAAATTTAAAACACGATCTTGTGCAAAAGCTAGATATCCAATCCATCATATTTTTACAAGCCGCGCACACAGCACATCAACCATTTTGAGTGTGAACATGAGGCACTGTATGTTCAACATTTATCCCAATCGACAGACAATAATCGTTAAATGATTGCGAAGTAAATTCTCCTACATTATCCATCCTGATGTTTTTAATTTGATTCTCCGGGAAATGTGCTCTCAATTGTATAATTTGAGCTAAAAGCCGGGCAAATGCTACATTTCGGGTAGCTAAAAGACTCACGTGTGACCACCTTGAAGATGCGTCAATTAAGACCAAGAAATAACGAAATGGTCCACTTGCAGGGTGAATAGGTCCGCAAATATCCCCTTGGATTCTTTCCAAAAATGAGGGGGTTTCTTGTATCAATTTAGTTTGCGAGGGTCGAGTAATAAGTTTTCCTAGAGAGCATGATGTACATGATAAATCTTGTAGTAGCAAAACTTTTAAGTTTTGAAGAGGATGACCGCTTGCACTTTTGATTATTTGTCTTATCATTATGCTACCAGGGTGACTTAGTCTGTCATGCCATATACTAAATGTATCTTTATCTAATAACTTCCGGTTATTAACCATATATGATTCTATAGGATTGATATTAGTACAATATAAACCAGAGGATAAAGCTTGTAATTGTTCGACAATGGTTTCTTTACCATATGTGTTTGAGATAAAGCTCTGCCTCTTCCACGTCCGCTTTGATAGTTTACCGCATTCGCTTCAGGGAATGGGCTTGAACCGGCAGGTCGCGATTGATGATTTTGGAGTAAGAGCTTGTTATTTTGCTCCGCGACCAGAAGACATGAAATCAATTCAGAATACTTAGTAAATTTATGTTCCCGATATTGCTGCGACATGAGCATATTTGATGCATGGAACGTAGAGAATGTTTTCTCAAGCATGTCTTCCTCGGATATGTTTTCACCACATAACTTAAGTTCAGATGTAATGCGGAACAAGGCAGAGTTGTACTCACTTACGGTTTTAAAATCTTGAAGTCTTAGATGAAGCCATTCATAGCGAGCTTTAGGGAGCAAGACCAACTTCTAGTGGTCAAAACGCTCTTGAATATTTTTCCACAATTCAAGAGGATCTTCAACAGTCAGATATTCCCTTTTTAAATCTTCATGAAGATGATGACGAAGGAAGATCATTGCCTTCGCTTTATCTTGAAAGGAAGTCTGATTATCATCATTAATAGTCTCTCTCAAATTATTTGCTGTCAAATGAATTTTGGCATCTAGAGTCTATGGGAGGTAATTGTTCCCTGATATGTCAAGGGCGGCGAATTCAAGTTTTGACAAATTTAACATGTTATCTACAAGGGAGAAAAATGATACAATGAGTATGCATTTATTATGGAAGAACTTCAGATTCTTATTTAAAACTTTAGGTTCTAAAATATAACATAGTTATGCACGGAGATGACATAAAAAAAATGTTATGAACCGTGTTATGTAATAACGATTTGTTGATATATAGTTATGAAAATGTATGTTATTATTAAAGATACATATTATACATACATTTGTGAATTCACTGTGATATAAAATTATTTTGTACGTTCGACTGTTCGTAAGCTACAACATATGGATATGGTTTAATATGGAATAAATAAATATAATATGTTATTATGTATATGAATGACAGTTGGATTCCATTATAAGAGTTCTTTATCTATATTATATTATTAAGGAGGAGTAATGGATGAAATGGTAATTTCACAATTGAAGAACGGGACAGAAACAGCAATTAATAACAGGACAGAAAAAGTAATTTGATAATAACTTGATCACTTCTTAGAGCTTTGGGTGCAGGTGGATAAAGCTTCAATAAGTTTGTAATTACAGTTTAATCCTTTGGCATGTAAAAGGTTTCAATCCTTCTAAAGCAGGTCCGATGTTTAAATTCCCACCTTCAATCAATATATACTCCTGGCGATATTAATCAGTTTCGATTCGTTTATGATGAAATAGGTTTCCAGTCATTTGATGTATTAATGATCAGTTTCATATTCTTCAGCTAACCTCCTTCAATTGATTCATTTGTCATTAAATATCGTTTGATAATCATCTATTTCGTTCTCAATTGCATATAAATCGATTGAAGAATCCATTTTACATGATACATTGCAACAATTATGGCAGAAGGAAAAGAACTCGGTTACCGGCTCCAGTACATTATTCAAACTATTTTATTTTAAGCTAGAGTGTAGAGCAAATCGGAAATCAGACAGAAAACTCATGATAGCTCAATTTAAACATTTAATCATCTTCAAATGTTTTAATGGTTGGGTATTTAAGATTATTGATTTTGTGCTAAATATGATTTTAGTAGTGATTCGTGTGCAGAAGCAACATTAACAAAGAAATCTGCCAGCCAAGAAGTCATTTATGAAGACCATTGTTGCTGTGTTTGTGAAGTTTTGGTCTAAGTAAAGTTCAGGTTTGTTTCTAACAATGCTCTTTTTTGAAGTATGTGTGAAGTGAATCGTAGTGACTTGAAATTATTAACTCAAGCAGTTAATTACTTAAGTGTCATTTTTTATATATGTAATCAACTTGACATGTTAACTACTTAACCCAACCAAAGTTGTTTAGATTATAACCAAACTCATAAATTTCAGGTCATTAAAATTGCACACCCTTGGTTTTCTAGACTGGTTTCTGAGTTGGTATCCTGGATATGGAAAACATGTTAATTGTTAATATTGTTTAGATGTATAAAAATTGGTGGGACAACATTGTTCTTGATATATTGATCTGCAATTGGTGGGGTGAAAAATTTGTTAAATTCATGTTTTTAATTTCTTTTTAACATAATTACTACTATGTTAATAATGGTAATCTTTTATTTATTTCCCAGGTATTTAAGCGGGAATGCATATTGTTTGACTTTGTCTTTTGAGGCAAGTCTTATTACATTATTTACATGTTCAAAACTAAATACAATGTTAACCTGTATTGTTTGACTTGAAATGTAGTTCACTTATGTAATTTGGCTATATGCCAAATACCTGAAATGCCCTTATGCTATAGATCGTTAACTGGTATTCTTATGACCACTTCGGCAAAAAAAAGGAATTCTAGTTAAATCCTGAACCCAAAAGAAAGAAGGTTGCATTTTTAATTGGTTTTGACTTTTGAGGTCAATTTTATTACATAAAATAAATAGCATGGTCAACTGTATATTTAACTAATTGTTTGACTTGAATTGAAACATAGTTTTCTAATATCATGACAGTAAATGGTTTGTGCTTTTGTGGTCATCTGTTGGTGTCGTGCTCCTCAGGTTTTTTGTTGTTGTAGACACGGCAATTTCAAAGAGTTTTCGGTATCGGTCTCCAACAACTGTGACTGTTTCTGCAAGTTAATCAATTGTTTGAGAATTTTTAATTTCTTCGTTCTCAAGATTTTTGTGGAGTTGTGAGCGAGAAACCAAATCAATTTGTAATGGCGAGAGTTTATTGTGTATTGCTGTAAATTGAATATATTTTATAATTGTAAATTTTTTATTATTTCAAGTAGGGTTTTCTTCTGGTTAGAGAATTATGATTATTTACTTTGTTTTCGTTAAACGAAAGGTTCCTCTTTATAAAAATAATTTATTAAATAACATGAAAATGTCCAAGTGCAAACTTGTTTACTTCGATCCTTGAAATTGTTTTATGTTATGTATAAACAAATTAACATTTTCACCCAACAAACTATATGCACATGTGGTGTTGGGTTTTATACAAGTTTATCAAAGTCAAGTTAACCACATTTAACTAGAAAACGCAACGGAAGCTTATATTTTAAAACTTGTTATTGAACATACCATTATGTAAAACTAAAACCCAAAGCCAAAGATCAATATTACAAGAACAAAATGCTCACATAATGTAAATGTACCTCTTTTTACCTTTTGAAGAAGATGTAGATGGATGAAGAAGATGATGTCTTCAAATGGCAAGGTTGCAAAGGAGAAACCCTCAAGCTTTGTATACCCCAAGCTTATGTAGCAACAACACCAATTTGTGCTAGGATTTGAACACCAATTTGAAACTCACAAAACTCCCAATTTGAGCCAATATGGCCGTGAGTTTTTGAGAGAGAAAGGAGAGTGTATGTGACTTGATTCAACTCTTGAATAATAACAAAACCCAAGACCCAAAATGCATGTATGGGAAAATGGAGGATTAAAAGGAACCAAAGAGTTTGATTGGGTAAAACCACCACCCCACATGGGTGGCCGGTTTTGTTTGTTTTCCTTTTTTTTTTTTTTTTTTTGTTTTGTGTTTTAACATTTAAAACATCTCCATCTCATATTTTATAAAACTAATTTTATAAAACATACATGCTATCTTAATTATTTAACCAATTAAATAATTAATTTATATAAACAAATTATCCAAATAATTTATTTAAATCCTCAAGTGTGTTTGTTTAGAAAACCAATTTTCTAAACGCGTAGTGTTCGGTATTCGTTCAAATGATCAAATCATTAAAAGAATACATTTGGTGTTGTCTAGCTTGTTATTGGGTATGACCCGACTTGGATCAAACACAGTTAGCCACATTAATATAAATATGTGTCTCGGGCATACGTAATTCCAACAATCTCCCACTTGCACGAGATACATAGAAAATTAATGCAAGTGGTGAATACCGCCTAACAACAGTTCACCACCCCTAATGTGTTTGACGAAGTGCCATTCAATAACATCATCCCTTCAAGTCCCTTACTTGATATGATTTAGGTGAATCTATCATTATATCCCTTTGTTACTAGATGTCATGTTGGATCTAAGAGACATAGGCGATCATTCTCTTTACAATTCAACTTTATCAGGCCTTAGACATCTAAACTCTCAACACATAAGAGGAACAAATTCCTTCTTGACTGTATACGCCTCTCACTATCACTTTTATACTCCACCTGAGCTCATCCTTATGTACCATCTTTTACGAATAGCGAAGGGGAGAGTCAAAGTGTAATACTCGGTGAAAATCAAGACCCAATATACATCTCAGGTCTAAGGATAATATGAAATTCTCCTTTACTCAAGATTACTAATGATCAAGTCAATCGACTCCATGTAGTAATATTGAGAGCGGGTCAGTCCAATATTTGTATCCCACAAATATCTATGAACTTTGGCAGCAAACCTATGCTCCATATTCATTTCTTATGAATATCCACCAAACCTAGTTCATAATAGTCTTGCTTCATATTTGTTCCCACAAATGTGATCGACTACGGACTTTTAGAATAAGATAACTTATTCATGGATTAAACATGCAAAATTAGAATTTAACTCAAGATTCCATAATCATATAAAAGAGTTAAATTACAAAAGTCTTTTAAACTTTAATACAAAATAGATCAAATCCAATTACTAGAATATCGAAGTCCTAAGCCACTCGCATGACGCTCATGTTTAGGTCTTTCTAGGAGCTTCGTGAATGGATCCGCAAGATTTTGATCAGTTCCAACTTTGCGAATACATATCTTTCCCTTTTCAACTTCATCCCTTATGTAGTTGAATCTCCGCTCTATGTGCCTTGTCTTTTGGTGCGAACGAGGTTCCTTGATTTGTGCAATCGCACCCTCGTTGTCACAAAAGATTTCTAGGGGGTCTTGAATGGAAGAGACCACCCCTAGATCGGTAATGAATTTCTTCAACCATGCAGCTTCTTGAGCTGCCAATGAAGCGGCGATGTATTCTGATTCTGTAGTGGACAATGCTACCACTTCCTGTTTTGAGCTCTTCCAAGAGACAGCTCCTCCATTAAGAGTGAACACATACCCAGATTGTGATCGAGAATCATCTCGATCAGTTTGGAAGCTCGCATCCGTGTAACCTTTTATAGCGAGTTCCTCCTCACCAGATCCATATATCAGAAACATATCCTTAGTTCTCCTAAGGTATTTCAATATGCTCTTAACAGCCATCCAATGACTGTCTCCTGGATTCTGTTGGTATCTGCTTGTCATGCTCAAAGCGCATGACACATCCGGTCTAGTACATATCATCGCATACATGATGGATCCTATAGCAGAAGCATATGGGATTTGTTTCATCGTCTCTTGCTCACCCTTTGAGCTTGGACATTGAGCTGAACTCAATATGGTCCCTCTTTGAATAGGTACAAAACCTTTCTTGGAGTTTTCCATCTTGAACCTTTTCAAGATCTTATCAATGTATGTACTTTGGTTCAAACCTATCAAGCGCCTTGACCTATCCCTATAGATCTTTATTCCCAAAATATAGGCAGCTTCACCAAGATCCTTGATGGAAAATCTGCTTCCAAGCCAAGCCTTAACGCTTTCCATGGTTGGAATGTCATTTCCAAATAGTAGAATGTCATCGACATACAATACTAAGAAGGTAATTATACTCCCACTAGCCTTTTTATACACACAAGCCTCATCAGCGTTCTTGATGAATCCAAAATTTTTGATTTCTTCATCGAAACGATGATTCCAAGTTCTAGATGCTTGTTTCAATCCATAGATTGATTTCTTTAACTTGCATACTTTATTAGGATGTTTCGGATCGACAAAACCTTCAGGCTGAACCATATAGACATCTTCCTCAAGATATCCATTTAGGAAAGCGGTCTTGACATCCATTTGCCAAATTTCATAATCATAATGTGCAGCTATGGCAAATAATATCCTAATAGACTTAAGCATTGCCACAGGCGAAAAAGTTTCATCATAATCAACCCCTTGAGTTTGAGTGAAACCTTAGCTACAAGTCTTGCTTTATAAGTATCCAAGTTTCCATGCATATCAGTTTTCCTTTTGAAAACCCACTTACTTCCAACAGCTTTGGAGTTGAGTGGTGGTTCAACCAATTCCCAAACTTGGTTGTCATACATGGATTGCATCTCAACGTTCATGGCTTCAAGCCATTTGTCACAATCATTCTTGGACATTGCATCACGGTATGTGGTCGGTTCATCCGAATCTACCACGTAGCAACCTTCTACAAAAAATCCATATTTTTCAGGTGGATTGCTAATTCTACCAGATCTGCGAACGTTTTGTGTGTTTTGATCAACCACTTGATCACTTTCAACAACCTCTTGTTGAGTGCTAGTATCAACCAATTGTGTATCATCTTGTGATTCTTGATCCTCATCAAATTTCACTGTTCTACTATTAGTTCCTTCCTCAAGGAACTTAGTTTCCAAGAACTTACCCTTTCGAGCAATAATAACATTTTGCTCACTAGGATCGTAAAAGTAATATCCTAAATCATCTTTAGGATAACCTATAAAGATACACTTAGTGGATCGGACTTCTAATTTGTTTGGGGTGTATTGCTTTACATAAGCTTTACAACCCCAAACTCTTAAGAATGATAGCGATGGAGCCTTTCCATGCCATACTTCAAAAGGTGTCTTCTCCACTTTCTTGGTTGGAGCCATATTCAATATGCGAACAGCGGAAAGTAAAGCATAGCCCCAAAATGATAGAGGTAAAGTGCTTCTAGCCATCATCGATCGAACCATATCTAATAGGGTACGATTTCTCCTTTCAGACACACCATTATGTTGTGGTGTTCCAGGTGGAGTAAGTTGTGAAATAATTCCACAACTCTTAAGATGATCTTGAAAAACACCACTTAGGTATTCACCTCCTCTATCACTACGAAGTACTTTGATTGTTGTCTTAAGTTGTCTTTCTACTTCAGTTTTGAAGTCTTTGAACATTTCAAAAGCTTCATCTTTGTGTTTCATTAAGTACACATAACCATATCGACTATAATCGTCAATAAAGGTAATGAAGTATCTTTCACCATTCCTAGTTATTGGTCTAAAAGGACCACATACATCCGAATGTATGATACCCAATAATTCTTTTGACCTTTCAAAAGTTTTATTAAAGGGTTGCTTTGTCATTTTGCCTTGTAAACAAGATTCACATACATCAAATGAATCAAACTCATTGGTTTCTAGAATACCACTCTTGCGAAGAGTTTGCATGCGATTCTTGCTTATATGTCCAAGGCGACAATGCCAAAGATAGGAATCACCCAAGTCCTTCTTGAGTTTCTTGGTGTTGACATTATACATTGAACTATTATGTGACATACCACTTTGATCTATTTCATATATACCATTCATGGGTATAGCTTTAAAATAAAATATGCCGTTCATCAAAACATGAATATCATAATCAATAAACTTAAGATCAAAGCCACATTGTTTTAAAAGAGACACGGAAATAATGTTTCTCCTTAACTTAGGAGCATACAAAACATTCTTCAAAATTACTTCCAAACCACTTGGAAGCTTTAATATGTAGTCTCCTTGGGCTTGGACTTCAACTCTTGCTCCATTGCCCATAAAGAGACTAATGTCCCCTTTGTTGAGTTGTTTACTTCTTTTGAACCCCTGCAACAAATTGCAAATGTGAGTTCCACATCCGGTATCAAGTACCCATGTATTTGAAGAAATAACATTTAGTTCAATATGTATAGTAAAGATAATACCTGAGGTATGCCCCGCATCCCTCTTATCTTTTAACGCATTGAGATAGGTCGGACAATTCCTTTTCCAATGACCTATCTCTCCACACTCAAAGCATGGATCTTGCGCCGCAACCTTTTGCTTCTTTTCCTTCGGTTTGATGGGCGTGATGGCTTTCTTCTTTCCCTTTCCTTGGACGTGGCCCTTGCCCTTAGCAACACTTGCTTTGGGGTTGGAGTTATGTCCCCTTTTCCCTTCATTGATTGTTAGAACGGGTAAAACCCTTTTACCCATTCCCGCTTCGGCCGTTCTTAGCATTGCGTGAAGCTCACCAATGCTTTTGTCCCACCCGTTCATGTTATAGTTCATGACAAAGGTTTCAAACCTTTTGGTCAAAGAGTTGAGAATCAAATCCGTAGCCAACTCATTAGAGACGGGACAATTCAACCTACGAAGCTTTTCAATGTAGCTTTTCATTTTTAGGACATAAGATGAGACGCTTTGGGTTTCCTCCATACGACATGCATGAAACGCTCGAACCGTTTCGAAACGTTCCGCTCTAGCTTGTTGAAGGAACATTTCCTTCAATTGAGTTATCATGTCGTATGCCCCATGATGCTCGAAATCCTTTTGGATTTCGGGAATCATAGTCCCTAACATGAGGCAAGAGGCTTGCACCGAATCTTTGGTGTACTTGACCCAATCGTTATACGCCTCCTCATCTTCCACGTTAGGCTCATCGGGAATGGGATCGTCTAAGACATATGATATCTCTTCTTGTTTGAGAACTATTCTCAAGTTGCGATACCAATCCATAAAGTTATTATGGTTTAGACGATCCTTTTCAAGGATGGTTCTTAAGGATAGGTTACGGGTGTTATGGGTAGAGGTGTTTGCATTGTTAGCGGCCATCTACAAAATTTAACAAAGTTTTATTTTAGTATTATAAACAATTTAATTATTAATACCCTTTTATTCCAAATTTTAAAATAATAATTAAATTCTAGAATCCAACGATAAATCAAATTTCGGTTAGGTGACCTTTATCCCGTTATTTGATTTAACAAGGTAGTCAACCTTGACAATTGCAACCCTTTGCAACTTCTAGAGGTATGGGACCATTCGAAATCCTTATTTCGTGTTGGCATGTTTATCCCATCAACACCATTGGACCCCATGCTTAGGTGACCTTTATCACATGGTTTCCAATTCAAGTCGTCCTACTTGTATAAACATGTAAGATTAACATACAAGTGGTTAGGTGACCTTTATCCCACAAATATGTTAATATTACCTTAAGTATATTAGTTTGCTCTAAAATGGTTAGGTGACCTTTATCCCATTTAAAGTTTCCTAATACGTTAAGTGTCTTACAAAAGGATGGTGTTAGACTTGTTTCCTTGGTAATTATGAAAAAGGGATTTTTAAGTTTTCCAATATTCTAGTATGAAAAACATTATGCCATATCCTAACATGCATTTAGAAATATGGCGATTTTGAAAACCAATTTTCAAGGTTCTAGTTATAATAAAACCAATTTTATTATATGTGAGTAATCGCTTAGTTTTAATAAACCCATTTAATTAAACTAATTGACGCGATATTACCAAATATATATTAGAACCCGTTTTATGCTTGTTGTCGTTCCTATGTGACGGTTTGGATATCCTAATATCTATCAACCACACATTACATAAAGTAAAACAAACAACCAAGCATACACATGCAAAAATATAGTCATAACCGAAAACCGCTAAATTTGACCATACTTGTTAGCCGAAACAAGTATAGGTCATAGGTCACACCTAAGGGATAAAACATGACACAAGGATGGAATGTTGACTCCCACTTGATCTTGCATCCAAATGCTTCAAGTATCCTTTCCAAGTTGTTGTGTTCTTGTTGGGCTTGTTAATGGGCTCCAAACTTCCAAAAGTCTTCTTGGGCCCAAGAGTGAAATTTATGGGCCTAATGGGCTTGAATCCCATGATGGGCCGGTGAGGCCCAACAAGCCCAAAATTTCGGTCCAAGGCCCAAATCCACTAATTCTTGCATCTTCAATTTTTACAAAATGTATCCTAATACATATTTTTCTAAAAAAAGAAAATGCAACTAATCTATTTATTACAAACCAACTTATGAATAAATAAAATACACAAGACTAAGATTATGAATTATTACAACCATATTGAATAATAAACATAATCAACATACACAAACAACAATCAACACATCCAAGGTCTAGGTTTCGGTTATGACACATCCAAACATACCAAATGTTCTAAGCATGCAACCTAAGCAACCAATGCCCAAAATCACCAAATAAAATCAGCCCCCCCCCCCCAAGAGGCTACGGCCCAAATTATTATTATTATTTTTTTTTTTTTTTCAACATCCAAATGTTATTAATGGTTTCCTAAGATCTTTCATGCATGTCAAGATCTTATAAATCCATGAGGGGTAAAATCCACCAAAATTTCGGACCCCTTTTTCACCCATGAAAAAACCGAAATCTATGAACATGTAAGAAGCATAAGTCCTTGTAACCGGCTCTTGATGCCATTGTTGGGTTTTATACAAGTTTATCAAAGTCAAGTTAACCACATTTAACTAGAAAACGCAACGGAAGCTTATATTTTAAAACTTGTTATTGAACATACCATTATGTAAAACTAAAACCCAAAGCCAAAGATCAATATTACAAGAACAAAATGCTCACATAATGTAAATGTACCTCTTTTTACCTTTTGAAGAAGATGTAGATGGATGAAGAAGATGATGTCTTCAAATGGCAAGGTTGCAAAGGAGAAACCCTCAAGCTTTGTATACCCCAAGCTTATGTAGCAACAACACCAATTTGTGCTAGGATTTGAACACCAATTTGAAACTCACAAAACTCCCAATTTGAGCCAATATGGCCGTGAGTTTTTGAGAGAGAAAGGAGAGTATTTGTGACTTGATTCAACTCTTGAATAATAACAAAACCCAAGACCCAAAATGCATGTATGGGAAAATGGAGGATTAAAAGGAACCAAAGAGTTTGATTGGGTAAAACCACCACCCCACATGGGTGGCCGGTTTTGTTTGTTTTCCTTTTTTTTTTTTTTTTTTTTTTTTTTGTTTTGTGTTTTAACATTTAAAACATCTCCATCTCATATTTTATAAAACTAATTTTATAAAACATACATGCTATCTTAATTATTTAACCAATTAAATAATTAATTTATATAAACAAATTATCCAAATAATTTATTTAAATCCTCAAGTGTGTTTGTTTAGAAAACCAATTTTCTAAACGCGTAGTGTTCGGTATTCGTTCAAATGATCAAATCATTAAAAGAATACATTTGGTGTTGTCTAGCTTGTTATTGGGTATGACCCGACTTGGATCAAACACAGTTAGCCACATTAATATAAATATGTGTCTCGGGCATACGTAATTCCAACAAGAGGAACAGGTTTGGACATACTATTGAAATCGCCACAGGGGGACATAACACCCCAGTCCATTGCATGTGTGTTTCAAGCTACCAACAATGAGGCAGAGTACGAGGCACTCATCGCAGGTTTACTTTTAGCCAAGAACATGAGGATCAGGTATCTTCAAGTTTATATGGATTCTTTACATATAACTAACCACTTTAAAGGTTCTTATACCGTGAAAGGTGAAAATATGATCAAATATCTTGATATTGTGAAGGAATTGGCAAAATCCTTTGAAATGTTTAGTATACTACATGTACCAAGAGAGGAAAACGCTGGGGCAGACGCCTTAGCGAATTTAGCCTCATCCTTGAAAATTCCTAAAAGATACGAAGATCCCAATTATCCATATACTCTTGCCAGCAATAGGAGAGCAAGAAGTTGGAGAAATAACAAGTGATAAGCAGATTGTATTTTGGAATCCATTATCTTCAGCCAGCCAGATCCTCCCAATCAAAAAGTACATTCAAACTGGAGAGACCCCAGCTACGGAGAATCTAAAATCCTTCAAACTCAAGGTATCACAATACTTTTTATTAGATGAATTGCTATACAGGAAATCTCTTGCAGGTCCATACTTGGGGTGCATCGAGGATCCTGAAATCCAAGAGGTGTTCAAAGATTTTCATGAAGGTGATTGTGGTAATCACACCGGAGGTAGAGCCCTGTTTTCTAGGATTCTAATAACAGGTTACTTCTGGCCAACTATGAAGAGAGATGCAATGGAATATTCGAAGAAATGTGATGCTTGTCAAAGACATGCAAACATCCTCCACCAGCCAGCAAAATCTGTGTATCATATATCCTCTTTGTGGCCTTTCATGAAATGGGGTATGGATATTGTGGGCAAACTACCTAAGGCACCATGAGGAAGAGTATTCATGCTTGCAATGACGGATTACTTTTCAAAATAGATAGAAGCAGAAGCTTTTGTTCAAGTACGCAAAAAAGAGGTGATATCTTTCATTAAAAGTAATATTATTACTAGATTTGGTATCCCCTCAGAAATTATTTGTGATAATGGTTCCCAGTTTATCGGGAAAAAAACCACTAACTTTTGTGACAGTTGGGGCATCAAGATGATAACCTCTACTCCGGTGCATCCTCAAGCTAATGGTCAAGCAGAGTCTAGCAACAAAATCATCATCAACAATTTAAAGAAGAAGCTAGGATCCAAAAAGGGAAAGTGGGCCGAGGAAATACCATATGTTCTTTGGGCCGACAGGACAACACCCAAGAATGCAACAGGCCAAACACCCTTTTCATTGGTATTTGGATCAGAAGCAGTAATCCCAACAGAGATGGTGGTTCCTACTGCAAGAACGAGTATCCGTGATCCTGAAACCAACAAAGAAATCCTTCTTGCAGACTTAGACACTGTAGAAGAACTCTGAGACCTAGCAAAGATCAGAATGGTAGCTTATCAAGAAAGGGTAGCTGGGGCATACAACAAGAATATAAGGATCAGAAGATTTCAAAAAGGAGATCTAGTCTTGAGGAAAGCCTTCCAAATACTACCAATCCGGCCGATGGAAAGTTAGTGTCAGGTCCCCGATTGTATGTAGATTGTTAACAAATTAACTCATAACTCACACGATTTCGTGTTGACAAGAGAGTTAATGACGGGTTGCTATATTTAGAAAGAAAACCGTTTGATAAAGGCGGAACCAATAACAAACGATTTTGTTGCTGAGGAATCAAACAAAGTTAACTAACACACAAGATTCACTCAAAAGATTTTCATTTGTATAAAGTTAATCATACAAATGATAATCAATCTAGGGTTTCTTGATGAGAATGTTTTGTCCGTACAATCCTAAGAACGGCTGTCACTTGACAAATATTCTTTCTATTATCGTATTCAGCCGCTCTCCTTAGGTGTGCCCTAAATATTTCTTTTATAGGCCTGACACCCAAGGACAGCTGTTATTCCCTCTAGAAACCCTAAATATATCATACATATCCAAATTACATATTCAAAATAATCTTATGTGTAAAACAAGTCTTCCGGGTAGGCTTTGTAGAAGTAAACTTCTCCGAGTAGACTTTGTGCTCTGCCTGCCTTGTTTAGACTTGGTAACCTTGAAGTGTGCCCGGGAACAGTTTTCCGGGTATGCTTTACTTAGAGTATTTTCCAAGAGAAAATACCCACCGGGTAGATTTCAATCTTCCTAATTGTATCAGACTTTGCCTGACATAACCTTACTAGCAACCTTGTTCTTCAATGATCCATTCAACTCTTTGCTTGGAAATAGCTTATTACCAAAGTGTGCTTGGTAGCACTGTACCTTGCTTGAGTTGAACCTTGCCCGATGATACTTAAGATAATTCATTACACATCAAAGCATACTTGGACCACTCTATTATTAATGAATACCTTGCCCAGTCTTCCAATCACTTGGCTTCATGAGCTTGGTTAGCCAAGAGTTTACTCTGAAGTAAACCTTACTCGGCTATGAAGAACAAACCTGCTTGATATAGTGAACCTTGCCCGGCTATACACACAAGAGTGAACTCTGCCCGAATATCCACTAAAGAAGACTTCAAGAATATAACCTTGCCCGAAAGTCAAAATATCATGCCCGGCTAAGTAAAAGCTTGCTCAGATGTCTAAGGTGTGCCCGGTTTCATACTTAGTCGTTTCTGAGGAGGTTGAGAAGATTCCAATCTTCAAATATGATCAGTTTTGGGTCAAATCTTGACTCAACAATCTCCCCCTAGATTTGAACACCTCAGCTGTCCCAAAACTCTTCTACAGTTACTTACGCAGGATTAAAATACACATCAAATTAAAGTCAAATTACATATTCAAATAACATAAACAAGTTACATATTCAAATGTTGTCCGAAGACATTACAAAGTAAAATCCTACTATAAGAATCTTGTCTTTTTCTTGAATTGTAGTAGGCTTGTCTTCTGTTTGCAATAACACTTCCTGCTCTTTGCTTAAAGATATCAAGGACATGGTAATGAGTGTGACTTTCAGGAATGACCATGTCCCTTATATCCATCAGATCTTCAGTGTGTAGGTAAGTCAGATCCTCATCTCTTTTGATTATCCCCAGTATTTTCCCATCAGAATTCCTTAGCACATAATGACCAGTTTCTTTATATTCAATCTCAGCTATTACACCATTCTTTGAACTATGTAATTGGGGCATGTCATTCTTCTTTCTGAACTGATGCATGCATTCATGTTTGACAATGGATGTTTATCTTTAACATTCAACTTGTAATACGTTTCAGCACTATCCATTTTCTTCAACTTTGTTGTCCTTCTTGATTTGTGGAGTTGAATTGTTTTCCAGCTTCTCTTTTCTTTTAGGAAGGGGAATCCTTTGTCAGCTTCATCTTTTAAGTACTTAGAGATATCATTTTGCTGTCTTCCAGCCCTCTTGTTTCTGTCTCTATAATCATACAAATTTAGATTGGCCATTCTTTCCAGTTGTTCTTGAGTATAATCATTAAAATCACTTCTCACAAAAATGTCTCTCAGTTGCCTGCTTTCCATGATTACTTTCAGAGTTTCAAACACAGAATCATAGTAGAGTTCTCTTGGAAGATCCACATCTGATTGTGGTCTTTCTGTTCTTTGGGATCCATCCCTACTAGATTCACCTCTTCCACCTCTTCCTGCTTGTGGATATCTTCTTGAGATTGGAGGCCTGAATGGAATAGAGTTCATGGGTTTTCTAGGCCTCAAATTAAAAGTATTGATGTAGATTGACTCTACCATTTCAGGTGGGAGATTTTCAAGTTCAACAAGATCATGTTCTGCTTGTTCATTGAGAATAAGCATCATCTTATCTATCCCATGATTGTTTGACAATCCTGCAGGCACAAACTTTCCATCAACAAATCTTCTAGGGTTCTCACCTTCCCTTAGAGCCTTTTCCCAGTTAGCCTTTTGAATATAGAAAAGTTCTTTTAGATCTTCCTTTTCTAAGGCATTAAAAGTGGCTTCATCCATTCCCCTCTGATTTATCATTATGCCCCTTAGTATCTTAATCATTTCTTCTTTCTCCCAAAAAATTATAGGTTCATCAGTTGTTTCAGAATTTGATTCCTTTGGGATTGGGGTTTCATCAGCAGTTTCCTCTATTAAATTTTCTTTTTCAACTTCTTGCTTCTTCCTTAAGGTCATTAATTTTCTCTTCTTTGTGGAAGGCTCAGACTCTTCTTCTTCTTTCTCAATTTTTCTTTTCAATAATCTGAATTCTCTCTCAACCATCTCCTGTGTCATTGATTCCACATCATTGAGTGTTCTGCCATGTTCTATCAGATATTTACACTGTCCTACATATTTTGCTGTAGATATTTTCAAGTCTTTCCTTTTCTACAGCAATTTTCAGTTTGGCTTTCTCAAATTCCATCTCTTTTTCAGCATCTTTGGTTTTATTGTAGAGATCACTGAGTTGCTCATAACTACATTTTCTCAAATCAGCTTCAGAGTGATTGTGCAAATTCAGATACTCTATGAATCTTTTCCTTTCCTTTTCTTGCTTTGATTCCTTTTGTTTAGCATTGGTTGTTTCAGTTTGTAGCCACTCTTTCAATTCTTCTTTTCTTTTCATTTTGTTATAGAGTGTTTCAACTGCATCCCTTTCCAAGTAATCAATCATTTCAGGTGTCATCCCTCTCTCCAACAGATAACCACACATACCTCCATACTTCTTTTTCAAAGCTTCAATCTTTTCAATCTCTTCATTTTCTTTGACATATTTTTCTTTTACTTTCTCTCTTTCACTATTGTTGAGATCTTGAAGCTTGTCATGCTTGAAGTGGCTCAAATCTTTTTCATAATACCCATGCTTCCTTAGATAATCTATGTGTTTCTGAGCATCTCTATTCATTTTGTTGTATCAACCTTTCAATTGTATCTCTCTCCTTGTTCAATCTTTTCTCCAGTTCGTCATCATTCAAATCAGCTAAGCTCTCAAAGCTTATGCCGTAGGTTCTTAGTTTCACAATTAAAGGATTTCTCCTTTTAGCATCCAAAAGACTTTGCTCAATGTTTGCTCTCTGTTCATCAGTACTGTAACTTATGGGGACACAACATTAGCAACTTCAGCATCCTTTCCCTTATCATCATCATCCTCCTCCTCAGTTGTTTCATTAACAGCATCTATCTTTGGTTCATCAGGAGTTGGAATTTCAGGGATTGACACATTTGGCACTCCTTGCATATGTTCTTCAGGCCTTAAGGTTTGCAAAGGTACTGCCCTTATTGGACTTTCCTCATCATCAGGGGTCTCTACAAAGTAATTGTTCTTGTTATCCCATCTCCCTTTCTTTGCAGACTCAGCTCTTTCAGCTGGTTTAAATGATTCTGTTTTGTCCCTTTTTCTTGAGTATTTCTTTCCATACTTGGGATCATCTACACACTCCCAATCATCTTGGTTCTTTCTAATGTCATCTTCAATCTGTTGAGCCCATTTCTTAGCAGCCATTGAGGCAATAGATTCTCCAATTTCTTCTTCCACATTCAAGTCCATATTCACACTCGTTGGTTTGGCAGTTTCAATTGATTCCTTTGGTGGTTGACTTTGAGGTTGAAACTTGCTAACCACCATGGCTAAAGAGTTGTCTGCTTCCTCAACCCTTTTCAACTTAATCAAGGCTTCAATGACATCTTGATCATCAACCTCTTCATTAATTACTTTGGCTACATTGGCTTGACTGATCAACTCTTCTTTTGTTGTTATCTCCTCAGCTTCTTCATTATCTTTAAATAAAATGTCTTTTTCAGGATTAGCCTCAACATGCTCTTCTTCAACCACTTTTGCCTTACCCTTTTCTAATCTCCTCTGTTCATTTTCTTCATTCTCAGATTGTTCATATTCATCAATCTCTTTTTCAAGTGATTCTAACTCAATCAAACTCTACCCTCTTGGAGCTTTCAGGTTGTTCAGTTTCAGTGACAGGCTCCTCAGTAGCAGTATCTCCCATATTGATTTCATCATTTTGAATTTCTGTTAGAGCATTTGTGACCACATCAGAGGTAGCCACATTCTCTTCTTCATTAGTCTGTTCAATTTCATCCTATGCCTCTTCTCCATTAGACTCCTCCTCTCCCCATACAACATTCATTATTTCATTATTAACATCATAGTTTTCCTCTCCTACTTTAGATTTATCTCCTTCATATTCAGCATCCTCCATCCTTCTTTCATCACTTTCCTCCTCATCATCATAGGCATTCAGGATGCATGTCAAACCATTCATAGTCTCCACACCTGTATCTTTTTTAGTTTCAACACTCACCATAGCATCAGTTGGCATATTTACATTCTCCTCCTGTTTTGCGGCAGTTGAGGTCTTCTCAACCTCCTGCTCCAGGTTTTGAATTCTTAATCTTACACGCACCAACTGATCTAGCAACATCACATTTTCCTGTGTTACTTCTTCATTTCTTTTCTTCAATGTTGCATTTTCTAACATTAAATCCATATTTCTTTGAAATAAGTCTGTGTCAGTATGTGGTGTTGTAGGTGGTGATGTAGTGAAGTGTTCAGGTTCAGATTCTTCTTGGTTTATGGGTTGAGTTTGAATAATGGGTTGTGTTGGTGATTGTGTATGTGGTGGGCTTGTAATAAATGAATCTGTTTGAATTGGGCTAATGGTTGTTGGTGTTAGTGGGGTTGGGGATGTTTGAGTTGTTGTTTCAAGATGGCTCAAGGTTAAGGTTTGGGTGGGTGATTGAGGTTGTGGTGATTCAGGTGGTGTTTGAATAGGTAGGTCAGTTGGTAATGGTTGGTGTGGTGGAGTTTGTGGTGGTGATTGTATTGGTTGGTGAATTGGTAAAGGTTGGTTCTCCCCCTGATCAATTACATAAACATCCATGGCTACTCCAGCCCCTGCATTATTTCCATAATCATCATTATTCCCATCATCAGAATCATCATCATTATCCTCAACATCATCATCCCCTTCTTCCTCCTTTGAGCTCAACTCAGGGACTGGCATAATCTCCAAATCATGGTTCAATAACCATGGTAAAATTTCAAATGGTGTGTTTGGATTAAATTTATTTGCTCTTCCCGGATTTACAATTCTTCTAAATGTGTAGGAATTTTGCAGCAGATGAGTAGTTCCAATTGTGGCTAAGTCCTGTAATTCCCTATTGAAGATTATCTGTCGAAATCTGGGATATTGTAGGAATCTATCCACCTCTGCCTTCTTTAAATTTCCTACCATGCCATCAAATATCATCTTGGAAAAGTTGAACGGTAGATCATATATAATACCAACAGTGGCATTTGCTAGGTCACGACTCATCAGAGTCCATGAATCTGTACAACATAGGAAAAATTCCTTTTTGAAATTGCCCATCATGTACCGTTCCCTGGTATCCCATAGTTTGTTCAAAGATTCTCAACAGGTGATCTGTATTGAAGTTTATATGATTGTGGTCGTCATCTCTTAATTGCAGACATCTACTTATCATTTGTTCTGTGAATTGGATTTCTTGTCTTGCAACTGTTTCTTCTATTCTTCGACCATTTATATCATCAATCAGTCTTGCTGAGCGCCATAAATCGAGTGAATGATTTCTATAAATTACTGGGCACTCTGTGAAAGCAAAACTCACATTTGATCTTGCCATCCAAGGAATCATCATAGACACCGGTTCATTGTTATGAGTGACTTGCAGCATGGCGCACATATTGTGCTTCGATTCAAATGGATACTTTGGTTGATCATCGTCTGCCATATCTGAAAACAAATACAATTAAACACATTCAAAGTGAAATTAGTCATAATTGCTTCGACCGGTTCTTGTTGAGTGGTAATTTTCAGAGGGATAAGCCCTGGTTGAACCAGCTTGCTGTTGTTGCATGCTTCTCTTTGGCTTGTAAGGTTGAAGAAACCCAAACGCCTCTGCTTGTTGATTTGCATGTATGTGTTAGTTTACCAAGTCTTAGTTAATGTTGAATGAACCGAACTCAACCAGCAAAGATTTGTTTATGTTAGTCCCTCTGATGCACGGAAACGAAACCAATGTGCCGTACCCCGTCCCAGAAACTCGCCGGGGACGGAAACGCCGACGGGGACGGCAGGAAACGTTTCTTGACCGTTTCCTTGAAGTTGGGGATGGTCGTTGACCGTTTCGAAAATTCAAACGGTGTTTCGATACGTTTCTAGAACTTTGGGGACGAATTTTTAACATTTCCGACGACATATTCCGACGCCGGAGCTGTGGTATTTGCCGGAAACAAGGAAGAAGAGTATGAATAGCGGCTGTATTTATTGAATAGCGGCTGTATTTCTTGGGTTTAATATCTAAGGTTATTTAGGTTTAATAACTTTAGATATTTTAACATTTTACCCTTTTAACTTTCAATTGTTTGTATCTAGTCTCAAAACTTATAAGTTTTAACATAAAAAGTTTTAAATTAGTTTGTGTATTTAAATATTTAACCCTCTCTATTATTACTATGATTGATTCTGAATGACTTATGATTGATTATCATTGGAAGATGTATCAATTTTGAAGTTTACATCAACGTATGAATATATTTTGGGCTTTGTGGTACATTATCTATAATATTTATTTATTTTTTATATGCATTTGTTGCCGTAGCCTTGCCCTACCCGTTTCTTGATTTTTTGAGTTTTGTCGTTTCCTGTACCCGTGCCCGTTTCCCGTTCCCGTGCAACATAGGTTAGTCCGTTAAGTTTTTTATCACACGAGTGAACGGTCCACAAATACCTAACCGAACAAACACAAATGAATAGAAACAATGTTTTATTTGATTTGATTTGATTAACCGGAATAGTTATGTCAACGGTTTGGTCCGCCAACCATGTTTGTGTTTTTTTAACGTTGATATTCGTATGTTAAGTTATATATAAATTCATCGCATAAGACTCATGTATATTTTTGTTTTATAGTTAATAATTTTGCCTAGATCTTTATGATATATTAGCTATGCAGTCGATATATCAGTGATATATATATATATATATATATATATATATATATATATATATATATATCTGTTATTGGTCCCTTGGCGATATATAATTAGAATATTGGTATCGATTATATCAACGATACTGACCGATATTGGACTAATATTTGACTGATATATCAGTGATATTCCTGATATCAGTGTTGTAAGTCTTAATTATCAACTTTTAGTGTTCAATGTTATTGTTTTAAGTCTTAATCATACTTACTTGCTACGATCGTTAGTGTTTTGCAATTTGAAAAAAAGGTTAATTTATTAATGGTAGGAGACTATACAGAATTACAAGTGTTAAATTGCTATATATATGAATTTTACATGATATTAAAATTACCGATATCTCACTGCGATAACAGATATCTGGCCTTGACCGATATCCGATATTTTTTTGCATTAACTGCTTAGTATATTAGAGGAGTCATTTAAAAGTATTAAAACTTTTATTGAGCAAACATAAATAAACAACAGACATAGATGAACACATTAACAAACATGATTGAACTAACATGGCCTTTGTTAATGTTCGTTTATTTGGTTAACCGAACGAAATTCCTTTTTCATGTTCTTTCATTTATTAAATGAACGAACGTAAATGAAGTATCTGCCGAGTAGTTAACGTTAAATGCCTATGTTAGTTAACGAAAATGTCTATGTTGGTTGATATTGAAGGCACACTAGGTGTTTGTGCAAATGCGTATGTTAGTTGATATTGAATGCACACCAGTCACCAGGTGATTATGTGAGTATTTCGTTATTAATTTGGGGTTTTTTTTGTGGATTTTGGTGTTTAGGTTGAAGGATCGACGTTTGTGTTTGAATCGAAGACAATAATGAGAATGGAACTGTTGGTTCTTGATTCTCTTCGATGGAAGATTGATCCAGTGACCCCACTTTCGTTTATAGATTACTTTGTACGAAGGCTTGGTTTGACCGCTAATGGTCAATGCTCAGAGTTTGTTGAGAGGTGTGAAAGAATTATTCTCGCTGTTATCAATGGTAAGAAGTTGTCATGGGTTGTTTGGCAATTAAGCGATATGAAATAATCAGAATAACATAATCCAAGGTCAAGCACCTCATAAGTTTCTTTTATTGTAATTTTGTAACAATTATAAACCTTAAAATTTAAAAACCATATTAAAATCATTCAACTTTTACGGTGTTTGGCAATGCAATTTTTAAGTGATTATGTGATATAAGATAATCAGAATAAGATATTACAATGCCAAACACCCCCACAAGATTCTTGTATTGATACGGAGTATTTTGTAAAAATTGTAAAGAAAACTTTAAAGTTTGAAATCTTTATAATAATCATTCAACTTTTATGATGTTGGCAATGCATTTTGTAAATGATTATGTGATATCCAGAGCCAAACACCCCGTAAGATTCTTCTATTGTAATTTTGTAAGAACTATAAAGAAAACCTTAAAATTTGAGAACTTTATAATAATAATAATAATAATTCATCTTACATATTGTTTGGTAACGCAAATTGTAAGTGATTATGGGATAAAGGATAATCAGAATAATAATCAAATGCCAAACACCCTATAAGATTCTTGTATTGTAATTTTGTAAGAATTTTAAAGAAAACCTTAAAAGTTGAAAACTTCATAACAAATCATTCAACTTTTATAGTGTTTGGCAATGCGCTTTAAAAGTTGTTATGTGATAGAAGATAAGCAAAATAAAATAATCCAATGCCAAACACCCAATAAGATTCTGTAGTGTAATTTTGTAAATATAAAGAAAAATCTTTCAAATTTGAGAAGTTTTATAATAATCACTCAACTTTGAAAAATTGAACTTTAGAAAACTGTTAAGAAACAATCTTTGATACTGCAAATCAGGTGGCTAATTTATGTCATTATGTGAAATGTGTGCAGATTCGAGGTCTCTGGTTTATCTTCCATCTGTAATTGCAGCTGCTACAATGTCCCTTGTGATCAAAGAGGTCGATCCCGACAATGCTTTCGATTATCTTAACGGGCTCAACGGTTTTCTTGATATTAGTGAGGTTTGTTCTTTAGCATTCCATTTATTATTCTTACACCATAGTGTATTTGTCAAATGAAAATATTAAATATCTGTTTATTCTATATAGTTAATGTATGGAGTAAGCTTTGGCAAAATGGGTCAAGTAATAGTCAAAGTGGGTTTGGGTCAAACTGGGTTAAACTGGTCACCCGTTTTAAAATAATCGAAATCGATATAGTTGATGCAATAAGTAATCTTGGCAAAACGGGTTTGGGTAGGGTCAAGTCAAGGGTTATTTTAAACGCGCTCGATTCAAGCTGGGTTTAAAAATGTTTCATCCGCCTTAAGTAATTGAAATCTTTATACTTGATGTATGGAGTAAGCTTGGCAGAGCGGCTGGGGCGGGTGCAAGTCAAGGGTTAAAACGGGTTCGCGTCAACCAGGTTAAAAATTGGTCACCGGTTCTAATTAATCGAAATCTATATAGTTAATGCATGGAGTATGCTTGGCAAAGCTGGCTCATGGGTTAAAAGTAAACAGGCTCAGGTGAAACAGGGTTAAAAGAATTGGTCGAACGGTCTCAAATAATCGAAATGTAAAGTTTGTATGAATGATTACAGGGAAAAGTAAAAGACTGCGTGAAATTTATCTTGGAAATATCTAATAATGATGGAAGTAGCTACTTCATAAGCCCGAAGCGAAAGTACCATTCTGTCCCTGCGAGCCCGAACGGTGTAGTCGATTCTTATTTCAGCAGTGAAAACTCTAATGACTCGTGGGCGGTTTCATCTTCACCTGAACCGCTGTTGAAGAAGATTCGGGCTCATGGTGAGACAGACGGGCCGAACTGACCCGTGTATGGTTGTAATAGTTTGGAATATTCATTTTTAAAATAGGATGCTAAGGTGGAATAACATCACCAGTTAATACCTGGTTCTTGCTAGGATGATGTACGTTGTTTAATGATAGCATCTTGATTGCTGATATTGAAGTTAGAACTGAAAGACCAGGGAAGGTTGCATGATTCTGTATTGTTGATTTTAATTTATAGGCGTTTGGACGGTATTATGGAAATTTTGGGCAACCACAGTTTAGATAAATGGCCCGGGTTCTGTTTCTTTATTAAAACTGTTTAAAAGATCAAGGAAGGCATAAATGCAAGGGCTGGGTCACCGAACAAGAAGAAAATTTACCAGAAAAAGACCTGTAACCCCGTACCCCGGCCTGATCTTGCTTGCTTATGCATTTACTTGGGAAGGACTGGATATATCCCTTTGCTGGGGAGATTTCTTTCAAATTCATTAAAATTTTGAACAGACATGTAGCTCACTTATTTTGAGCAAAGTAGTAATTAGAAAAGTTACTACTAATGTTTACTGAGTGCCCCAAACCAAACCAAAAGCCTTATTCTTCAACACAAGCTGGTCTAGTACTTGGGTTGCTTTAGGTGCATGGTCATCGCCTCAGTAGGTCATACTCGTCTGACATTTTAAAAAGATGAAAACAATAAAGGTACATGACAGTTTTTGTCTAGAGTTTATTATACAATAGGTTTCGAGTTCCAAACTATTAACTGAACCATTAAACTTCATTCTTCAAGTCCTAAACCATTGACTGAATCATATAAATCTACCAAACGTTATCTTCGTTTTCTGGGTCCTACATTCAAGTTTGGTTCATGGGATTGTTGCCATCGCCTTCACACATTTGCACTAAACCGGCGAGTGATGACGTATTTACCAGTTTACCCCTACTCATTAAATTTATACTAACAAACATTTCAATCAAAAGTATAAACGTTAGTTCGATATTTAGGTGGTTGATTTCATAATTAAAGGGTAAAAGGGTCTTTTACGTGGGTCAAGAGTTAAGAAATAAATTCCAAATAAAACTATACATGCAAAGAATTTTGAAATTCGAAAAGAGAATAAGGTCACAAATAAAATGTAAAAAGTGGGCTAATTTTTGGAAATCACCTCCCTTGCGGATTGAAGGGCAGATGAATCCGACGCGGCGGCATTTTCCAAAATAGCACCGCTAGTAGCAACAGCTTTGGTGGTGGCAACCGGGACAGAAGCTGCGGGTGGTTGAGGTTGTTGAACTTGTTGAACCTCTGCCACCTTTTGTTCTTGTCTTTGCCCTGATGGCACATGATTTACTTTCTCCGCGTGATCGGCTTCTCCATTTTGTTTCTAATATCATAAAAACAAAATTAATCATCTGTAAACATTAAAATTTAGAAATTTAAAGAATAAACTTACCGTATCCGATGCTAATGCCTGCATAATAAGTCTTGGTTTCCTTTAAGGGATTTAAGATCATGCATAAGTATCTCTAATTTGTAAAGTGAAATGTAGTTTTGGAGAAAATGTTTTGTAATTAGTTGGTTATAGGTTTGTGTTGTTAAATTGCTCTTGAAAACGTAGGGGAAACAATTACTTTCAATTTATCTGGATCTAAATTGTTTGGAAAAATATATTAAGCTATAAATAACCAAAAAATCAATAACTACTTTGGTACTCGCGGGGGGGTTACAATCAGTACTAACTAGTTTTATATCCGTCTAAATGATTGTTTTTCGAATCTAATATCCAACTTCCATCTTCTTATCCACTTTTGATAATTTCTTGAAAATAGTTGCTTCACTTTTTAATTCAATAATAACTATAGCTGTAAAAGGAAATTGTTAAATAAATAAAAACAAATCATTCAACAATTGTGATTTAATTTTCAAAATAACCATGTCTGAAATCTACTTTCTTTACAATTGATCAAACAAATTTAATCTAACTATACTAATAAAAGAAAATAATGAGCATGATGTGACAATCCCATATTCATTTTAGGCTTAATCTCTCTTCTCATTCATCCTACCTATTCATGTGTTATGGAGCAAAACCATATTGACAAATGGGTAATAATTCTCTAATTTATCATCTCGTTCATTTTAACTATCCATTGGTCATGGGCCAAAACAATTTTGGCAAATGAGTTATAATTTCATTTCCAATGCTCTAATTTCTCATCTTATTTATCCTACATATCTATGGGTCATGGGGCAAAACAGTTTTGAAAAATGGGTTATAATTTCTCTTTTAATTCTCTAATCTCCCATCTCATTTATCATAGATATCCACGGGTAATTGGTCAAAACAATTTTTGCAAATGTGGTACATTAAAAAATCAAATTTGTAAATTTGAGATTTTTAGACTTCTTATTGTTCATACTATATATTTTATCTTCTTTTTACCTATAATTCTGTTCATTTCTTTTTAGATAATAGATCTTTTTAATTTTATTATATGACAAATCCCGTGTAATACATGGGTTCAAAAGCTAGTATGGAAATATCCAAATATGAACTTTGCACTTATAATCAGTAATATGCCTCATTTTCAATATTAAACATGCCATGTCTGGAAATACTTTTTCCTCATGATTATTTACCAATATTTAACATGTATGTAAATTTTTATGTTTTTTTTTTAGAAACGAATTGGTACACATGATACCTGACGAGTGATAAATAACCGATTGGTATTTGGTGTTGCATAGGACACAATTTTACAACCGGATATAAAATTGTCATTATGGGTGAGTAACAACTAACAGGTATGAAATAACCCGGCCTAGACCGGAACCGGTTAACTGTTTAGCATAGATTTTCAAACCCCAAAGCTGATAAATAACACATGATTTGATATGAAACTGACCAGAACCCGTTTTTTACCAAACCCAATCCACTATGTGTTAGTTTAAACTTTAAACCATTTGCTAAAAAGATATAACTTTGTAAAACAGAACCACATGCTAAGAAACATCCCAACTTCAAAAGAAATCTAAAGCAAATTATGATAAGAAACAAAAGAAAGAAGATAAAAGAAGGAAACATATTCCAACCATTGACAACCAAAAATATCGTATTCTATATTAGGTTAGTTACCCGTGTAGCACACGGGTTGAAATAAATAAATTTATTTAAATAATAGCATAATGTCAAATACAAATGTTCAACAGATTTGAAAAGGCTTTATACGGTAAAATAAATTACACATTACACAATGTGAAAATAAAAAGTTGTTAGGAAAGTTATTAATCTCTAAATATTTCTTTGTATACAATATTTATAGTTTTGTTTGTAACTTTACTTCCTATATCAAAACTTAGTAGTTTCACATTGTCTGTGTTTTTAATTCTTGATAATGTAACGCATAACTGGCCACGAGTTAAAATAATTTGTTTAATAAACAAACCAACCATCTATAGTGACTGACTTTAGCATTTGTTAATCTTAAATTCAAAACAAAAAATAAATTGAAATTAATCATTTTATCTAAAAGTGTAGAAAATTTCTTTTTAAGAATAAAAGTGTTAGTTCCAGTATTACTTCCGGATATGATTTTCGCTTCTATAACACGTTTATAATATTGTATTTTATTTTCCCATGTATTTTTGTCTTAACATCGTCTTTCAGGACTAACTTATGACTTGACAATCTTAGATTTTAAGGCCATTTAAAACATGGATAACCAACATTTGCTAATTTCTTAAACGACCTCATAATTTTGATGCAAGTATATCTCGTTCAATAAGGAAATATATATATTTGAAATCTTTAATAATAGAAGGATATACAAAGTCAATTTATCATCTGATTAACAGTGTGTTAATGTCTAACATTTGCATTTTTAAGCTAAGAAGTTGATTTTTCCTTCTGAAAAACCAAAACATGTAGTCTAATGTTTATATATTTATGTGGATTTTTAAGATGATATACTTAACATAAATGATGGGTTAATTAAATAGTCAATTAAAAAAAGAAGTTGTAAATGTCTATTTTTTTAAACCCACCATTGGACTGAAACTCATTATAATCATAAAATGTTTTAACCTGAACCATGCTTGATATTTTAACCAGTTATAAATTAACATAAACACACACATCAATAGTGAATTTTTTTTAAGGGTTTGAAAGAATAAAAACACCTATAATTTAGTAAATATCATATATATTTAATAAGTTCAAGTTTATTGAAATTTAAATTTTAAATTGATTTTGTCTTTTCATCCAGTAATACCATTTCTTATAAAACCTCAATATTAATTAACTAATATAATATATTTAAAACCTTAATTTTTGAAATCATTATTCAAAATCAACGTTAAAATTAGTTAATTATAAAAACCGATCACTAATAACTAATACAATATATTTATATAAAATAAAATAATATGTTTATGTTGGTATCAAACTATTAAATTAGGAAAGAATTATTAAAAAAAAATTACTAATAAGAAAGAGAAATGTATTTAATGTGAGAGAGAGGAGTGAAAATTTTGTAAGGATCACCATGATGATGACATGTGACACTTAGAAAGTTTTATTTATTATATTGTATAGATTAGCAACCAAATCAGAACAACATATATTACAAGAACTATAGTTTTTTTTTTACAAGAATCAATGTAAAACGCAAAATTGGTTTGTTGCAAAGTATCAAATAACTAAATTGAATACACATATGCAGAGATGAAAAAAAAAACCAATAGATGAAACTGAGATGCATATAGTTGATGAGTTTGATAAGTATGCTGCAAACCCGGCTACGATGTCTCATCCTCAGAAGAAACCGGATTAGTATACTCTAGACTAAAGTTCAAAATTCCAATTATGTTATAAAACCCCAGTGCTGCTAATCTAGTTAGAAATCAAATCAGATTTATACTTGATCCAACTTTGATAGTAGGGATGATGATTTCTCGATCTATGTTTGGGATTAAGTTTGAAAAAACACCATGTTCTTTGGTAGATTCATTTGGGTGGAATTATTCTCGGCAAGATATAGCGAATTTGGGCCTAAACTTTGGTCCTAAATCTTTTCGTTAATTAATAGCTAAGTAATTATTACACATACAGGTTAAAATATTTGGTTATGTTACACTATTTATTAAACTATTATATATTTTTAAAATACAAAGCTTAAAAGAGTTCGTTTTGGTTTGGTTTGGTTTATACCACATACAAAATCCCTGAAAGTCCGGTTTATTAAAACCAAAAATCAAACTTCAAACTGTTAGTTTTGGTTCGGGCTCGGTTATTTCAGTTATGAATTGATTTTTTGGTTTCATGCACATTCCTACCAAATAGACATGCACTAAAACCAAGAAAGAGCAATATCGAAACCTCTAGTACTGGACAAGGATTGATCTCAAGGCGTCACGTCAACATATGAAACATAAAATAATAACCAAATTACCTATATAGCCTTACTTTCAACCTAAACTCAAAAGACGTTTACCAAGGTTTTACAAAGAAGATCTTTTTTGTTACAAGAATGTAATTTTTTTTATTCAATTTATGTACGCAATTAGAAGTTATATCATCATTCATAATCTCTGATATACATCTATTTATACATTTCGAATCCCGTGTAAAGTTATGTTTATTTAATGTTTTGAATTCAGTTTAGTTCGTGTTTCGTTGATGTTTTATTAATTTAGGTTTTGAGTCAAGTTATTCTATGTTTGTCGTGTTTTAAATCGTTTGGTGTCTTGAATGTCAAGCTTTAATTCTTTCTATCATATCATGTGAAGGTTAAGTTCGTGTTTTGTTCGTCAATGATTCTATGATTACATGATTACTCCACTTAGTGTTTGATTTGTTTTCATGTAGATGATGGTTTGAGAGTTAAGGAAAACAAGTTCTAGAAGTTTCTCATAATTGCTTGGAGTTCAAGGAAGAAATTAATCAAGATTTGACAAGATAGAGCATGAAATAAAAAAAGAAAATCCGGAACCCACCTAGGACACGGCGCGCCACTCGGAGGCTAGACCCAAGGGAGGCCTCGCGGCGCCTAAATCCTCTGGCCAACCGTTTTGTGAAAGCCCAAGCCTGGTTCTCGTTTATATAATCATCTCTTATTAATCCTAGACGGGGGAGAACATATTGCAGCCGATTTCAAGAAGGAAAAGAGAGTTTTGAAGGAGTTTTGGAGCTAGGAATCAAAGAGGATCAAGAAGGCTTTCACTGAGGTGTTCAAGAATCAATTATTAAGGGTTTTATCGCTCTAACTTTGATTCCTTGTTCATTATCATGTCTTTCTTCTTTGTTTATTGTTTGGGATTGTTTATAATAATGATTCTAGGCTAGACTTCATGTCTATCTAGGTTTGATGAACATGTGTTGATTTGATTCTTGCTTTGGACAATTGTTTTGATTATAGATTTCGTTATTTAATAGTAAAAGACTTGATTTTGCTTTCATGATGCATATGAGCATTTGTTATCTTGATTGATTGATAACTATTGCTTCACATAGATCTTTTATCTTTTGATTGTGTTCTTTAGATTTAGGGTTTATGTTTAATCATTACTTGGTGTTTTGATTATTGTGATTGAATAGGCCTATTAGATCATAGAAGCCAGTTGATAGTTGGTTAGGGTTTTAAATGTACTGCTAAATTCCAATAGCTGTAAGGTGAGGAGTTGTTCATGTGCCTTGGTCAATCGCATGCTAGGATAGATTAGTGATAATATTCTTGTTTATTGGGTTGATCCTTGTTCATGATGTCATAATAAGTGTATCAAGTTATCTAGGGTTTAGTGTTTCGTAAGATTGCTTGCTTTAGATACTATTAATTAATCCTGATTGATGACTGTGAATAAATCAATCCAACTGATTGCTTAATAATCTAATATTCATTCTTTAGGATTTCACTTGATGCGATTGAGGGTCCTTTAGGGTTTGTTAGATGAATATGTTTAGAAATCAATTTTCATATCATGTTATTTGTCCATTGCTTGATGATTGTTGATGCATGGGATTCTTACCTAGGTAGATTCCTTCTCTTATTGGTTTTGATCTTGTGATTAATTGCTTATTTCTAGTTTACTTGTTTATTTAATTTCTTTATTTAATATTAGTTTAAAAACCCCCTTAAAACATTAACAATAAATAGGCGTGTCGTAAGTTGAGTCTAATTAGTTAATTAACGTAATTTATAGAGTCCCGTGGGTTCGATATTTCGGACCTTACTTAGCTTTAGTACAATTGATCGATTCACTTACCGGTGTTTTGTGTAGTTGAGTCTTATGTCTAGTTTTTATTACTTGTTTAATTTAGTTAATATTTAATTGACTGGTTTAAGCACAACAATCTCACGCAACCCGTCTTGTTACACACAATCATCGGATTTTGCCATTGTTAAACGATCATGAACAAAGTGCAATCACATGATCATATGAAATAAGACAGGTTGCATGGGAATATGTTTGATATCAAAATTCTAATCACACACAAAATGAATAAGTGCATTAATTCTTTCTGAGAAAGAAAAAAAGATAAATCTTTGTAAAATGTTAGCTCATGAGATTATTTGGGGACTAATTTAATGTGGCGTGAGTAAGGTCAACGCTATTGTGAGATCATGATCAATCGAAAATTTGGTTGAAAATGTTGGGTAATCGATCGATCTTTTACACAAGCGGGTGTCTAGAATGCATTGTACATGTAGTGTAGAAATGAGGAGAAAAACTTTCTGGTTGTGTTACTCTTTAGCAACAACATCATTTTTTATGATTAATTGGCCGGCATAAGCTGATACTAAGCACCTATTCATTTATAAGATTTGAACACTCTAACCAGCACACCATATACCATACCATACCCTTACCCTTACCCTTACCCATTTTATGTGATTTCTTCATAATTGTAGCTAAACATTAATTATAAAGAAATCAATGATGGTTTTGAAGGTGTTGGATGATGTAGATATTAGTCATATCATTTACTTTTATTCTTTCTTTGTTGTGGTTATCCAATTATTCAGAATTACAAAACGTATAGAACAAAGATAAAGAAGATAGTATCGATAGACTAGAATATAAAACACTAGCTTTTAGTTCGCGTGTTACGCGGGTTACTTTTAGTTTTTTTTAATAATTTTTTTTAATTATTTTTTATGTATATTTTTTCATGTAAAATGTGTTTAGGTATTAAATTTAAAGGTTACATGAACTTATAAAATATGTTATATTTATTAGTTGTAGTTAAAGTATAGTTTGTTTTGTTTTTTGTTTATCTCAAATGGGTAACATTGGTTTAGTAGTTAAAGTGACTCAACATTTTGTTATTTAAGATGCGAATTTTCGTCTTAATATACATGAATGCATAAAGAAATTTATATGGTTTGTGTTATTTTCGTTGGTATTGAGTTGTTACTGTTCGTTGGTGATGTAGAACATATATGTTGTTTAATGAATCACTAAAAATGGGCTCTCATGTGTCTATCAATTAATGTAGCTCAACATTTTATTTTTTGTTGTTTAAAATATGTATTGTGTGCTTTATAGTGAATTGAGCTTTTAATAAATTGATGTATTTAAATTTCTATAGGCCAATTCTAGTTTCACGTCTATCTGAAAATGGGTACGTCATGTGTTATCATTTCATTTTTGAGTGAATTATTAATTTATTACATTTTTCCTACTATTATGTTTAGTTTGTGATTTTATTATATATATATATTGTATTTATAGATTTTATAGTTTAGTTATTGTTGTGTATTAAAAGAACATTTAATTTGTTAATTAGTTTTTATTCTTGTCAAATATAATAGAAGTTATATTAGTTTATGAATTATTTTAACAAAAATTTTATGATCATATGTAAAAACTAAATCTTAAAAATTTATTTTTTATTAATATTGTACTTGTTTTTAATATTTTATACATAAAATTTTATATTATGAAGTTTTGTAGATTTATTTATTTTTATATTTTAAAATGGGTAATAATTGGAAGCCGTCATTTGAAACTGACGCTATAATGATAATAAAGCGTCTTGAGAAACTCTTTTCTTGCCTTCTTTATCAAATCATTCGTTTCATCTAATAATTAGAAACTCTACGTCAATATTCCTCTTAATTAGGAAGAATTTTGTTGTTAAGTGGAAGTTTATAGGTTGTTGAAGGGATCTGTATTTGTTCTTAGATTATTTAATTAAATATTGTGTCAATAAAAATTTACAACCACTTTTAAAAAAATATATTGGATTTAAATAATCTCAACTATCACATTTTGACCAATGTCGATCATAAATAACAAAATGACTAATGACAGTCCCACATTTTATCATTTTTTTTCTACCAATGAACCCTGACTAACGAAATCCTAACGTCATTAGTTTTTATGATATGACTTTCTTATTTGGCATATATGTGGCATGCTTATGTGACATATTGTACTGCCACCACCACCACCACCATGGGAGTCACCACCACCACGACCACCAAGTTCCTAAAATTATTAAAATATCTTATATATGTTTTATTGGGTGAATTTTTACTTTTGAAATCAAGCCAACAAGTTTAAAAAGAAGATAAACTATTAATATGAATCTTGTCACTTAACTTCTAAAGTTCACCTGGTACTTCAATGAAACAAATGATAATACAAGCTTTAACCTTGATGGCTCCTCCTGCCAAATATGAAGTTGATATTATGTCTCATTTATAAACTGTACATTACAAAGCAAGATCATGAAGAAATTGTGTATACCTGTTGTATCTTGTTTATCAGAAGAATTATATTTTAATGATACAATGGAGCTAAAATAACATTCATCTTCTATCAAGGTATTCATAAAATTCTGTCAAGGTTAGGTCGGACTGTGCGAACCCGTTAGCATGATTACAAAAACACAATGCAATAAATTTTAGACGACTTTTAACTCGTGTGACTGTTTTGGTCAAAAATTGGTTTAAGAATAATGTAACCAAATATGATTTTGTGAGGTAGAGTGCTTGTATAACAATGGTAATTATGTAAACGAAATAAAGATGAACTGTTGAGTCAAAGATTTGACCTGAAAGGATTATAAGGAAGATTGGAATCTTCTCAACCTCCTCTAACATCGCTAAATATGGAATCCGAGCACACTTGGACTCCCGGGCAAGGTTTACTTACCCTAGCAAGGTATTTTATCCATCGGGAAAGGTTATCTTCTAGAATCCTTCTTTAGTGTATATCCGAGCAGGGTTCACTATGTCTAGCAAGATTGTTCTTCATAACCAAGCAAGGTTTACTTCAAAGTAGGCTCTAGGTTAACCAAGCTCATGAAGCCAAGTGATTGGAAGATAGGGCAAGGTATTCATCACTAATATAGTGGTCCGAGCAGGCTTGATGTGAGTAATGAAATATCTCAAGTTACATCGGGCACGGTTCAACTCAAGCATGCTATAGTGTTACCAAGCACACCATGCTTTGCTAATAAGTTATTTCCTAGCAAGGAGTTGAAAGGATCATTGAAGAACAAGGTTGCTCGTGAGGTCATGTCGGGAAAAGTTTGATATGATCAAGAAGATTGAAGTCTGTTAGGTGAGTATTCTCTTTGGAGAATACTCTTAAAGTCTACCCAGAGAACTGTTTCCGAGCACACTTCAAGGTTACCAGGTCTACTAAGACGAGAAGGCACAAAGCCTACTCGAAAAAGACAACTTATGCAAAGTCTACCCGAAAGACCTGTTCTTACACTTAGTATAGCTTTGAATATGTAATTTGAATATGTATCTTTTATTTAGGATTTCTAGAGGGAATGACAGTTGTTAGGAGGTGTCAGGGCTATAAATAGAATATTTTAGGGCACGCCTCCTAACAGATAAGAGGGATTAGCCACTTTTTCTCTGAGCGAATATTCCTGAGTGTAACGGCTGTCCTAGGATCGTACGGATATAACTTTCCCAACAAGAAACCCTAAGTTGATTATCATTTGTATGAATATTTATATGAATGGAAATATTTTGAGTGATTCTTGGGTGTTAGTTACTTTTCATTAATCCTTTAGCAACTACTCTGTTTGTTTCTGATTCCTCCTTTAACAAACAGTTTTCTTTACCAAAATAGCAACCGTCATTAACTATCTTGTCTACAAATTTATTGTGTGAGTTATGACTTGATTGTGAGTGATCATACGGGACCTGAAAAGTGGTATCAGAGTTGATTGCTGCTATTTGGGTAAATAATTTGTTGCTGATTGAAGATCTGAAGAAGAACATTGACGTAAGCAGAACACTGTTCCATTGAAGATTGACGTCAGCTGCTCTGTTCTACAT
Organism: Bidens hawaiensis; assembly: GCF_021521415.1. Lineage (NCBI taxonomy): Eukaryota > Viridiplantae > Streptophyta > Magnoliopsida > Asterales > Asteraceae > Bidens > Bidens hawaiensis. The sequence goes on along the minus strand of NW_027491824.1, from coordinate 229,555 downwards.
TTCCGTCCAGATCTACTAATTACCGGTGTCTTCTTCTACTTATTTTGATTAATGTTTGCATCTTTTCTATTTAATCTTGCTCTAGCCGAACCAGATACATCAAATCTGAAGTTTTGACTCTCAGATCTGATTATTTTTCAAAATCTTGATTCTTGATTTTCACTATTTTCTTCTTTTCAAAATACCAAAATGTCTGGGTTTGAAGAGCAAGAAGTCTCGACTAACAAGATACCTAGACTGTACGGACAGGAAAATTTCACAAAATGGAAGGTATTTTTCGAGGCTGCTGTGTGCTACAACGATGTAGACATGTGGAATTCAATCAAGAATGGCCCTCAAGATAATGATGGTGCAAATGCTACTGCTGCTGTACGTGAAAGGATGAGGAAAGTGGACGACAGGGCCTTAGCTATGATCAAGCTAGGACTGTCTTGGGAGATCTTAACCAAGGTTGCACATCACACTATGGCTAAGGCTATGTATGATGAAATCCTTGAGATGTATGAAGGTAACACCGAGCTGGAAAACATAAAGAAACAAAGACTCAAGCAACAGCTCGAAAGATTCAAGTACAAGGAAGGAGAAAGATTGAAGTCGATCCTAGAGAGATTTCTGCCATTGTGAATGATCTGAGGACTACTGACTATGTGATGACCGAGTTTGATCTGACCACAAAGTTGCTGAACTCTATGCCCAAAGAGTGGTACACATCTAGTAAATTCATCTCACAGAAGCCCAACTTTGAAACACTCAAATTGGATGATGTAATTTGCTTCCTTCAAGCTACAAAAATAGAGATGATTGAGAACGAAATGATCAAAGAAGAAAAGCCCTGTTTCCAGGTGTCCAATGCTCTCATTGCACCTATGGGAAACTTGTCAACCAAAAACAAACAGCAGATTCCTATCATAGAGGAACCAGTTGAAAAAGGTGTTGATACACCTAAAGCTTTTGTTGGAGGTAGCACAAGTAACCAAGGAAACCAGTTAAGGTTAAATGTTCAACTCTTGGAAGACAATGAATCAGCCTCTATGGCAAGTGGATACACACCTTACACCGGTGGAAGCAAGGGTCAAGGAAGTGAAGCATAGGCTTTGTTCTCAATGTTCACTAAATCATACAATGCTTTTGTGGCAAAGAACTTGATTCATACTAGTGTCATCCATGATGACTTAGAGCAGATTGACGCAGATGATTTGGAGGATATGGATTTGAAATGGCATGCCGCAGTTGTGATTGATCAAGAAGGAAATCCAAAAGGAACTCGAGTTTTTGGTGCGATTGCCCGAGAATTGAGACAGTTCAATTTTACTAAAATAGTTTCATTAGCTCCCGAGGTATTATAAAACGAGACCACGAAGACTGTTCAATAGGACTAGGAGGTCACTGGTGTCTGGCCCTAATGAAAGGATTGGATTCGAAAAGCCAAAGGCAATTTGCTACAATTGCCAACAGCCTGGATATTTTGCAAGAGAGTGAAATCTGCGAAGAAACTTTCAGATGAATTAGTATCAGAATCAACAACCAAGAAACCAGCAGCAATATCAGCAAAATCAGCCAAGAAACAACAACAAAATCCAAACAACTTCAACAACTACAATCCCAACTTCAACAATTACCAATAGCCTCAAATGAGCAATCAACAAGTTGTGCCCCAAAATCAAAACTTTAAGAGAAACAACCAAAACCTTCAAACAGCTCCAACCAACACAAACAGAACCAACCAAAATCAACCAAGAAATCAAGAAATGTAGCTTTGGCTGCACAACAAGATGGTGATTTTGATTGGAGCAACCATGAAGAGGACATATCAAGAGCAAATGTTGCTTAGGTACACTCTACTCCAACAGTTGATTTACATGAAACTATCAATACTTTAACTTTAAAAGTAGGCAAGCTGGAGGATGAGTGTTTTAGGAAACAAAGTTTCATTAATGGGTATGAGGCAAGTGATCTAATCAATGAAGAGAAAATTAAAAGTTTGGAAGATGATTGTATGAGCAGTTATAGAGCTCAAAGGAGATACATAACTGAGATAGATGGCTTGAAAAAGATGATTGTTGAAGATAAAGTGCAGAACACAAAATTGCAAGTCGAAAATGAATTTTTGAAGATCTTGGTTGCCACAGGTAACATTTGTGGTATCTTGAACCAAGTAAAAGAGGAAGACAAGTACAAAGTAGTTCCACCACCATTCAACAACAAATTTATGCCCAAGTTGACAAAGAAAGAGAGATGCATATCTACAACAATTTAGAGATGTATTTCAAGACAAAGAAGAATTTTTTAATCTTTACAAGAATGTTGAGGTGAGTGAAGAAGGAGAATTTGTAGTTAAAAAAAGAAGCAAGAGAAGACAAGTTAATAGGAATACAAGTCTCAGAAGATGATTTTGATTCTGAAGATCTGAATGTAGATGACTTAAGTGACTTAAGTGAAAAGATCACAGATGAAGAAATTATAGCTGCTGAAAGGGGCAGAAGAGTGAAGAAACCAGAATCCATAGACAAGCTTCCAATGTACCCGCCAGTAACACCAAAGATGAAGAAACAAAATGAAAGAATGAAAAGAGAACATGTGTCTGTTGACATATGTGAGAAGAAAAAGGTGAGCTATAATGCAGTAAGGCCACCAAGCAAGGCTGTATCGGATAGGATAAGTAAAAATAACAAGAAAAAGATAACTAAAACAGTAGATGTTGAAAACTTTATCCCAGTTTACCTAGTCTTTTCTAGTCTTGAGGTGTTTGATATTGGGGAAGTTGAGACTATGGAAGAATATGAAAAGAGACAGTCAAGGCATAAGGGAAGTCTAGATGAAGAACCTCTGAATATGAAGAAATTTATCTTTGTTAAAAGCAAGATTGAAAGACAAGATATCAAGATTGAGGAGTTTGTTCCTTTCTCAATTGACTTTGATGGTCTGAAGACTCAAATGACACTTGGAGTAAAACCACCTAGACCAAGTGAAAGGTTCAAGAAAGGAAGTGATCATGAGAACTACAAAGGAAACGTTTGGTGCAAGAAATGTGATGAATATGGTCACCACACTGACACCTGTAATGATAGATTCAACTTTAAACCTTTTCATGTTCCCAATGAGACAAAGTTTGGACAAGACTTTATTTTTACAAACAGAAATATGATGAGTACTTGTGAAAAGGAAAAGTGTGTGGAAAAGAGACCATTAGTGAAGATGTGTTGAAAGCTGCAGTAGAGACTAATAAGGAAAAGAAAGCTAATGTGAAGGCAAAGAAACATGTGGCTAAACCAATCAGAAGAAGCAGATCTCCTAAGAAATCTGAAAAGGCTGTCAAGAAGAATTTTCAACCTTTGAGAATTATCCCAAAATAGGACACAAAATTAGTCAAGTCTGATGACTCTCAAGGTTCACCAAGTAGTGAAAAGGAAAGAATCAAAGGTGTCTTTACAAGGATGAAACCAACTAAACTAACTGGTGATGAAAAGTTTCTGTTAAAACATGGTTATGAACCTCAAGGATTCCTTTGGAAACCTAAGGTTGAAGTTAAGGAGGAGAAGAATTCTGAAGTGAAAGTTTATCTAAGACCAATTGACTATGCTGTACAAGAATGTGTTACTGTATTGGATGATATTCCATGTCCAATATCATTTGTGAATACTCCAAGAGAATGTGGTTATGAAACTGACAATTCAGATAATCTTGAGTTGATTCATGATGATCCTGAACCCATAACACTCACACCCAATGCTACTACTGAAAATGAATCTGATGTTTTGCAAGTTGAAATGGCTTGCATTTCATCACTCAACTAATCAACTTCTTTAAATTTGTGCAGGAACAGTCCACTCCACTGAATGAAGTATGGTATATGGATAGTGGATGTTCAAAGCACATGACCTGTGACAAAAGGTCACTAGTCAATTATGAAGAGAAGTTTGAAGGTCCTGTAGCATTTGGCAGTGATGAGAATGGAGGAAAGATAGTTGGAAAGAGAATTTTGACAAATGGAAAAGTCTCATTTGACAATGTATTTTATGTGGAAGGTCTACAATATAAGCTGTTGAGCATATCACAGATGTGTGATAAGGGTTATAAAGTTGGTTTTGATGACTCACATTGTTTCATTTTAAGACCTGAATTTGTGATCCCACCTGATATGATCATGATGATGGCACCACAAAATGGAAACTTATATGAGCTCAACATGAAAGAAGCTGTTTCAAGAGGTGGTACATGTTTTGTTTCCAAAGCCACTGAAAATGAGTCAAAATTGTGGCATAGGAAATTGGGTCATGTGAATCTCAAGAACATGAACAAACTTGTGAAGGGGGAGCATGTAATTGGCTTACCTACAAGAGAGTTCAGATTGGATGATAACTGCATTTCATGCCAAAAGGGCAAGCAGCACAAGTCTTCTTATAAGACAAAACTCACTAACTCAATAGATCAAGTGCTTGAATTGCTTCACATGGATCTTTTTGGTCCTGTGAGTGTCCCAAGCATAGGAAAGAAAAGATATTGTCTAGTGATCATTGATGATTATTTAAGATATACTTGGGTTTATTTCCTAAGTACAAAGGATGAGACTACAGAGTTGATTAAAGGATGTGTAACCAGGATTGAGAATCAACTGGATAAAAGGGTTAAAGTGATGAGAAATGACAATGGTACTGAGTTCAAAAATGGAGTAATTGAAGAATTTTGTGCTGAAAAAGGAATACTTCAACAATTCTCAGCTCCTAGAACTCCTGAACAGAATGGTGTTGCAGAGAGAAGAAATAGGACACTCATTGAAGCTGCAAGAACCATGTTTTGGCTGATGCTTTTCTGCCTGTGACCTTTAGGGCAGAAGCTATTAACACAGCCTGCTATGTTCAGAACAAGGTACTAATCAACAAAAGGCACAACAAGACCCCATATGAGATCTTCTTTAATAGAAAACAATATATCAAGTTTCTCAAGCCTTTTGGATGCAAATGTTAACTCTTGAACACCATGGACTATTTAAACAAGTTTCAAGCTAAATCCTTGGATTGCTTCTTTGTTGGTTACTCTACACACTCAAAAGCCTACAGGGTATATGTGAAAGACTAATTGAGTGTCATTGAATCATCTGACATAATCTTTAATGAGAATCAGTTTAACACAGTTGATGGTGCAGTATGGCTATTTGATCTTGAAAAATAGATCAAGTCATTCAATATTTATCTTGATGACTTTGATGATTCATTCTACAAGACCAGTGTGATTAAAGAGAAAAGTAAGAAAACATTGGACTTGGAAAAGTTGTGGAAAAAAGGTGCAAATAAAGAAACTGAATATTCATTTATAAAGGATCCCTCAAGTGCAAATGTTGAACAAGTTAAATACAATGATCAAGAGAACAATCAAAGACTAGAACAAGATCATGCAAATAATCCTTAAAACAATCAAGAAGTGCAGAATGATCAGGTTCAACATAAGGGAGCCCCAAGCAACCAAACAAGTGAAGAGGAAACAGTTTCAACATCAAGGTTTCAAGATCTGTTTGAAAGATTGAATTTAGGAAACAATGGTGCATCCACCTCAAGACAGAATAATGAAGAAGCACCAGAGTTTCATGATGCTGAAACCGAATTGATCATTGAGAAATCAGATCTTGACACTAATGTGTCTGCAGATGTGATAATCCAAACCCCTTATGTTGAAAAGAATCATCCTTCTGAAAATATCGTTGGAAATATATATGAAAGAATTACAAGAAGTCATTCTGAATATGCAAACATCTGTTTGTACTCCTACTTTCTATACCAGATAGAAGCAAAGAACATTGTTCATGCTCTAAAGGAAAGCATTTGGGTAGAAGCAATGCAAGAGGAGTTAGCTCAGTTCAGAGATCTACATGTTTGGGAGCTTGTGGACAGGCCAAGAAATAGATATGCAATAGGAACAATATGGGTTTTCAGAAATAAGAGGGATGAGAGGGGTATAGTGATTAAGAATAAAGCCAGACTTGTTGCACTTGAATGCCTACAAGAAGAAGGGATTGAGTTTGAGGAAGTCTTTGCACCTGTTGCAACATTAGAGGCCATAAGAATTTTTCTTGCTTATGCTGCCTCAAAGAATATCAAGGTATTCCAACTTGATGTCAAATCTGCATTCCTAAATGGAAAGATTGAAGAAGAGGTGTATGTAACTCAACCACCAGGTTTTCAGGATCCTGTGTATCCTAACAGGGTGTATAAGTTAAACAAAGCCTTGTATGGATTGCATCAAGCTCCTAGAGCATGGTATGATGAGTTGTCAAAACATCTGCTTGAATATGGTTTCCAGAGGGGAGCTATTGACAAGACACTCTTCTACAAAAGAAGAGGATCAGATTTGATAGTGTTACAAGTCTATGTGGATGATATCATCTTTGGGTCAACCAATGAACAAATGTGTATGGAGTTTGAAGAGGTGATGAAATCCAAATACAGTATAAGCTCTATGGGAGAAATGAACTTCTTTCTGGGACTGCAAGTTCAACAGAAAACTGATGGGATTTTCATCTACCAAACTAAATATGTGCAGGACATTTTGAATAAGTTCAAATGTTATGAATTCAAAACAGCTTCAACTCCAATGGACACTAAAGAAAAGATGATAGCTGATGAAAAGGGGGAGCCTGTGGATGAGCATGAATATAGAGCCAAGATTGAATCCCTGACGTACCTAACTGCTACAAGACCTGACATTATGTATGATATGTGTGTCTGTGCAAGATTCCAGTCAAGTCCAAAATTTTCTCACATGAATGCAGTCAAGAGAATCTTTAGATATTTGAAGGGAAGACCTGACTTGGGGATTTGGTATCCAAAGAACCAGTCTTTTGATTTGATTGCCTACATAGATAGTGATTATGATGGGTGTAACATGAGCAGGAAGTCAACCTCAGGTGGATGTCAATTCTTGGGAGATAGGCTAGTGTCATGGCAATGCAAGAAGCAGACCACTGTGTCAATCTCAACAGCAGAAGCTGAATACATTGCTGCATTTGTTTACTGTGCTCAAGTTCTCTGGATTCAGAATCAGATGCTGAACTATGGTTTGAATTATCTGAACACCCCTATTTTTATTGATAATATTGATGCATATTTTACTGTTAAGAATCCAGTACAACATTCTAAGACTAAGCACATTGAGATCAGACATCACTTCATAAGAGATTGTAGTGAAAAAGGTTTGATTGAAATGAAAAGAGTTGATACAAGTGATAACTTGGCTGATCTATTCACCAAACCACTTGATAGAACCATGTTTAACTTTCTTCTGTAATCCCTGGGCATGATCAACTCTAATGAAGTCTGATTGAGGATGTGTGCTTGATTGTGCAAACTGACTATCTATTGAATTCTTGATAAATGTTGTGTTTGTGTGTTTGATTATGAAACTTTTTGATGTTGACTGATATGTGATTATCTGAATATCTGAGCAAATCAGGTATCATTGATGCTTATGTTTGTTTATCAGTTGATTAATAGATGTTATGATAAGTAGTTTAAATTGTTTAAATTGATTAAAGCTTATCTGATGACATGATTGATTGTTTGAATATGTGTTTAATCTAATCTGATGATGCTGTTAGGATAAATTAGACTATGCATGAGTGAGAAGTCTGCTTGTTTTAATGATTTCATTGATGATCATGAATTGAATATGATATGCTTGTGATTGTGTCAAAATGTGTTTTTGAGTCAAGGTGATATGCATGACTGAAAAAAGTTAAGAAACATTTTTGATCCAAAACATCTTTTGAAAATGCAAGAGCAAGTTGATAATGGTGCTGAAACATGATAATAATATTCAGTTTAAAGCTTTGTAGAAGCTTAAAAGAGAATTTTCAATGAAGTCTCAAAGAGTTACCTTTGCTGAAAATTATATCATTTGCTCAAATTGAAAAGGAATATACTTGTATATGTTTGGTCCTGTTATCTGTTTTCAGATTGAAAGGATAGCCATTAACCTGCAAAACTGAAAGCATATGAAGCAATTGTAACTTGTTTTATATTCATTCACTTAAAATTATGTCAATAACTCTGTTATGAAAAGGCATATACTCACATATATGTTTGGTCCTGTTGACCACTTGTAGTCAAATATGATAGCCATTTACCTTTCAAATAAGAGATATTGGGGTGTTTGAATTTAAAACTGCTGTAATTTGGGAAATGATGGTACATTGACTACTTAACCAATCATATGGATTTAATAGGCTAAAAGGGCACTTAGTACAGTCATTAACATGTATGGTTGCTTTCCCATGATGTGTAAAATCTAAGGTGATATAAACATAAAAAAATTGCTATGTCTTATGTGGAGTTACATTGTTGTCTATGCATGTTCCATGGTAAATCTTTCCAAATGATAAGCAGAAAAGTGATTATCCAGTCATACAAAAGCATGTGGTATTTGGTCACCAAAATAAAATATCTGATTTAAGAATGACAAAGAATATCTGTGAACTACCTTATTTTACATCTTTTTGTCAATCAAAAGTTGATTTGTGTTCACAATTTTTTTACATAAAGAAACTGCAAACATGAGGGTTAATTCTAGAACTACAGGGGTGGAGGCAATCATATAAGTCCATTAAACATTCCGAATGAAAGGCCTGTAATTCCGACTTGCGTGGCCTGTAAGTCCAACGTTCAACCTCACATATGTTTGTAAATTTGAAAAGAAAAAACTAAGAAACTTTAAAATATGTTATGTTATTAAAATTTTTGACCAAATTCGGGGGGTCAAAGTAAAATTGGCCTATATATGTTGTCATAAGAGATGAAATTCATGCTAAGTCTAGACCTGCTATTGACCTATATATGTTGTCATAATAATGCCGAGGATTAAGTATTGAGTCAACTACTTAGTCAATATGATCCCATTCTTGATATCTTTTCAGTAAAAGAAAAGAAATTGTTTTGAAAGGAAGCATAACTGAAATTTGATCTCTAAATGCACCATTTGCTCTTAAACAATGATCTTTATTCATAAATTTAGCTAAAATTGTGTTTAAAGTCAAAAAGTGATGCATTTTACCTACTAAAGGTTGATTGTGTAATTTCGGGTAAGGTTTGATGATTTATAACCTTTCCGGGCACACTTAGATGTTTTTATCTAAGTTTACCATTTTCGGACATGCTTTGAAGTACTTAACACTTTTCGGGTAGAGTACACTATTCTACTCACATTCCGAGCAAGCTTGATATTTGTATGTTTGAATATGATGCTTACTAGCAAGCTTTTATGTAGTTAGGACTTTCGAGCATACTTTAGTGATTTTTTTGAAAGTACAACTATTTCTAGCAAACTAGTTGATTTGATTGATTGCTTTGTTACCTAGCAAGCTTTGTTGATTTCTAAACTTTCTAGCAAACTTCTGTTATAGGTTTAGTTAATATAGCATGCTTTGTGATTTGGTGTGATATTCAAGCAAGCTTTAGTGATTTTGAACTTTATAGCACACTTAGGTATTTGTACTGTTTAAATTTATTTCTAGCAAGCTTTGTGTTTTAGTGATTATGATTCTTTGAGATTACAAGTGTTTTCGGGCAGACCTAGTTTCCCGGGCACACTTTACATTTCGGGCACACTTTGAAGTTTCAAAGGTTCCCTTAATATACTTGGTAATTTCATATTAACTTTCCGAGTACACTTTGTGTTAGGAATATTCAGGCATACTTTGCATCAAAATATACCTGACTGAATATTTGTGAACTGTTTTCTGGCAAGGTTGGCGCTAGATTGAGTTATTCGGATATGATTAGTTATTAGAAGTATGTTTGACAAATTTACTTGGGTATCTTAATTGATTTCTAGAAAGGTTGCCTACTTGATATTGTATACTTGATTATTTGTCTTGTGATTAAGTTCTCATGCAATCCTGTATTTCAAGTAAGCTTTCTTCATTTTACTTAAATCTACTTTTAATAATTCTTAATTGACTAAATCGGGCAAGCTTTGAGAAAGTGGAACATCTCTAGCAAACCTTTAAAATTTAAATGAACTTTTCCGAGCAAGGTTTGATAGATAAACCTTTCCGAGTAAGGTATCATAAGTGGACTTGAACAAAGTTTTAAAAGAAAATATTTTAAATTGTTGATAGCACTGTTTGACAGCTATTAACTCACTACACGACAAATTGTATTTAAAACCCACTTTCAAAAGGTATATAAGAGGGAGTGGGAGAAGCTTTTTCAACATTATTTTTCCCCTCTCTCTCTCCTTCCACTGATTGCTCTCAGAAAACCTAAACCAACTTATCTAATTCACAATAATCCTAACCCTTATTTATCAGCCCTCACAATAATCCTAACCCTAATTTATCAGCCCTCACAATCCGACTCGCTAAGCTTTAATTAAACGTTTTCCGACCACTATTATGTGATAATGGGCTCTGATTATTCATATTTACTAAATCTCTATTTCTTGTGTAGGTTATAAACTTGTTGAAGATCAGGTTCTTAATGAAATTTCTCATATTCTTCTTCAAAATTATAACTTAAAATTGCTTAAAGTTGTGAACTTTAGGACTAATTTTGACTTTGAATGTGTTTGATTATGTGTTCAGTTATGGCGGATGATGATCAACCGACCTATCCTTTTGAGCATAAGCACAATATGTGCGCTCTGTTACAAGTAACACCCGACAACGAAGAGGTGGAATCTATGATTAGATGGTTGCAACGGTCAAACATATGATTTACTCTAACAGAGAATCCAGTAATCTACATGAATCATTCGCTGGACATTTGGATGTCAGCGAGGCTTTTTGACGATGTGAATGGAAGAAGGATTGAGGCCACGGTTGCAAAGCAAGAAATACGGGTAAATGAGGCCATGATTAAAAGGTTCTTACAGTTGAATGATGATAACCCCGAACCGATTCACCTTACAACAGAACAACTACTAAAGGTGTTTAATAAAGCTATGGGCTATCAGGGGAATATACACGATGGGCAATTTCAGAAGGGAATGTTCCCCATTATTTACAGATTTCTGATCCATCACATAATTCATGGATTTTCTCCAAGAAAAGGGTCATGGACCCTTATGAGTAGGGATCTTGCCAATGCCACTGTTGCTGTGCTGTTTATTCAACCATTCAATTTTTTGAAAATGATCTTTGAAGGAATGGTTCAAAATTTGAAGAAAACAAACAAGAAAAAGTTTTTGGCTTATCCTAGGTTCTTACAGATTATATTTAACCATGAATTGGAGGGATTACCTACACATTTATTGCAGAACCCTGATACATTCAAAAGAATAGAGAATCTGGCTAGCACAAGCAGATTCAATCCCAATGAAGTATATGACGACCTGCCATGGTTGACTGTTGATGAAATTGAGATTCCACGTTTAGATGAGATATTGGCTGAGAATGAGGAAGTTGATGAGAGTGAAGAGGATGAAGATGATGAGGAGAGTGATGATGATGATGAAGAAAGTGATTGGAATGATAATGTAGGAGATGATAATGATGAGGATGATAATGATGATGCCGATGATAATGATGGCAATGCAGAAGGGGGTGATGCAAATTTTGATGACAATGTACTACCTCATGGGGAGTTTCAGATCACACCAACACCACTAACCACACCTCTTGACACTCCACCACAAACACCACATTCCTATCCAACACCAAATGACCAAATCCAATCCCCGTCCACTCACACACAAATCTTAAGCCAAACTGAACCATTACACCAAACACCACCTCAAACCACAACCCAAACCCCACCTCAAACTACAACCCAAACACCACCTCAAACAAATCATGTCCCTGATCCTAACCAGTCACAAGCTCAACCTATAACCTCACCATCCGATACCCCTCCCTCAAATGCCTTCCTACTACAAAGAAACTTCAACCTTATTTTCCAAAATATTGATCTGAAGGGAGAAAATGTTGAACTGAGAAAGGAAAATGAGAAGTTGAAGGCTCAGTTGGCTATTGCACAATCAAGGATTCAAACCCTGGAGAAGGAGATTGAGAATACCTCAGCTTCCCCAAAACAGGGGGAGAATATCAATGAGCCAACTGATGCTGCTGGTACTGATGATGTTGTCATGGAAGATGCAATTCTAAAGTCAACTGATGCTGATGGTTTGACTTGTTTACTTAATGCATATGATGAAAGTGATAGTGAGGACAATGGTCCAAGATCAATACAGGAGGATGAGTACGAGGCTGATGAGTCAGAGGGAGATGAGCAGAATTATGATGTTAATAATGAGGTACTGAATGTTGTAAATAGAGATGATGATGAGGTAAGAGGAGAAAAGGAGACAGAGGATGGAGTTGAAAAGATTAACATTGATGAAAATGTGGCTACTACTGATGTTGCCACTGATGTGTTGACAGATGTTGCAACTGCAACTGAAGTACAAACCGATGTGTTGACAGATGTCTTAACTGCAACTGAAGTATAAACTGATGCGATACATGATGATGTTGTTACTGAGGAGCTAGTATTCACGGAACCTGAAGCTGATCAAGCAAGCTCCAAGAGGGTAGAGCATGATGAAGAGATGGAACAACTGGAGAAAGAGATTGACGATTTTCATTCTGAAACTGAAAGTGATAAGAGAAGAAGGCTAGCCAAGGGCAAAGCAATTGTTGAAAAAGAGAATGAGCCTGTTAGGGCAGATACTGAAGAAGAAGAGGAAGTGGATGAGATTGCTACTACTGCTGCCAGAAGGTTGGAAAAAACTATGAAAGAAACATGGGATAGGGAGCACATTGCTCGAATCCTAACACAAGAAGAGCTGGCAGAGCAGGAGACGCTGATTGAACAAGCAAAGATTGCAAAAACCTTAGATGAAGAAGAGGCTGATGATCAAGTAGTGATTGAGACCTTGATTAATCTAAAGAGAACTGAGGAAGTGGAGAATTCACTTGCCATGGTAGTGAACAAATTTAGTCAATCTCAAGGTCAACCTCAAAATGAAACAAATACAACAGCTGAGCCAGAGAAAGAAATGAATATGGATCGGAATTATGAAGAAATTGGTGAATCCATTACATCTATTTTTGTCAAGAAATGGGCTGAGCAAATCAAAGAAGATATAATATAAAACCCATCTGATTGGGAATGTACAGATGATGCAAGATATGGGAAGAAATACACAAGAAAAAGGCTTAGACCTGAAGATTATGAACAAGCTGGTAGAGCTGAATCTGTAAAGAAGGGGAGATGGGATGATAAGAACCAATGCTATGTTGAGACCCCTGATGAGCAAGCAAGTCCACTAAGGGCAGTTCCTCTACAAATCTTAATGCCTGAGGAAGTAGTTGAAGGAGTCCCAAATGTACCAGTTCCTGATATTCCAACTCAGATGAGGAGGATGAACCTAAAACTGATGCTGTAAATGAAACAACACAGGAGGAGGATGAATCTGAAAATGATGATGATGTTGATGGTCAGGATAAAACAGATGAAAATGTTGGTGCTATGTCCCCACAAGTACAAATGTCAGAAACTCAAAGGGCAAGCATTCAACAAAGTATTGATGATGCAAGAAGGAACCATCCTTTAATTGTACGTCTGATAAGACATGGTTTCAAATATGAAGATCTGGCTTCCTTAACTGATGAGGAGTTGCAGAGCAAGTTGGATAAAGAGAGGGATGTTGTTAAAAGGATGATGGAGAGGAATAATAGGGACAGTCTGAAATTCAGAGAATATCTGAGAAAACACAATTTCTCTGAGAAAGACTTATCCAATTTCAAATTTGAGGATCTTGAAAAACTGTACAACACAATAAGAGAAGATGTTCAGAGAAAAGAAAAAGAAAGATTTGCAAGGGAAGCTGAACTATCTGAAAAGATTGACAAGTTGAGGAAGAAATTTGATGGAAGATGTGGATATTTGCTGGATAAGGGACTGTCACCAGAGATGGTGAGTAGCCTTTCTAGAACTGCTGTTGACTCTCACTACAATAGACTACAACGAAAATACAAGCTAGAAAGAGTTCAACCTGAGTCATCTACTAGGCGGTCAAGGGAAGAACAACCTGAGCCTCCCAAAAAGAAAAGAAAAATTATAACATTGAGGAAGAAGTAGGAGGCTGAAAAAGAAGAAAATAGGGCTGAAATGGAAGAAACCCCAATGCCAGTGGAAGTCAAAGATGAACAAGTAGATGAGCCTATTGTTCCATGGGAAAATGATGAAATGATACAAATACTAAGGGGAATAATGGTGAACAAAAAGAACTATTTTATATGCAAAAGGCTGAGTGGGAGAAAGCCTTATTAGAGGGTGAAAATCCCAGAAGTTTTGTTGAAGGGAGATTTGTGCCTGCAGGGCTGTTGAATAATCCAAGGATAGTCAAAATGATCATGAGGCTTCACAAGGATGCAGGGGAAAACTTTGCAGATCTTATCAACTACCCTGATGAATTGATTGAGTCAATGTATATGAAAGCATTTGCAGTATCAAGGTCTAGCAAACCCATGAAGTCTATCCCAACCAGGCCCTCTGCCTCAAGGGTACATCCGTCAGAAATCAGAGGTGAGTTTAGTTGAGCCGGATCCCAAAGAGAAACAAGACCACATTCTGATGTGGATCTTCCAAGAACTCTCTACTATGACTCAGTCTCTCAGTCATTGAAAGTGATTATGCAGAGTAGATAACTGAGAGACATTATCTTTAAAGATGATTTTGCTGACTATTCAAGGGAGCAGTTGGAGAAGATGGCCACACTGGATTTGTATGATTATCATGAAAATAATAAGTTGGCAGAGAGACAACAAATTGAACTCTCAAAGTATCTAAGAAGTGAAGCTGACAAGGGGTTCCCATTTTTAAAGGAAAAGAAAAAGTGGAAGTTGACAAAGCTTGACAGAACCAGAAAAGCAACAAAAATGAAAAATATAAGAAGTGCTGAATTGAATTATCAATTATCATTCAGAAACAACAATCCCTTGTCAAACATGAACACGTGCATAAGCATAGGAAGAAGAATGTCACGCCCAAATTACAGTGTCCAGAAGAATGGCATCATTGCTGAAATTGAATACAAGGAAAATGATGGCCATTATGTTCTTCGTAATTCAGATGGACTTAACTTGGACATAATAAGAAAAGATGACGATTTGACTTACTTGCACAATGAAGATTTGAGGGATATACGAGATATGACCATTCCTGAAAGTCACCCTCATTACCAAGTTTTGTTGATCTTTCAACAAAGGGCAGGAACTGTAATAATCAATCAAAGACAAGCAACCTATGATGCAAGAAGAAGATAAAGATCTTAGAATAGGCTTTGATTTGTAATGTCTATGGACAAATTTCTGAATATGTAATAGTTTGACTTTATGAATATGTAAAATTTGATTTTGATTTGATGTGTATTTTAACTATGTGTATGTAACTGTAGAAGTGTTTTAGGATAGCTGAGGTGTTCCAATCTAGGGGGATATTGTTGAGTCAAAGATTTGACCTGAAAGGATTATAAGAAATATTAGAATCTTCTCAACCTCCTCTAACATCGCTAAGTATGGAATCCATGCACACTTGGACTCCCGGGCAAGGTTTACTTACCCTAGCAAGGTATTTTGTCCATCGGGCAAGGTTATCTTCTAGAATTCTTCTTTAGTGTATATCCGAGCAGGGTTGTAAGGATCATTGAAGAACAAGGTTGCTCGTAAGGTCATGTCGGCAAAGTTTGATATGATCAAGAAGATTGAAGTCTGCTAGGTGAGTATTCTCTTTGGAGAATACACTAAGTAAAGTCTACCCTGAGAACTGATTCCAAGCACACTTCAAGGTTACCAGGTCTACTAGGACAAGAAGGCACAAAGCCTACTCGAAAAAGACAACTTATGCAAAGTCTACCCAGAAGACCTGTTCTTACACTTAGTATAGCTTTGAATATGTAATTTGAATATGTATCTTTTATTTAGGGTTTCTAGAAGGAATGACAACTGCCAGGAGGTGTCAGGCCTATAAATAGAATATTTTAGGGCACGCCTCCTAACGGATAAGAGGGATTAGCCACTTTTTCTCTGAGCGAATATTCTTGAGTGTGACGGCTGTCCTAGGATCGTATGGATATAACTTTCCCAACAAGAAACCCTAAATTGATTATCATTTGTATGAATATTTATATGAATGGAAATCTTTTGAGTGATTCTTGGGTGTTAGTTACTTCTCACTAATCCTTTATCAACTACTCTGTTTGTTTCTGATTCCGTCTTTAACAAACAGTTTTCTTTGCCAAAATAGCAACCGTCATTAACTCTCTTGTCGACACATTTATTGTGTGAGTTATGACTTGATTGTGATTGTGAGTGATCATACGGGACCTGACATGAACACAGAGATTTGTTACTAGGAAAAGCCCTTGATCAGATGATGAGAGAACGTCATAGAGACCAAGATCTAGCCGCTAATACGATACATCAACAAGAAATCGATACTTTAAATATATACTTTATTGATAAATATGGAGTAAATACATTATGGTGGAGATAAGTTATGGAGAGAATAACTTAGATCTATGTACAAGTTCTCTACCTATATTATGACATAATCTACCTATTTATAGGCCAAAGCCCAATTCACAATAAATATAGATTAAATACAAAGACGATACAACCTATAACTTATTCGATCGCTACGGACACCAAAACCGTGCACTAACAGACTCCCCCTTTTCCGTAGCTATCGAATAACTTGTAGCTTATCATATTAGATCTCCCCCTCGAGGTGAGCAACTCTTGGAGATCATCCCGATCATCCATTGGCGTATGATATGGTTCAATCTTTCAACAATCAGCAACAAGTCATCGGCTATCCATCAGCACCGGTAAAGAAAAACATATCTTTACGTTTAACCTCATCACACATATTCGTGAACAACTCGATCATTCAACATCTTTCACTTAGGTTTTCCCTCTCTTGATAATGTGTATTCCAAATATACCCTTTGAAGCTCTTCCACATCCCATTCACAAAGATGCACTAATGTTTGGGCATAAGATTCAGAGTTCCAACCTCCATTAATACACACAAAATGATCAAATTCTTCAATCCAATGACAAGACTCGTATATTCTTCAATAAGATCAACTCGTTCGAGAATCGTCCCCCTCAACAGAAGTAATCCGCCATTTACTCGTAGCCAACATAGTCAGGATAAAAGTCCCTCAGAAAGAAGTAAACGGATAGACACCCGTATCCCACATAGCCAGGTTTCAATCTTGAACAAATCAATCACCAATCGAAAAACAACTGCAGTCTTGAACTCAGTTAAACGCAGCTTTTCAAACACGAATTACCACCCTAATTGCAGTAATTTTTCAAGAAACCTTGCAAACGTAGGAAGATACAAGCCAAATAATCTCAAATGAAAATTTTATCTTCCCCTTTTCTTGATAAATTCGGCAAGGTCTTAAATAATCTTCAAAGTTCACAAACAAACACACTCCGCCTTAAATTACACGAGATCTCCCCCTCGGCCAATCGAAACGCATAAACAGTCAGCCAGAAAATATATTACCAAAATTTGCACGAAGAGTCTCCAATACCTTAGGAACATCCTAGAAAAATTTCGATTAAGAAAATTTTTCCGATTTTCCCGCCAAAAATTCATCGAAAGTTTTCGAAAAATAAATATTAACGCCAAAATTTTCAAAAATAAAATCTCACTTACGAGGAGCATTCAGGAATATATTAGCGTAAGAAAATTTTTCCCGCCATTTTTTTAACGAATTGCCTCTCTAATTCGTTATAGATATACACCATTCGTTACATTAGTTCGTGCTCTCCATTCGTCAACCAAGTAGTTCGTCAACCAGCCAGTTCGTTATAACTTACCAACTCTAATTCGTTATAATAGTTACACGAATGAAGTTCCATTCATTAAGAATTCCAATTCGTCAAACACATAACGAGTTACTATAATTCGTTACCAATACCTTAGCGAATTAACTTAACGAAGTAACTTAACGAACTGCCTTAATTCGTTACCTTTAACATAACGAATTACCAAGACGAATTAACTTAATGAATTGCCTTAATTCATTACATTTTCCTTAACGAATTAACTTAATTCGTTACCCTTTCCATAACGAATTGCTATAGTAGATTCGTTAAGCTTTCTTAACGAATTAGCTACAGTAACTAACGAATCAGGTGGTTGGATCTGAACAGCTTCGCCGGAAAAGCGAATTTCGCCGGAAAATTCAGTTACAGTGGCCGGAATAACCATATCTGGCCGGAATAACCATTTTCAAGCTGCATCCATGGTGAAATCATCAAAACACCATCATAAATCATGAAATTCTACCTGAACACCCGGTTTTTCACCACGATACCGAATCCATAATCCAAATACCTTAACAATCACTAAATCATCATAAACCGAATCAAACGTTAACACGCTCTTCCATGGTGAATCACTCAATACACCATAACTTAACACCAAATTACACAGGAAGCATCATCTTCCATCCATAAACACAAATTCACATTCAAATCCATCTATAACACACTAATTTACTCCAGATCTGACCAAAACCCGAAGAACAAGAAAACTCAGATTTACCTTATTGATGCATCGAGAGCAGCTCCTGCTCTGATACCAATTGAGAGAACCTTCCCGGATCTAGCTGCGTCGATGCATCGATTACATAAGAACGATTAATACTTTAATTATTTAGATTATTGATAAATATGTGATAAATACATTATGGAGAGTAAATACATAATAACTTATGGATCTCACTTATTCTATGTGTGTGATGTCACCTAATTATGAGCATGGAACCACCTATTTATAGGCCACATGCTCCATTTACAATAAATATTCAACCTAGACTATGTATAAATTATTCGAATGCTACGGACAACAATTTCGTGCACTACAAGATGATGATCGCCGATGTGTATGATATGAACCCTAGCTGATCACACTTCATTAAATACAAAAAATACATAAACAAGAAGTCATATTTTTATGCCACCTTCCCTCTATAACTGTTAAATTTTTTTGACCACGTGCTAGACCACTTGGAGGGCGAAATAATAGGTTAGACCAAGTCTCCAGCCGTTATACCTATCAATATATTGATATACAAAGTTAAAAGCCGTTAATAAATAATAAGTACTGAGGATCCTTGATTCTGACAGGATTAGGAAAACATGCTAAGGATAACATATCCAGAACATATGCCAAGATAACGTATCCACAGTGTCAAATTTCCATGCCCTAACAATTGCCCCCAAAATGGCGGTTGTGATAAGATTACAATTGTCATGTTGCTTTTGAATTCAAACTTCCTGCAAAAACAGATGAGATTTGACAAGTTAGATATAATTATCATATATCTATAGAGTTTCCTTCGGAACTTCTCTTCTGGATATATATCCAACACCTCTTATTCTGCCTGCAAATCATGAACAACTAGTAACACTTGTTTTAACCCGGGTGGATGGTCCATCCTCTATATGATGTAATGCGGGTTAAGATATTTGGTAAGTCCAGGTGACCTTTAATAACAGTAACTTAAATCATTTGACTATTTTCCTATTGCTTATTGTTGTGAACGCATAATGGTTGTAGTTTAATTTTTTGAAGAGTTTTAAAGATAAGTTTTAAGGATAAAGTATCCTTGTAAAATAGATTAAGGATCGTAGATCCTTGAATTAAAGAATTTCTAAAGATACAATCTGAATAAATGTAACTTGATAAGTAAAGATCATACCATAAGGTCTGATTGGACCTAAGTTACCATAAACGTGAATGCTTCCTTGATACTTGTAGCTAGACTTAGGATACCTGATGCAAATATCTTAGAATTTTATGGCAAATAATCATATGAACTAGGGTTAAACTCGACAAACTGGGGACAAGCCCAACAAACTAAGGACAAGCCCAACAAACTGGGGTCAAGCCCAAATAACCGGGGACAAGCCCAGACTGAGGACAAGTCCAAACTAGGGTCTAGCCCAAAGATATGAATGTTAAACTGGGGACTCGACCGAACCGGGATTTAGCCCAAACGTAAGTGACGTGAAAACGCCAAAACCTTAGCTAACATGTAAAAGTTAGAAACCTTGGAACTTCAGCTAACATGAAAATGTTAGAAACCTTGGGTATGGTACGTCTACCATTAATTCATAGGATCCTCCATATAGTCGAAAGCAATGAAATTGTCAGCCACTATGCGTGTACTACTGGTCCCATTGCCCCAAACTAAACTTTGGATAGCGTGCGCTATAGGTAAGAGTGTTGAAACTCTAATTCGTGAGAAAGGTGAAAACCTTTAAACCTTAGAAGGTGTGATCATCGGGGATTACACCTTAATCGTGGGATTAGAACAGAGAGACATTGATGTACCATAAGCGTGGGGGAGAGGTGGCCAACCTCTTAACCATTGAATCTCTTATTGAAATATGCATTTTCACTTAAAGCTTGGAAAAGATAAATGTTAAGAATATAGTTTCCTTTGGTTAGTAATATAAATCTGAAATGAATAAATAATAAGGTAAGATTTTACGAACTTTTGGATCCTTGATCCTGTATGGATCCTTGATCATGACTAAACGAAGTATTTATTAATACGGATAGCATTCCATGCTCTTGGAAGTCGGTCTCTTTCCATAGTAAGTAGATGGTATGTCCCCTTTCCTTCTTCTGATTCAATCAAGTAGGGCCCTTCCCACTTAGGTGCTAGCTTTCCATCTGCGGGACTAGTTGTATTTCGGAAAGCCTTCCTTAAGACGAAATCTCTTTTCTAAATCTTTGAATCATGATGTTCTTGTTGTATGCCCAAGCTATCCTTTGTTGGTTTGAAACCATGTTAGTCTTTGTTAAGTCTCTAAACTCATCAATAGTATTTGGATCCTGTATAAGACTTTCATCGTTGGCCTGAGGATCACGGATGCTTGTTCAAGCATTAGAAACCACCATCTCTGTAGGAATCACAGCTTCTGCTCCAAATACAAATGAGAAAGATGTTTCACCTGTTGCATTCTTGGGTGTTGTTCTATCAGCCCAAAGAACATAAGGAAGTTCCTCAGCCCACTTGCCTTTCTTGGATCCTAGCTTCTTCTTCAAGTTGATGATGATAATTTTGTTGCTTGATTCTGCTTGACCATTGGCTTGAGGATGAACTGGTGTAGAAGTGATCGTCTTGATGCCCCAACTGTCACAAAAGTTAGTAGTTCTTTTCCCAATAAACTAGGATCCATTATCACAAAAAATTTCAGATGGGATACCGAATCTAGTTATAATATTTCTTTTAATGAAGGATATAACTTCCCGTTCTCGTACTTGAGCGAATGCTTCTGCTTCAATCCATTTTGAGAAGTAATCTGTTATAGCAAGCATAAAGACCTTTCCACATGGTGCTATTGGTAGCTTGCCTACAATATCCATTCCCTATTTCACGAAAGGCCACGAACAGGATATAGGATACATAGGTTCTGCTAGCTGGTGAAGAATGTTTCCATGCCTTTGGTAAGAATCACACTTCATTAAGTATTCTATAGCATCCTTCTTCATTGATGGCTAGAAGTAACCTGTCATGAGTATCATGGAAAATAGAGCTCTGCCTCTTGTATGATTACCACAATCACCTTCGTAGAAGTCTTGAAGCACCTCTTGTATCTCTTCATTATGAAAATTTTAGGATTTTCCCCTGTAGGGATTTCTCCATCTTGGAGGAGTTTCTTGAATGGAAGAATCCAAGATCTTGCTTTTGTAGATGATGAAGGATCCTTTAGTTCTTCTGAACAGTTCGTTGTTACTTACATTGCTTCATGTCCCCTAATTGTCGGATACAATATGTGAATGATAGGTATCTTTACATCATTCGGGATCTTCAAGAATGATGCTACGTTTGCTAAGACATCTGCCCCAACATTTTCTTCTCTCGATACCTGAATACTACTAAACAATTCGAAGGATTTTGCTAATTCCTTCACAATTTCTAAATATTTAATCATATTTTCACTTTTCAGGGTGTAAGAACCGTTAAAGTGGTTAGTTATAAGTAAAGAATCTATATAAACTTGAAGATACTTGATCCTCATTTGTTTGGCTAAAAGAAAACCTACAATAAGTGCTTCGTATTCTGCCTCGATATTGGTGGCTTGAAATTCACATGCTATGGACTGGGGTATTATGTTTTGTTGTGGCAGTTTCAGTAGTATGCCCAATAATGTTCCTCTTACATTGGATGCTCCATCTATGAAGAGGATCCAAGGATCCTTAGTTTCTTTTAGTTGCTGGACCTCTAGATCAGCTTCCTTTTGCATGTCACTACTGAAATCAGCCACAAAGTCTGCGAGCGTTTGTGACTTAATGGTTGTTCTAGGCTCATACTGAATATCATATGCGCTCAGCTTCACAACCCACTTGGCCATCCTACCTGACATTTCTTGTTTTCTAAGCACGTTCTTAACAGGATAGTTAGTCCTTACAATAATAGTATGGGTTTCAATATAATGTCTCAACTTAGTGGAGGCCATAATTAAAGCAAGAATTAATTTCTCAATGTGTGAATACCTGACCTCGGCGTCTAAGAGGCTTTTACTTACATAATATACCAGATGCTGTTGACTTTCATGGTCCTTGGCCAAGACAGCACTGACCGCATTACCTGAAACGGCTAAGTATAAGGACAACGGTTCACCATCTATTGGCTTCATCAAGGCTGGTGCTGAGGATAGATAATCGTTAAGAGCCTTTAGCGCATCTTCATGCTTTTGAGTCCATTCAAACTTCTTATTCTTTCTCAAAATATCATAGAAGTCTTTGTACTTCTCTGAAGATCTGGAAATGAATTTGTTCAGGGTAGTTATCATTCCCGTCAGTCTTTGGACATCATTAGCATTCACAAGAGACTTTAGATTGATGATGGTTTCAATCTACTCAGGACTTGCTTCTATTCCCCTTTTAGTCACCATATATCCTAGGAATTTCCCAGCCTTGACACCAAGATGTTGAATGCTACTTCAAGATCTTTGAGATGATCCTCAGCTTGCATTGACTTCACTACCATGTCATCTATGTAGACTTTCATGGTCTTTCGTAGCTGATCCTTGAACATGATGCTGACCAATCTTTGGTATGTTGTCCTTCATTTGTTAGTCCGAGCGGCATTACAATATAACAATATATGCCAGTAGGAGTCATGGATGATGTATCCCTTGTAACATCCCCAAAATTTTGATCCAAATATGACAAGTTAATAGAAGAAAAGGGATTAAAAATGAAAGATTTTGATTTATTAAACCATCGTGATACGCGATGGGCATAGCCAAGGAGACATCGCGATACGCGATGAGAACGTCACCGAAACCAAAAAGGGCGGTGTCGCGATACTCTACGGCCCAAGACATTAAGCCATCACGATACGCGATGACAAGGATAATGGGAAGATGACACGTGTCCATCACGTGGAAACACGTGGCAGAGGTGTTTAAGAAGATGACACGTGTCCACCACGTGGCAACACGTGGCAGATGTGCTAGGCCACGTGGCTCTCTCAGAGTAACATGTGTCATCGCGATACGCGATAACCAAAAGAAAGGTTCTATCGCATATCGCGATGGGACCGGATTTCAACTATAAATAGGGAGCTTCATGGCTCATTCCATTCACACAAAAACCACACTATCTAAAATACTTTCTCTCTCTACATCATTTTGCGTGCCGAGCATTGTTTGACGTGTCACCGACCTCCTCGTTTTTCGTGCCATGACCTGACAAATAATAACCTCGTAATCCGCACCATTTACCGACGACACCTCGAAGTTCGTGCCGACAAATCCCGATGGCCAGTGCATCTCGTTTTGTGTGCCGATCTCGTAACACGTACCGACGAGCTTTGAAGACTGGCGTGATTTGATTTGCGTACTAAGAAGGTGTTGATCAAAGAACTCGAGAGAAGTAAAGGCGTCGAAGTGCTGCCAAAATTTCTAGGGTTTTATAAGCGAAACAAGGTAGGCATGATTTCTGTTTCAGGGATGTTCATTTTCTTGAGTACATCGGCGTGACTGATGATCACTGAACTCCCTCCATCTACCAGGATCTTACGAATAAAATGGTTAGAAATAAATAAAGTAATAATCAAACCATCGTGGTGAGGATCCTGGAGATGCATACGATCCTCTTCATCGATGGTTATGACCCTTTGATCTATTAAAGTTGTCGTCCTGGTGGGTCTTTCAACATTTTCCAAATTTTGTTTCTTTGGCAAGTCGTTTCACCTAGGAGAATGACGTTCCACAGATGTCCGAACCCCCGGAGATAAAATTGATAATTTGTGCATCAGGTGGTGGTGGAGCAGCTTTCTACGGGATTTCTTCAGGATCCTGGATCATTGATTTCTTTCTTCCCGTAAGCTCTTTGAAGTAACCCTTGCTTAGGAGATACGCAATTTCTCTTCTTAGACCGATACAATCATCAGTCATGTAGATGAAGTCTTCGTGGAATGCACACCATTTGGACTTATCCTTGAAGGATGTTGACTTTTCATTTTTCCGACGCCACCTTGCTTTTTCTCCAAGATCTCTCATGGCACATATTAAGCCATGAGTATCAACGGAAAAGAAATACTTGGATATTCTTGGGTAATCTTTATCATCGTCATCTTTTTTGACCGCATGGACGTTTTGGTTGTTGAACTTTGAATATGGCTTCGAATTGTTGTTCCTGTAGGAGGATCCTTATATCTTATCGGGTGACTCCTGTTTTGTTGAAGTACCCAACCTTTATTGGATCCCTTTATCATCCTCTAGTCTAATGAATCTAAGCGCCCTATTCCTGACTTCATCTAATGTCCTGCATGGTGTCACACCTAACCTAAGGCGAAAATGCCGGGGCGTGAGCTGATTTCTCACGCTCTCAAGGTACTATCATGCAATATTTAAATGACAATATCTATTAATTAAATTAAATTTTCAAATAAATCAAATACAAACAAGTAAATAATCCATAAATACAACAATACAAATTTTATATTTCTAATGATCTTGATTAAAATATTCTTTTAACTTAATTCTTCACTAAGTCTTCACCAACTTGCATTAAATTCCTACGATAACCTGCATATGCGTATAAATTAGAATTTTTTTCAACAACACATGTTGAGTGAGTAAAACACCAGTTAAGTGAGATATAATATAATATATAATAAATAAAGAAAAATGCAGACTGTGTCAAGTGAGATAAACAATTTAACCAAATGAGCAAGTAAATAATGATGAACTAAACGATGGCTAACACGACAAACGTATGATTATACTAGACCGAGACTATGTTGGACCTCTCCGACATGTATTCAAGCAAAGCAAGTAAGCATATAAAGCGTTAGGTATAAATCGTTAAACACACAAGACAAACAGCTGCAAGTTGAGTATTAAATAATAGGTAAATAGATAAAGTACGCATATGTCCCCAAAATATTGGAAATATGTAAAAAGAGGAGTGATTACTCGCCTTAGTAATTAAGCAAGAGATAAACGAATGCAGTAAGAACGGTTGCAAACATGAGTCAAGCTCTTTGGAAATTACCGCCGAGAAATTCTAAGTAACAATAAATGAGGGAAAATAAATATGAATTGAATATGAAGCTAAAACTAGATAGGGAATCCGGGATTTGATGATCGAGTGTTCTTGACGAGAATATTTATAACTTAATTTCTTTAAATTTTAGGGGCAATTTCATATATACCCTTATAAATATTGAAAATATCATATATACACCCATGCAAAACTAAAAATATCGTATATGCCCTTACAAAGATATTAATATATCATATATACCCAATTCATCAAAAAATTTAAAAAATGACCATATTACTCTAGTTTGATTTGATGTGATAAAAGGTTTTACAGTGTAGACCATTCGATGCGATAAATCTTCGAATGGTTTGCAATTTTGAAGAAGTGACAAGAAACGATTTGGTTGTGTTTAATGTGAGAAACGTCAATTAAAATTAATATAATAACATAGGGTATAAACACATTATGTAATAGAAATGGGTATAACGGTCTATTCGTTAAAATAGGCATATATAAAAGTTAAACTTTTTTTAAAAATAACGGTAAAATGGTTATTTATTAAATTATTATTAACTAATAGGGGTATATATGATACTTAAATTGTGTTATAAGGGCATATATGATATTTTAGTTACTTTGTAAGGGTATATATGATATTTTAAATTTTGCTTGGGTATATATGATATTTGTAATGTTTGTAAGGATATATATGGAATTAATCCTAAATTTTACTATCAAAGTTTTATCAAAAGTTTATAGAAAATAGCATATTTTAATTATATAAAATACATAAAAATACTTGAATAAGTAATTATAAATTTTTTTATAGTTTATATAAGAAGATTTGTTTTAAATGTTTATTTTAACTAAAAAAATACGTTTAATGTATATACATATATTTTTATTATTAATAAGAATTTCTTTTAAATAAATAGTGTAGATAATAGATAATAAATAACAAAGGATAATATTTATATAAAAATACGATCTTTTATAAAACACTTGAACTATAGTTTTAACAAATGTTCTTGAAAGTTGTCGGTTAGAATGTCGGTTTTATAAAATAATAATTAACTACAAGTTCTTATAATATTTGTAATATTGATTAGAATATTTAGTACATTAATAAAATTATAAAAAAAAAATAATGGAGATCAAAAAACGGGGCTGGGGGTTAAAAAAAATAATGGAGATCAAAAAACGGGGCTGGGGGTTCCAACCTGCGACCCCTAGCGGCTTTAGCCGTAACGAAATCACAACCAACCAACTGCACTAACTGATTAATCGGTTATAACATCATAACTCAAACTTTTAAATAGACAGACGAAGCATCCAAATCAGGCATAAATCCTTGGATTTCTTCTTTGTTGGTTACTCTACACACTTAAAAGCCTACTGGGTATATGTGAAAGACCATTTGAGTGTCATTGAATCATCTGACATAATCTTTAATGAGAATCAGTTTAACACAGTTGATGGTGCAGTATGGCTATTTGATCTTGAAAAATTGATCAAGTCATTCAAGATTTATCCTGAAGACTTTGATGATTCATTCTACAAGACCAGTGTGATTGAAGAGAAAAGTAAGAAAACATTGGACTGGGAAAAGTTGTGGAAAAAAGGTGCAAATAAAGAAACTGAATATTCATTTATAAAGGATCCCTCAACTGCAAATGTTTAACAAGTTAAAGACAATGATCAAGAGAACAATCAAAGTCTAGAAAAAGATCATGCAAATAATCCTCAAAACAATCAAGAAGTGCAGAATGATCAGGTTCAACATGAGGGAGCCCCAAGCAACCAAACAAGTGAAGAGGAAACAGTTTCAACATCAAGGTTTCAAGATCTGTTTGAAAGATTGAATTTAGGAAACAATGGTGCATCCACCTCAAGATAGAATAATGAAGAAGCACCAGAGTTTCATGATGCTGAAACCGAATTGATCATTGAGAAATCAGATCTCAATGAATCAAATCTTGACACTAATGTGTCTGCAGATGTGATAATCCAAATCCCTTATGTTGAAAAGAATCATCCTTCTAAAAATATCATTGGAAATATATATATGAAAGAATTACAAGAAGTCATTCTGAATATGCAAACATCTGTTTGTACTCTTGCTTTCTATACCAGATAGAACCAAAGAACATTGTTCAAGCTCTAAAGGACAACATCTTGGTAGAAGCAATGCAAGAGGAGTTGGCTCAGTTCAGTGATCTACATGTTTGGGAACTTGTGGACAGGCCAAGAAATAGATATGCAATAGGAATAATATGGGTTTTCAGAAATAAGAGGGATGAGAGGGGTACAGTGATTAAAAATAAAGCCAGACTTGTTGCACTTGAATGCCTACAAGAAGAAGGGATTGAGTTTGAGGAAGTCTTTGCACCTGTTGCATCATTAGAGGCCATAAGAATTTTTCTTGCTTATGTTGCCTCAAAGAATATCAAGGTATTCCAACTTGATGTCAAATCTGCATTCCTAAATAGAAAGATTGAAGAAGAGGTATATGTAACTCAACCACCAGGTTTTCAGGATCCTGTGTATCCTAACAGGGTGTATAAGTTAAACAAAGCCTTGTATGGATTGCATCAAGCTCCTAGAGCATGGTATGATGAATTGTCAAAACATCCGCTTGAATATGGTTTCCAAAGGGGAGCTATTGACAAGACACTCTTCTACAAAAGGAGAGGATCAGATTTGATAGTGTTACAAGTCTATGTGGATGATATCATCTTTGGGTCAACCAATGAACAAATGTGTATGGAGTTTGAAGAGGTGATGAAATCCAAATACAGTATGAGCTCTATGGGAGAAATGAACTTCTTTCTAGGACTGCAAGTTCAACAGAAAACTGATGGGATTTTCATCTACCAAACTAAATATGTGCAGGACATTTTGAATAAGTTCAAATGTCATGAATTCAAAACAGCTTCAACTCCAATGGACACAAAAGAAAAGATGATAGCTGATGAAAAGGGGGAGCCTGTGGATGAGCATGAATATAGAGCCAAGATTGAATCCCTGATGTACCTAACTGCTACAAGACCTGACATTATGTATGATGTGTGTGTCTGTGCAAGATTTCAGTCAAGTCTAAAATTTTCTCACATGAATGCAGTCAAGAGAATCCTTAGATATTTGAAGGGAAGACCTGACTTGGGGATTTGGTATCCAAAGAACCAGTCTTTTGATTTGATTGCCTACATAGATAGTGATTATGATGGGTGTAACATGAGCAAGAAGTCAACCTCAGGTGGATGTCAATTCTTGGGAGATAGGCTAGTGTCATGGCAATGTAAGAAGCAGACCACTGTGTCGATCTCAACAGCAGAAGCTAAATACATTGCTGCATCTGCTTACTGTGCTCAAGTTCTCTGGATTCGGAAACAGATGCTGAACTATGGTTTGAATTTTCTGAACACCCCTATTTTTACTGATAATATTGCTGCATATTTTACTGTTAAGAATCCTGTACAACATTCTAAGACTAAGCACATTAAGATCAGACATCACTTCATAAGAGATTGTAGTGAAAAAGGTTTGATTGAAATGAAAAGAGTTGATACAAGTGATAACTTGGCTGATCTATTCACCAAACCACTTGATAGAACCATGTTTAACTTTCTTCTGTAAGCCCTGGGCATGATCAACTCTGATGAAGTCTGATTCAGGATGTGTGCTTGATTGTGCAAACTGACTATCTATTGAAGTCTTTATAAATGTTGTGTTTGTGTGTTTGATTATGAAACTTTTTGATGTTGACTGATATGTGATTATCTGAATATCTGTGCAAATCAGGTATCATTGATGCTTATGTTTGTTTATCAGTTGACTAATAGATGTTATGATAAGTAGTTTAAATTGTCTAAATTGATTAAATGCTTATCTGATGACATGATTGATTGTTTGAATATGTGTTTATTCTGATCTGATGATGCTGTTAGGATAAATTAGACTATGCATGAGTGAGAAGTCTGCTTGTTTTAATGATGTCATTGATGATCATGATTTGAACATGCTATGCTTGTGATTGTGTCAAAATGTGTTTTTGAGTCAAGGTGATATGCATGACTGAAAATAGTTAAGAAACATTTTTGATCAAAAACATCTTTTGAAAATGCAAGAGCAAGTTGATAATGGTGCTGAAACATGATAATAATATTCAGTTCAAAGCTTTGTAGAAGCTTAAAAGAAAATTTTCAATGAAAAGTCTCAAAGAGTTACCTTTGCTGAAAATTATGTCATTTGCTCAAATTGAAAAGGAATATACTTGTATATGTTTGGTCCTGTTATCTGTTTTCAGATTGAAAGGATAGCCATTAACCTGCAAAACTGAAAGCATATGAAGCAATTGTAACTTGTTTTATATTCCTTCACTTAAAATTATGTCAATAACTCTGTTATGAAAGGGCATATACTCACATATATGTTTGGTCCTGTTGACCACTTGTAGTCAAATATGATAGCCATTTACCTTTCAAATAAGAGATATTGGGGTGTTTGAATTTAAAACTGTTGTAATTTGGGAAATGATGGTAAATTGACTACTTAACCAATCATATAGATTTAATAGGCTAAAAGGGCACTTAGTACAGTCATTAACATGTATGGTTGCTTTCCCATGATGTGTAAAATCTAAGGTGATATAAACATAAAAAAATTTCTATGTCTTATGTGGAGTTACATTGTTGTCAATGCATGTTCCAAGGTAAATCTTTCCAAATGATAGGCAGAAAAGTGATTATCCAGTCATACAAAAGCATGTGGTATTTGGTCACCAAAATGAAATATCTGATTTAAGAATGACAAAGAATATCTGTGAACTACCTTATTTTACATATTTTTGTCAATGAAATGTTGATTTGTGTTCACAATTTTTTTACATAAAGAAACTGCAAACATGAGGGTTAATTCTAGAACTACAGGGGTGGAGGCAATCATATAAGTCCATTTAACATTCCGAATGAAAGGCCTGTAATTCCGACTTGCGTGGCCTGTAAGTCCAACGTTCAACCTCACATATGTTTGTAAATTTGAAAAGAAAAAACTAAGAAACTTTAAAATATGTTATGTTATTAAAATTTTTGACCAAATTCGGGGGGTCAAAGTAAAATTGAGGTGATATGGAGAAAGCTAAATAAGCCTTGAGAATAGATATGGAGCATCAGAAAACAATATGTGTTATCCATTGAGTATTATGCATATTAATTGAAACTTAATCATATCACCAAAGAGATGAAATTCATGCTAAGTCTAGACCTGCTATTGAC
Source organism: Bidens hawaiensis (assembly GCF_021521415.1). Taxonomy (NCBI): domain Eukaryota; kingdom Viridiplantae; phylum Streptophyta; class Magnoliopsida; order Asterales; family Asteraceae; genus Bidens; species Bidens hawaiensis. The sequence continues at coordinate 198,756 of NW_027491824.1, read as the reverse complement.
CAATATATGTTGTCATAATAATGCCGAGGATGAAGTATTGAGTCAACTACTTAGTCAATTTGATCCCATTCTTGATATATTTTCAGTAAAAGAAAAAAAATTGTTTTGAAAGGAAGCATAACTGAAGTTTGATCTCTAAATGCACCATTTGCTCTTAAACAATGATCTTTATTCATAAATTTAGCTAAAATTGTGTTTAAAGTCAAAAAGTGATGCATTTTACCTACTAAAGGTTGATTGTGTAATTTCGGGTAAGGTTTGATGATTTATAACCTTTCCGGGCACACTTAGATGTTTTTATCTAAGTTTATCATTTTCGAACATGCTTTGAAGTACTTAACACTTTTCGGGTAGAGTACACTATTCTACTCACATTCCGAGCAAGCTTGATATTTGTATGTTTGAATATGATGCTTACTAGCAAACTTTTATGTAGTTAGGACTTTCGAGCATACTTTAGTGATTTTTTTGAAAGTACAACTATTTCTAGCAAACTAGTTGATTTGATTGATTGCTTTGTTACCTAGCAAGCTTTGTTGATTTCTAAACTTTCTAGCAAACTTCTGTTATAGGTTTAGTTAATATAGCATGCTTTGTGATTTGGTGTGATATTCAAGCAAGCTTTAGTGATTTTTAACTTTATAGCACACTTAGGTATTTGTACTGTTTAAATTTATTTCTAGCAAGCTTTGTGTTTTAGTGATTATGATTCTTTGAGATTACAAGTGTTTTCGGGCAGACCTAGTTTCCCGGGCACACTTTACATTTCGGGCACACTTTGAAGTTTCAAAGGTTCCCTTAATATACTTGGTAATTTCATATTAACTTTCCGAGTACACTTTTGTTAGGAATATTCAGGCATACTTTGCATCAAAATATACTTGACTGAATATTTGTGAACTGTTTTCTGGCAAGGTTTGCGCTAGATTGAGTTATTCGGATAAGGTTAGTTATTAGAAGTATGTTTGACAAATTTACTTGGGTATCTTAATTGATTCCTAGCAAGGTTGCCAACTTGATATTGTATACTTCATTATTTGTTTTGTGATTTAGTTCTCAAGCAATCCTGTATTTCAAGTAAGTTTTCTTCATTTTACTTAAATCTACTTTTAATAATTCTTAATTGACTAAATCGGGCAAGCTTTGAGAAAGTGGAACATCTCTAGCAAACCTTTAAAACTCAAATGAACTTTTCCGAGCAAGGTTTGATAGATAAACCTTTCCGAGTAAGGTATCATAAGTGGACTTGAACAAAGTTTTAAAAGAAAATATTTTAAATTGTTGATAGTACTGTTTGACAGCTATTAACTCACTACACGACAAATTGCATTTAAAACCCACTTTCAAAAGGTATATAAGAGGGAGTGGGAGAAGTTTTTTCAACATTATTTTCCCTCTCTCTCTCTCCTTCCACTGATTGCTCTCAGAAAACCTAAACCGACTTATCGAATTCACAATAATCCTAACCATAATTTATTAGCCCTCACAATAATCCTAACCCTGATTTATCAGCCCTCACAATCCGACTCGCTAAGCTTTAATTAAACGTTTTCCGACCACTATTATGTGATAATGGGCTCTGATTATTCATATTTACTAAATCTATGTTTCTTGTGTAGGTTATAAACTTGTCGAAGATCAGGTTCTTAATGAAATTTCTCTTATTCTTCTTCAAAATTATAACTTAAAATTGCTTAAAGTTGTGAATTTAGGATTAATTTTGACTTTGAATGTGTTTGATTATGTGTTCAGTTATAGCGGATGATGATCAACCGACCTATCCTTTTAAGCATAAGCACAATATGTGTGCTCTGTTACAAGTTACACCCGACAACGAAGAAGTGGAATCTATGATAAGATGGTTGCAACGGTCAAACATCTGATTTGCTCTAACAGAGAATCCAGTAATCTACAGGAATCATTCGCTGGACTTTTGGATGTCAGCGAGGCTTTTTGACGATGTGAATGGAAGAAGGATTGAGGCCACGGTTGCAAAGCAAGAAATACGGGTAAATGAGGCCATGATTAGAAGGTGCTTACAGTTGAATGATGATAACCCCGAACCGATTCACCTTACAACAGAACAACTACTAAAGGTGTTTAATAAAGCTATGGGCTATCAGGGGAATATACACGATGGGCAATTTCAGAAGGGAATGTTCCCCATTATTTACAGATTTCTGATCCATCACATAATTCATGGATTTTCTCCAAGAAAAGGGTCATGGACCCTTATGAGTAGGGATCTTGCCAATGCCACTGTTGCTGTGCTGTTTATTCAACCATTCAATTTTTTGAAAATGATCTTTAAAGGAATGGTTCAAAATTTGAAGAAAACAAACAAGAAAAAGTTTTTGGCTTATCCTAGGTTCTTACAGATTATATTTAACCATGAATTGGAGGGATTACCTACACATTTATTGCAGAACCCTGATACATTCAAAAGAATAGAGAATCTGGCTAGCACAAGCAGATTCAATCCCAATGAAGTATATGACGACCTGCCATGGTTGACTGTTGATGAAATTGAGATTCCATGTTTAGATGAGATATTGGCTGAGAATGAGGAAGTTGATGAGAGTGAAGAGGATGAAGATGATGAGGAGAGTGATGATGATGATGAAGAAAGTGATTGGAATGATAATGTAGGAGATGATAATGATGAGGATGATAATGATGATGCCGATGATAATGATGGCAATGCAGAAGGGGGTGATGCAAATTTTGATGACAATGTACTACCTCATGGGGAGTTTCAGATCACACCAACACCACTAACCACACCTCTTGACACTCCACCACAAACACCACATTCCTATCCAACACCAAATGACCAAATCCAATCCCCGTCCACTCACACACAAATCTTAAGCCAAACTGAACCATTACACCAAACACCAACTCAAACCACAACCCAAACCCCACCTCAAACTACAACCCAAACCCCACCTCAAAAAAATCATGTCCCTGATCCTAACCAGTCACAAGCTCAACCTATAACCTCACCATCCGATACCCCTCCCTCAAATGCCTTCCTACTACAAAGAAACTTCAACCTTATTTTCCAAAATATTGATCTGAAGGGAGAAAATGTTGAACTGAGAAAGGAAAATGAGAAGTTGAAGGCTCAGTTGGCTATTGCACAATCAAGGATTCAAACCCTAGAGAAGGAGATTGAGAATACCTCAGCTTCCCCAAAACAGGGGGAGAATATCAACGAGCCAACTGATGCTGCTGGTACTGATGATGTTGTCATGGAAGATGCAATTCTAAAGTCAACTGATGCTGATGGTTTGACTTGTTTACTTAATGCATATGATGAAAGTGATAATGAGGAAAATGGTCCAAGATCAATACAGGAGGATGAGTACGAGGCTGATGAGTCAGAGGGAGATGAGCAGAATTATGATGTTAATAATGAGGTACTGAATGTTGTGAATAGAGATGATGATGAGGTAAGAGGAGAAAAAGAGACAGAGGATGGAGTTGAAAAGATGAACATTGATGAAAATGTGGCTACTACTGATGTTGCCACTGATGTGTTGACAGATGTTGCAACTGCAACTGAAGTACAAACCGATGTGTTGACAGATGTCTTAACTGCAACTGAAGTATAAACTGATGCGATACATGATGATGATGATGTTGTTACTGAGGAGCTAGTATTCACAGAACCTGAATCTGATCAAGCAAGCTCCAAGAGGGTAGAGCATGATGAAGAGATGGAGCAACTGGAGAAACAGATTGACGATTTTCAGTCTGAAACCAAAAGTGATAAGAGAAGAAGGCTAAACAAGGGCAAAGCAATTGTTGAAAAAGAGAATGAGCTTGTTAGGGCAGATACAGAAGAAGAAGAGGAAGTGGAAGAGATTGCTACTGCTGCTGCCAGAAGGTTGGAACAAACTATGACAGAAACATGGGATAGGGAGCACATTGCTCGAATCCTAACACAAGAAGAGCTGGCAGAGCAGGAGACGCTGATTGAACAAGCAAAGATTGCAAAAACCTTAGATGAAGAAGAGGCTGATGATCAAGTAGTGATTGAGACCTTGATTAATCTAAAGAGAACTGAGGAAGTGGAGAATTCACTTGCCATGGTAGTGAACAAATTTAGTCAATCTCAAGGTCAACCTCAAAATGAAACAAATACAACAGCTGAGCCAGAGAAAGAAATGAATATGGATCGGAATTATGAAGAAATTGGTGAATCCATCACATCTATTTTTGTCAAGAAATGGGCTGAGCAAATCAAAGAAGATATAATACAAAACCCATCTGATTGGGAATGTACAGATGATGCAAGATATGGGAAGAAATACACAAGAAAAAGGCTTAGACCTGAAGATTATGAACAAGCTGGTAGAGCTGAATCTGTAAAGAAGGGGAGATGGGATGATAAGAACCAATGCTATGTTGAGACCCCTGATGAGCAAGCAAGTCCACTAAAGGCAGTTCCTCTACAAATCTTAAGGCCTGAGGAAGTAGTTGAAGGAGTCCCAAATGTACCAGTTCCTGATATTCCAACTCAGATGAGGAGGATGAACCTAAAACTGATGCTGTAAATGAAACAACACAGGAGGAGGATGAATCTGAAAATGATGATGATGTTGATGGTCAGGATAAAACAGATGAAAATGTTGGTGCTATGTCCCCACAAGTACAAATGTCAGAAACTCAAAGGGCAAGCATTCAACAAAGTATTGATGATGCAAGAAGGAACCATCCTTTAATTGTACGTCTGATAAGACATGGTTTCAAATATGAAGATCTGGCTTCCTTAACTGATGAGGAGTTGCAGAGCAAGTTGGATAAAGAGAGGGATGTTGTTAAAAGGATGATGGAGAGGAATAATAGGGACAGTCTGAAATTCAGAGAATATCTGAGAAAACACAATTTCTCTGAGAAAGACTTATCCCATTTCAAATTTGAGGATCTTGAAAAACTGTACAACACAATAAGAGAAGATGTTCAGAGAAAAGAAAAAGAAAGATTTGCAAGGGAAGCTGAACTATCTGAAAAGATTGACAAGTTGAGGAAGAAATTTGATGGAAGATGTGGATATTTGCTGGATAAGGGACTGTCACCAGAATTGGTGAGTAGCCTTTCTAGAACTGCTGTTGACTCTCACTACAATAGACTACAACGAAAATACAAGCTAGAAAGAGTTCAACCTGAGTCATCTACTAGGCGGTCAAGGGAAGAACAACCTGAGCCTCCCAAAAAGAAAAGAAAAATTATAACATTGAGGAAGAAGTAGGAGGCTGAAAAAGAAGAAAATAGGGCTGAAATGGAAGAAACCCCAATGCCAGTGGAAGTCAAAGATGAACAAGAAGATGAGCCTATTGTTCCATGGGAAAATGACGAAATGATACAAATACTAAGGGGAATAACTTACCAACTCTAATTCGTTATAGATATACACCATTCGTTACATTAGTTCGTGCTCTCCATTCGTCAACCAAGTAGTTCGTCAACCAGCCAGTTCGTTATAACTTACCAACTCTAATTCGTTATAATAGTTACACGAACGAACTCCCATTCGTTAAGAATTCCAATTCGTCAAACACATAACGAGTTACCTTAATTCGTTACCAATACCTGTGAGGTCCGAGCCCCGGTGCGGAAGCGTGAATAATAGTCAATACTAATCAACGGTGTGGAGCTCGGATCTAGGGTTAGGATCGAATCTAACTCGTATTCACTCTTGAATGATGTTAGTTGGACGGATGAGGTGTATTGGGAGAGAGCCTGATTTGATTAACAATCAACAATAAAGTAGGATGAACAATTGTAATCAAAACACAAACAAGATAGAAACGGTAGTATGAAATATTAGCTGAATGATTCTCATTAAGATGAAACACTCATACATACATTCATACATACAATCAATTAAGAAATATCTCAGCCGCCACCAGGAGAGCTCATCCTGGAGGCAGAGACTCTCTCAAAGGGATAAAACCCTAAATCTCACATATACACAATACAGTCACTCATACTAGACAAATGAATAAAAACATCTATTTACACTAGCCTAGCATGACTTGGTCTTCAAGCCATCCACCCTTGGTTGAGATCAAAATAATATATTTTTTACCCAAAGATTAATTCGATGCGTCGGTCTAAAATATAAGTCCCAACAATCTCCCCTTAGACCGATGCCATCGAATATCTTCCATGATCACCTCATAACTCGTTGTCTTTTATTGAAATTCTCCCCCTCACGTTAAGCTTCTCCCAATGTTCATTTCGAATCATCACTCTTATATCACTTTTGGATATAGTTGTATGGGCATATGAACGAGGCGTTGAACTTCAAAGATCAACTTCAAGTAATAAGGTTATCACAAAAAGAAATAAACTCATTGTGATCATCAAATAATCTTCAATTCTTCAAAACCGTTTCTTCCCATGTAAATCATCTTCAAACCATTCCCTGAATTAAGATAGCATTCAACTCAACCATAACCCGTTCTTGACTGTTCAAGTGACTATTTCATAGGAGGTTAGACTCTACTGATCATCCTTTCAACATTGTTGTAACGATTCCGACGAAACCCGGTATACCCTAACCGGTAGACAATAGTTACGACATATTTAATGTCGGAAACCATAACCGAAACCATGAAAGAAATGGCTTGATCGTGAGTGTAACTTGCTTGGTATTGTGGTATGTTGTTTGTAGGCTCTGTATTTAGTGGTAGATAAGGCGAAAAGATGAGTTTGTAGCTTGTAGTGGCGGAAAACGAAAGGTATATTCGGTTATGTTCGGTTTTGGGAAATTTGGACAGATTGTTGATGCTTTAGAGTTAGGTCATGAAATTTTACAGGGATGTTCTACACATGAAAATAAGAGTTCTGTAAATTTTTGGTAATTTTTGGACAAAGGATGAATATTTGGTGAATTTAATGCTCGGTTTTGGCCAAAAATGGTGAAAAATAGTTAAATATTATGAAAAATTCTGGAAAATTGTAGATAAGCTTTTTATATCATGTGTAAGTCACACACAAAATTTTAGGTTAGTTGGAGAAGTCTAAGTAGGCTTTTCAGTTAAACGAGTTCTAGGGTGTTCTAGCTCGGTTTTAGTAAAAGGGACATGTAAAAGAATATTTTGGTTCTGGAAAAAATTACAGGGGACTATGTGGATGGCAGGGGACATCCAGGAAAAATTTGGGATTTTTCTAAGATCGTTTGGTATTTACGACATATTTAGTGTTTAAATGGTGTTTAAAAATAGATAAATAAATTTTAAATATAGAAATTAATTCTGGAAATATTTTTATAAAATTCCCCACTGTTAAAAAGTGATTTGTGCAAAATTTCAAGATCCGAGAGTAAACGGATAAGTATTTGTGCTAATTATCAAACTTTTAAAGTTAAAACGCGTAAACCGGTGAAGTTCGCTTAAGCGAGCTGACTGGTGTATAAAAACCCTAAAAATGGACTATTTTCATATAATTGAGTTAAACAAGTAAAAATGAATCATCCAAAAATAATTCGGATGATTTGGGTATTTTTAACCGATTTAACAGTTTCCGGTACGCCAAAGACGGAAACGGGTCCCGCGGTCAATCGGGGCGTCTAAACCGAGTACTAATTTCACCACTTTAATTAAATTATCAGTCAACAACTATTTTCGGGTCGTGTGTGACCAAACTCATTTTGAAACATAAAATTGGATAACCGTGCTAGGCACGCAAAACGGGGAAAACAAGCTATTAGAAGATTTGACTGTTGAACTCTAAACGACATCACAATCTGAGTCCGGAAAAGTGTTTCTGGGTTAACCTTGCCCCCAGAACGGGTACAGTGCTGGGTTAACAGTGTCCCCAGATGTACCGGTTAACCTGGTTAAAGTTATATTAATAATGAGTGTATAGTAACGATCGTAGGGATCATATTACAGATTGGACGTGTTAACTGATAATGATTGTTGTTACCTGCTTGCATGTGCTAAGGTGAGTTTCACGAGCCCCTTTTTCTGAATTGTTTTCAAATATTTTCCCGGGGCGGAAGCATGTTTCTATTAAAATGTTTAAGTACATACTGAACGCATGGACTTGCGTGTGTTTATAAATATTTGATTGTACGGGAATCATACGGAACGGGTACAGGACTGGGTTAACAGTGTCCCCAGATGTCTTTGGAAGTGTTTCCCGGTTAACATTGCCCCCGGAGGGAGTACAGTACTGGGTTAACAGTGTCCCCAGGGGTTCCTAGAAGTGTTTCCGGGTTAACATTGCCCCGGAGTGAGTACAGTACTGGGTTAACAGTGTCCCCAGGGGTTCCTAAAAGTGTTTCTGGGTTAACATTGTCCCCGGAGTGAGTACGGTACTGGGTTAACAGTGTCCCCAGATAATATTATATTATGATATGGATTTATCATGGTTTACTAAAATTGTGAAACTCACCAACTATTCGTAGTTGACCCGTTTTCTCACATGCTTTTCAGGTACAATTTAGATGAAGTGATTGCTTACGTGCTAAGTGCTTAATGTGTGTAAGATTTGTGTGCGGGATGTTAGGATACATTATAATAGATAGAATTATGAATCGTATTGTATGATGTGTGTATCACCTAGACGGTAATGAAAGATGAGATAATGCAATTTTGAAGTATATTAATGCATTCGGTTTTCTTTATAAACAATGTGGTTGATATCAGAGGTGTCTGTCGCATCCCGTTTACGTTTCCGCTGCGGTTGCGGGGTGTTACAGAACTTGGTATCAGAGCCATTGGTTATAAAAGAATTAGGATGTCTTTAAAAGATACCTAAAATATAACCAGTAGCTCAAGTATTATAGGATCTGAATATCAACTAATAATTTATAGTGACGAGGTCTGGATGAACTTGGATGGACAAGTGAGTTGTTATGGTCCGGAACATAATAACAGACTTGTCCGCACGAGGGAATTCAGGGGAAGTCACGGGGTACATTAATAGGTAAAAATGGCAACATATGTGTAAAGTATATAATATTATTTATGTGTGCTAATGTGTATATATATATATACGTGCATATCTTGTGGGTACATGTATTGAGAAATGGGACCCGGATAAGGAACCGGGGGATGAAATAATAAAAGTACCGAGGATGCCGAAATTTCTAAGAGCATCGGTTGATGATGAGTCTGACTTATCGGGTCATAATTATGATAGTACCAAGTTAGATCTCCCGTTTGACATTAACCAGAAATATCTAGTAACCGTCACTCCCAACCAAAATTGATGAATCCCTTACCCTACCAACACCGGTACCGTATATCCTAATAACCCCAGATGTTCACCCGAACCGTCGACCCTCACGTACGGACGGATCCGTACCTGAACCCATTCTTATTCCATTAAGGTAAATAAATAAATAAAATAATAGTAATAATAAATTTGATAATAAATCAGCAAATAAAAATAATATATAGAAATATATATGTATTTCTCACTCTCAAACGTATGAGTCATACCACCTCCAGATCGAGAATTACCGATTTCAACGAACCTAGAACGCCTGAGGACATTGACTGAGCAAGTGATAGAGATTCCCATAATAGTAATTAATAATATTTGAAGGCAACCCTTGTTGCGCGATTACCTTGAACCTTGCAACTCCCTATGTTATCCTTATATCCGTTAGATGCCTACGCCCATGTATGCTCGAATAGAATGATTACCCATACACAAAGAGGTGTTGGAGTCATTATAGCATAGTTGGTTGTTCGTTCGTAGATGGTATACCGTGTATGCCGGATATACAAATAGACACGGATATTATAACTCCGTGGTACGTAATCGTTTGGTGCTCACGGTGAGCATGTATCGGTTATGAAGATATGCAGAAGGATATTGAAATCAAGCCTGTTAAACATTAATCTTTGTTGAGAAAGATCTATACGTCGGTTGGTGACAAGGATTATGAAACATATTTGAACGTTAACCGACGTCAGGTTAAGTCCATATGTTATTATATTTGTGGGACATATATATTAGATACTGATATGTGTAATATGTATGATAATATTTGGTGTGTATGTGTACCTGCTGTCATGATTGAGCTGGTAACGAGTTATACGGTGAGATTAGTATTGATTACTGCGTACGGGATGAGTACGGCAGAATGACATAAAAAGAGTAACTCCAATGATGGAGATTGATATGATTCAGTTGATTGCTCAAAGATAGCAGATGATGGTACCGAATGTCGTATCATAGATCACTGCTAGTGTTTATGCAAATGTGATCGCAAGATTGTAGATCGAGCAATCACATGAATTTGAATATTTCAATTCTTGGTGGTATTACTAAAAGTGATAATGTTCCACCGAATACTATTATGACTACAAGTATTAGTTATAAACTAAACATGAATAGTAGTCGTAATGAATTAGATCCGGTATGAAGGATATGTTGTTGTTTGTGGTAAGGAAATCATTAATAGTTACTAATGGTAAAGGGAGGAATAGATTAGCGAGTGGATAGAAAAGATCGAAATGGTTAAGGATATTGGTAAGAGTCAAAAACATTGTGTAGTGAAATATGCAGCAGATATGTTGGTAGATTATGTTGTATCGTGATGGAACACGATGGTACAAAATAATAGTTAGAAAATTTTTGCTCAGATGATGTGGTCGGAATTTAAAATTCTTGTGCTAGAGCACTTTTATTCGAGTAATTAAGTTCAGAGATTGGAAACTGAACTATGGAAGATAGAAATGTTGTATGCTGATCACTTAGAAAACGCTAATCGTTTGAAGGAATTGTCATGTCTGGTAACATGGCTAATTACTCCTGAAACTAAGCGAAGTGAGCGCAATATTGGGGACTAACTCCATCGATAAAGAGTATAGTCAATCCTGTAAAATATACAACCTTTGAAAGGGTTGTGTCGCAAGCCAGCATTGATATATTTGACTCTATGGGAAGCGGAATGGAAGGACGTTAGGTGAAACGTCGAGTGTTAAAGAAGAGAAATGATAAAGGAAGAAGAATGTCGAGTGATAGTAGGCCACAGGTGTGGTAAAGATGGACGTAATGCCACAATTGTAGAACCAAGTGAAGCCATGTGAACCGACAACCCCAACCCATTCGTGTACAACCACTCCGAACCCAACAACTTCAATAACAATCCATCCAAAGAAATCAAATTATGCCAAACAGTGTACTTGCTATGAATGTGGCAGTACAGAACGTTTCAAGAGAAATTGCCCAAAGTGAACCAAGGTGCCGTTGGAAGATGAACCTCATGACAAGCATCAACCTCTGATCAAGCAAGGAGCCGTGCTTTTGTGAGTAATCCGAATAAAGCACGTCATGATCCAAAGGTGGTACTAAGTATGTGGTAGTTTTAAATCAATAGGTTTCAGTGATATTTTTACGGTCGTCGATAGAAGTTAGTTCCTGTTAACCTCCCCTCATTTGGAAAGATACCGATTAGTGAAACTATAGAACCCTATACTGTAGAATCGCTAACGGTAAATCCCTAATGGTTAACTAAATTGTTCGGAATTGTCCTATTATTCTGAACGATTAACCTTTCCTTATTGACCTACGACCAGTAATGCAAAGAAGTTTTGACGTAATAGTTAGCATGGATTGGCTAACTCAACATGAAACAGAAATCAAATATGAAAAGAAGATGATTAGAAGCTCTCTTTCGGACGATGAGGCGATTAAATACAAAGAAAAGTGTACGGTATTATGTTGCCACTCTAATCTCATCTTGAGATGTTATAATATTTACGACAAGAAGATGTGGTGTATTTAACAAACGTGATTGCCAAAGTATTTAAAAGAAAACATATAGAAGATATCCCGGTGGTACACAAATTTCCACAAGTTTTCCCAGAAGAACTTCCTGGATTACCGCCAACCCGACAGGTCGAATTCCGAATCGATTTAATGTCTCAAGCTGGCCCTGTTGCTAAAGCACCCTACCGACTTGCACCGTCCGAGATGCAAGAATTATCCAATCAGTTACAAGAATTGTTGGATAAGATTTTATACGACCTAGTTAGTCACCATGGGGTGCACCAGTTTTAATTGGGAAATGAAGGACGGAAGTGTTAGGATATGTGTTGATTAGGGAGAATTGAATAAAGTGACGATCAAGAATAGGTATTCACTTCTTCGAAGTAAATGATATGTTTAACCAACTGCAAAGGGCGAGTTATCTTTAGAAAATTGATCTTATATATAGTTATCACCAAATGAAAAATCCAAGAGGAGGACGTTGCAGCAACAGCGTTGCGGACTCGTTTGTAACATCCTAAAAATTTTAATGATGAATAAAGGAAGTTATGTTTAGTGATTTTGCGTAATTAATTAATATCGGGTAGGGAGCGGGTCTTGGACGTGGATTAATTGAGATGGGTTAAATGAGAATGGGATTTCAGGGATATAAATACCCCCAAAATCCCAAAATATCTTTGTTGGCTCAGCCGGGACCGAGACGATCCGAGCGCGTTCGAGACGGAAGGTTTGAAAACCATAGACGGACAGAAACAAACACGAAACAAACGATTTCATTGATAAAAACGAAAGATTACATGCTTGTTTAAACACTGAAATCACGATCTATGGCAGGGGGAGGTCGAGCATGGCCTCCCCCCTCATCCGGACAGCACCTGGGCTCCGGGCACGCAAAAACCTCAAACTCTTACCTGTTCACGCCTGAAAGCTGGTATTTATACCCGCTGCCATTCGGTCAGGACTCATTCGATCGAATGAGTCCTATTCGATCGAATGGCAGACTCATTCGATCGAATCAGAAAATCATTCGATCGAATGAGTTGTTGGCTCAGCCGGGACCGAGACGATCCGAGCGCGTTCGAGACGGAAGGTTTGAAAACCATAGACGGACAGAAACAAACACGAAACAAACGATTTCATTGATAAAAACGAAAGATTACATGCTTGTTTAAACACTGAAATCACGATCTATGGCAGGGGGAGGTCGAGCATGGCCTCCCCCCTCATCCGGACAGCACCTGGGCTCCGGGCACGCAAAAACCTCAAACTCTTACCTGTTCACGCCTGAAAGCTGGTATTTATACCCGCTGCCATTCGGTCAGGACTCATTCGATCGAATGAGTCCTATTCGATCGAATGGCAGACTCATTCGATCGAATTAGAAAATCATTCGATCGAATGAGTATCCATTTGAAAATGCTCTTTCAAATGGATCACTTTCAGCGTGAACCACTACCTAGGTGTACAGCATACAACATAAACATTCTAAACTATTCGCCAAGCGACGGCCACAAAACATGCACCAACAATCTTCATTTTCACCAAACTCCCTAACACCCCAAAACACACACACACCACACGCATACCGCCGCCGGCCGGCCGAGCCAAGGGAAGAGTCGGGCAGGTCCGAGAGAGAGCGATTAGTGTACTAGCAAGTAAACGAGATCCAAACAAGCCCAAAAAGGTATGATTCTTGATCTTTGAAGTTTAAAGATCCAAGCTTTTTTAGTGTATAAGCGACCGAAAATGGTCGGGAAGCGTAGTGGGTGATATTGAACCATAGCAAGGGTGTTAAAATCGCTCAAAATGCTGGAAAGAAACCGAACAGCGGCTGTCTGGGCAACTTCGCCTGCTTCTGGGAAACTTCGCCTTCAAAGCGATGAACTTCGCCTGCAAGCTAAGTTCGCCTGATGAACTTCGCCTGCAAGCTAAGTTCGCCTGATGACAACTTCGCCTGAGGCCAAGTTCGCCTGATGACAACTTCGCCTAAAGCCAAGTTCGCCTGATGACAACTTCGCCTAAAGCTAAGTTCGCCTAAGGTTTAACTTCGCCTAAAGCTAAGTTCGCCTAAGGTTTAACTTCGCCTAAAGCTAAGTTCGCCTAAGGTTTAACTTCGCCTAAAGCCAAGTTCGATTAGGAAGTAAACTAAAAATCTAATGAAAAATGTGTTAAGACAGTTAATGGAAATAAAATTTTTCCAAGCTGACCTGGCAGCTCGACCCCAGCCAGGGGCTCTGCCCCTTGGACCCTGCTAGGGGCTGCCGCCCCTAGACCCCGCTGCCAGGGGCGCTGCCCCCGGACCCCCGTTCGTTGTGGGTCATATAAAGATAGACATACATTATGAGAAGTGATAGTTAATTGATACGTATACTTGTTATACAGTCAGCCGTGCACAACTGAAGAAAGGAATTACGATTAACGGTGAACGTAACCGTGTTCAGGTGAGTTTCTAGCCCCATTCCTTGTTATGTTTTCGGGGCTGTGTGCATACTTGATGCGTTGTTAATACATTTATCCTAAGTGATAAGTGTATGCCCTATGTGATATATGTGTTATGTAAGAATGATTGCTTGATGGTACGTGAACGATCTTCGGATATTGCACGTACTGTCAGGTTGTAATGCTATGTATAAGGTAAGTATAATATGAATGCTTATGCGTATGAACGTGATAGAGATAATAAAAGAAGGAAATAATGATGTATGGTCGTATGGTTGCGAAAAAGGGTACCGAGCCCTAATAATACTCGAGGTATGATGTATGGTTGTATGGTTACGAAAAGGGTACCGAGCCCTAAAAATACTCGGGGTATAATGTATGGAACGAAGAGGGAATCGAACCCTACTAATATTCGAAAACTAGGGACCAGACCCTTATAATATCTGTGATGTTAGGGACCAGACCCTTATAATATCTGTGATGTTAGGGAATCGAACCCTTCTAATATTCGAAACTAGGGACCAGACCCTTATAATATCTGTGATGTTAGGGAATCGAACCCTTCTAATATTCGAAAACTAGAGACCAGACCCTTATAATATCTGTGAGGTTATAGGGCGAAAGGCTCTTTAAAACGTATGATTATGTATGTAAAGAAAGTATGAAGGTAAAAATGAAAGTAAAAGCACTTAAGTGTGTATGAAAGAAAGTTAAGAGGTTAAGTATGAAGTGTAAAGAATGTATTGTATGATTATGTGATTAACTAGAACTCACTCAGCGTAGCTGACTTTTAGTATGCACGCAGGTGAGTAGGATGAGACAGCTGGCTTGAGCGGGGACACATGGCAGAAGAATAAGAGCCTGGCATCTGAAGACTTACGATGTTTTAATTTTAATGTTTTAATGTGAAAGACAAAGGACGTTTTGAGACAAGTTATGAAATATTGTAATGTTTTATGAAAGTTTTATATTCCGCGTAAATGTTTTAATTAACTCTGATATTTAGAACTGTGTTTATGAGTAAATCCAACACGAAAGTAGGGTTACCGGTAACGGGGCCTTACATCGTTACGGCCATTATGAATTCTTAGTTATGCCTCTCGGGCTAACAAATGCGCCGGCAGTGTTCATGGACCTCATGAACCGAGTCTATAAACTTTATTTTGACGAATTTGTCATAGCATTCATTGATGATATTTTGATATATTTGCAACGTAAAGAAGAGCACGAACGACGGTTAAGAAAATTGTGGAAGTGTTAAAGCAAGAGGAGTTGTACGCGAAGTTTTCGAAATGTGATTTTGAATAAAGAAGGCATAATTCCTTGGTCATGTTGTAAAGCAACAAGGATTTCACATCGATCCAAATAAGATAGAAACCATTAAAATTGGCAGTCACCCAAGGCGCCATAGGGAATGCGCCAATTTTTAGGACTAGCCGGAGATTACCAGCGGTTTATTGAAGAATTTCTAGCATTACCCAACTCATAATCCTTTTTACAACGCAAATGTACAAATTTTATAGATGATAAGAGACCGCAGTCTCATATTCAACGAAAGAGGGGTCGAGTTGTTAAGCGATTATGACTGTGACATCCGTTATCACCCCGACAAGGCTAACGTCATAGCCGATGTCTTGAGTAGGAAAGATCGGGTTAAGCCATTGCGAGTGCGAGCACTGGGGATGATAGTCCAGTCGAATCTTTCGGACCTGATTCGAGTCGCTCAACGTGAGACGTTGAAAGAGGAACAATTGGAAAAGGAGGAACTTTACGGCAACGAGAAGAATTTCGAACAGCGCGTGGACGAAATTCTCTATTTCAAAGATCGGGTTTGGATCCCGACCCTCCATGACCTTCGTGAAGTAATCATGGACGAAGCGCATAGATCGAAATATTCCATACATCCGGGATCGGATTAGACTATTGATGATACGAATATCTGAAAGGATTTTATTAACAGCCGAGTTTGGAGAAAGATATGGTTACGTATGTTGGTGAATATTTAAGTTGTGCAAGAGATAAGGCTACATACCGAAAACCCTTGGGAACGCCACAACGACAGAAAATTCGCCAATGATAGTGGGAATAAATTACATTGGATTTCGGGACGCAAATTCCCAAGATATATCAAAGGCATGAGGACAATTGGGTAATCGCGGATCGATTAACCAATCCTCGCATTTCATTCCAATCTATGACGATTACCACAATGAATTCTCGCCCAAACTCCTGATGGTGAAAGGGTATCTCGTCGTGGAGTACCATTTTCAATTACCTCAAATCGAAAATGGGCGTCACTCAAGCCATAATATTTGGATTGATTCAAGAATCAACCTGTAACGATTCCGGCAAATTCAGGTATACCCTAGCCGGTATATACTATTTACGTGTCATTTAAATATTGATTATATGAGTTATAGTACGTATATACGAGTATATATGATTCATAGTACGAATCATACTCGATTATATAGTGAATCGTATTGGAATTACAATTAACCAATGAACGATTATTGAAACCCGAACGAATCGGGAATTACATTATAGACGAAGTATATAATGTTTAGTGATATTTATGAAGTATTAATGCTTCGGGATAAGTAAATTATAGCACAGAAAAAGGATTTCGATTTAATGGTACGTCGGTACGCTAAACGAAACCTTTAACACCAAACCAAGCAAGAGACGATCAATCAAGCCGAAAAAGATGCGTAATTATTAATAATATGATGTTTTAATGTCATGGGTTAAGTTTTTAAAGTTTTTAAATCAGTTTTATATAAATTTTATGTTAACCCGAAAAACAACCATTTTAGGCCCGTTTTAAGCCGAATTACGAGTTTAAACGAGAAACGAACTGAACCAGATTATCCACAACATTATCCGGATTGTGTAATCCAAATATGTGGCTATGGTTTGAGATGTGGGCCCCCCCCACACCACCATATGGCCGGCCATCCTCCTCCCATTACACTTTCATTTTTCTTTTTTTCACATCCATTCTCCCAAAATCCTCTCTAACTCTTCATCCTCCATCCAAAACCCAAGCTTTTAAGCAAAATCCTAAGGTAAAAACTTGATTCTAATGGTTGATTCTTGGTTTTGATTCTATAATATGGAGAAAAGGAGGTTTCATGTGAAAAATGGGTGAAAACCCGAGATGAAACCGATTCTCGTGTGATCAAAGGATGTATACAAGTTATACAAAGGATTTTGATCCAAGTAATTAGTTAAAAGAGTTTAGAATGAAATTTTACGGTTAAAATCTTGTGAAAATGAGTTTTCATGTGAAAGACGTGTGAAAACCCGAGATGAAACCGACTCTTGCATGATCAAGAGATGTATACATGTTATACAAGGGATCTTGGTCCAAGAAAGGAGTAAAAAGAGTCGAGAACGGATTTTTACGGTCAAAATCGTTGTTTTGATGTTTTAACCGACACTAGGAAAGAAATGGCTTGATTGTGGGTATAACTTGCTTGGTTTGGTGTTGATGTGCTTGTAAGTGTTGTATCTAGCGGCTAGCAAAGGCTAGAAACCGAGATCCTTGCGATCTAAAGCTAGAAAACACAAAATAGTTCGGTTTTCGTGTGTATATGAATTATGGACAGATTGTTGTGTGCTTAGAGTTGGGTCACGAAATTTCACAGAGATGATCTACACATGAAAATAAGAGATCTGTGAATTTTTGGTAATTTTTGGATAAAAGATGAATATTTGGTGAATTTAATGCTCGGTTTTGGCCAAAAATAGTGAAAAATAGAAAAACATGATGAAAAATTCCGGAAAATTTAAGATAAGCTTTTTATTACATATAAAAGTCACCCACAAAATTTGAGCTCAGTTGGAAAAGTCTAAGTAGGCTTTTCGGTGAAACGAGTTCTAGGGCTTTCTAGCTCGGTTTTGGGTGAAAATGGCTTAAAAAATAAGTTTTAAATTCTGGAAAAATTCCAGGAAGTTATGAGGGTGATAGAGATTATCCCAGAAAAAATTGGGATTTTTCTAAAGTGTTTTGGTATTTTTGACATATTTAGTGTTTTAATAAGATTTAAAAATAGATAAATAAATGTAAATATAGGAAAATAAATCTGGAAAAATTCCAGGAAGTTATGAGGATGATAGAGATCATCCCAGAAAAATTTGGGATTTTTCTAAAGTGTTTTGGTATTTTTGATATATTTAGTGTTTTAATAAGATTTAAAAATAGATAAATAAATGTAAATATAAGAAAATAAATCTGGAAAATTTTTACAAAATTCCTTACTGTCAAATTAAGTTTTGTGCAAAATTTCAAGACCCGAGACTAATCGGGTAATTATTTGTGCTAAAAGAACATAAAAACAAGTTTTTAAAGCTTAAAACGTGTAAACCGGCAAAGTTCGCATAAGCGAGCTGACTGGTACATGAAAACTCTAAAAATGGACTATTTCATAAATCTAAGTAAATTAAGTAAAAATAAATCATCCGAAAATAATTCGGATGATTTGGGTAATTTTACCCGATTTTACCGTTTCCGGCACCGAAATGACGGAAACGGGCCCCACGGCCAAACGGGGTGTCAAACCGAGCTATAATTTCATCACTTTAACTAAATTGACTGTCAAACTCTAAGCAATGTCACAATCTGAGTCCTTAGAAGTGTCACGGGGTTAACATTGTCCCCGAATCGAGTACAGTACTGGGTTAACAATGCTCCCAGATGTACCGATTGATACGTATTTAAGTTATGGGAATTATATAGTAACGACTAGATATTATATTACAGATCCAGGCACGTAGCTGTTCCTTATATTACTCACCGACTCACAAAATGTGAGTTTTCACGAGCCCCTTTTTAATGAATTGTTTTAATTATATTTTCCCGGGGCGGAAAACATGTCTTATTTAAAGTATTTAAGTACATACCGATCGTATGGAAATACTTGTACATTTATATATATATGGACTGATGCACAGAATATATAAAATGTTTATCATGTGTTATTGTTCTGGGGTAACATAGTTCCCAGGGGTTATTATTGTTCTGGGGTAACATAGTTCCCAGAGGTTATTATTGTTCTGGGGTAACATAGTTCCCAGGGGTATTTATTGTTCTGGGGTAACATAGTTCCCAGGGGTTATTATTGTTCTGGGGTAACATAGTTCCCAGAAAGTTAATGGAAATGTTCTGGGGTAACATAGTTCCCAGCATGATTATATTGTTAATAAATGATTATTAAAATGATTTGTCAGTGTTTACTTAAATTAGTGAAACTCACCAACTATTCGTAGTTGACCCGTTTTCTTTACATGTTTTCTAGGTATGCCCAAGTTGGAATGATTGATATGTGCTTAACTATCTGTGCTACCTGTTGGAAGCTTGCTGCTCTAAGTTTTGTAATGAATTTATTAATGTCTTATCAGTAAAATATGTGTGTAACACCTAGACAGTAATGAAACTCGCAACAATGTAATATGTTATAAATTAATGTAGTGGTATTTTCTTTATAAGCAATGCTGTTGATATCAGATGTGTCTGTTGCATCCCGTGTACGTTTCCGCTGCGGTTACGGGGTGTTACAGAACTTGGTATCAGAGCCATTGGTTATAAAGAATTAGGATGTCTGAAAAAGATACCTAAAATATAACCAGTAGCTCAAGGATTATAGGATCTGAATATCAACTAATAATATATTGTGACGAGATCGGGATGAACTTGGATGGACAAGTGGGTTATTATGGTCCGGAACATAATAACAGACTTGTCTGCACAAGGGAATTCAGGGGAAGTCACGGGGAATTTAAATAGGTAAAATTGGCAACATATGTGTAAGTATATGATAATATTATTATGTGGTAAAATTGTATAAGTAAGTGCATGATTAATTTAATTATGAATTACACTATGAAAAGGGACTATATGTTTGTTAACTTGTGTGCAGGTAAAAATGGCAAGAACACCTAGTGTGTCGACGGAAGAGGACCCGGAAGAGGTCAGTTCCTGGGCCTCTGGAAGCCCAAGTGTAGCACCCAGCTCCGAGCCTTCGGAGGCTAGTCATAGTACTTCTAGACAGACCACCCCAGCTAGGAGTGCTAGTTTACCCTCCCCTGCTAGGGTTACCAGGTCTCCTACCCCGCCCGCACCACAGACCGCCCCGATTCCCCCCAGACACGGTCCCCGCCTCACGGCGCGGATCAGTGCCCCGTATGTTCCGCCCACCGTTACCCCACCCAGATCCACATACCACCGGGGCGAGTCTTCCCGCCCCCAACCCGAGCCTGCGACCCTACCTGTGTGGGGTCTTCCGAGGCAGGAACGGGACTTGGCGGCTTGGCTACGGGTTCTCACCGAACAGGTGAACGAGCACTCTGCCGCCCTGGTCGTGGGGGTACAGAGGCGAGCGTACCTCGGGGACAGCATACAGGACCACCAGTATGCTATTAACCAGTTAAAGAGGGAGTGCTCGTACTCCCACTGGTTGATCGACCAGATGGAAACCCGAATGCGGGTTATGGTGGCGGTGTTGGTGGTGCTGGTGGCGGTGTTGGTGGGGTTGGTTTACCACCATGTGTAGATGTGTTAGATGGTAGAATCTTGAACCGCTTTTTGATACTCCGTGTAAGTAGTTAGTGGTGATACTAACACGGAGTGAATCTTGTTTAGTTATAGTACAACCACTGGCCCATAGGGTGGGTCTCTTGTAGGGCATATCACTTTAGATACTTTTGGGTATCATTCAAGCACTGACCCCTTTACGGGTTATGTCGAGATGATACCAACATAGGGCCCTTGTAATAAAACTAGTTATGTAATGTTGACTGAAAGTATGTAAATTGATGTTTGTGTAATATGAATCAATGTTTACTAATGAATGAAATATGTATTGTGTTTTATATTTTGAGATGGTATTGATTATATATATTTCTTTGATGATTGTGTAGAATGGCACCGAAACGATCCACGAAAATATCGGAAGTAGATGTGAGCCGTTTGATTGCTCAACAGTTGGAGGCGGCGATACCGGATATAGTATCGCGCATCGCTGCCAGTATTAATAATTCATCTAATCCAACCCCTCCGAGCAATCAAACGCCCATAAATAATGACGGGGAACAAAATGCTAATCCTCCAAGGAATGATAACACTATGCCGAGTAATGACGCACCGCCTACGGTGGTCGCTACCGACAGTAATGGCCCTATCCCTACTGTAGAGACCAACCGCACTGGACCATCCAGGGGTTGTTCAATCAAGGACTTTATGTTATGCAAGCCTTTAGAGTTTAACGGGTCGGAAGGACCGAATGGGTTAGTGAAATGGTTAGAGAAAATAGAGTCAGTGGTGAATATCAGCAACTGTCCCGAGGATTGTGTCGTTAAGTACGCCACCTGTACGTTCACAGACCATGCCTTGACATGGTGGAACACCATAGTACAGACTCGAGGTCAGGCGGCGACAAACCGCATGACCTGGACAGAGCTTAAGGATCTTGTTTTGAAACATTTCTGCCCAAAGAATGAATTGCAGAAACTGGAACATGAGTTGTGGAACCTAGAGATGCATGGGGCGGACCACTTGGGATATACCAACCGGTTTAATGAACTGTCACGATTAGTGCCGTGGTTGGTCACCCCAGAGTCAAAGAGGGTGGAACGTTATATTTGGGGACTTACTCCAGTAGTGAGGAGTATAGTTAACGCGGGAGGGCACCAGACGTATGAGGGTGCAGTGACACAGGCTGGTATTGTCACGTATGATTTCTTAAGGAGCGGATCGATAAAGGCAATAGGAGAGTCGGCTGGGGGAAAGTGAGGTACGTATGACAATAGGATCCGAGAGAAACAGCAAGGTAAGCGTGCTAGACCTACTGCCCATAACTACGCCATGACTAGTTCGGGCGGAAGGCATGAACCGCAGAGGGGAACGTTTCCTAAATGTGGGAAATGTGGTTACCACCATAGTGGCGTGTGCAAGGAGGTGGTGTGCCACCGATGTGGCAGGGTTGGACACTACGCACCAAATTGTAAGACAAATCTGAACAACCTGAACCGACAACCACAACCTATTCGGGCGCAACCATTTAGAACTCAACCAGCCCGACAGCAGAACCCGCAAGGAAACCAGATGGTGACCACTAGCCGTGCTTGCTACGAATGCGGCAGCACGGATCACTTCAAAAGGAACTGCCCGAAACTGAATCAGGGAGGAAACGGGAGACAACTCGCGGGTCAGCCATCGGCGTCCAATCCGGCGCGAGGCCGAGCATTTGTGATGGGAGCGAACGAGGCGCGCCAGGACCCCAGCGTAGTGACAGGTACCTTCCTCGTCTCTGATCATTACGCTTCTGTATTATTTGATACAGGCGCCGATAGAAGTTTTGTCTCCGTTAGATTCCTTTCGATAGCAAACCTTCCTATTGGTGAAACCATAGAACCCTACACCGTAGAGGTCGCTAACGGTAAAACCATGATAGTTAATCGGATTGTTCGGAATTGCCCTTTTATTCTAAGCGAACAATCCTTCCTGATTGACTTGTTACCGGTAGAATTGGGTAGTTTTGACGTGATAGTGGGAATGGATTGGTTGGCACGTAACAGGGTAGAAATAAACTGCGAAAAGAAAACCGTCAAGATCCGGGTGTCGGATGACGAGGAGGTATTAGTGCATGGAGAAAAATCCGGCACCATGATACCATTTATATCCCACCTCAAGGTGTTGAAATATGTACGTCAAGGATGTGTGGCGTATCTAGCGAGCCTGACGGCCGATGATTCTGAGGAAAGACGGGTGGACGATATTCCCGTGGTACGCGAATTTCCACAAGTTTTCCCAGAAGAACTTCCTGGATTACCGCCAACCCGACAAGTCGAATTCAGAATCGACTTATTACCTCAAGCCGGCCCTGTTGCTAAGGCCCCTTACAGACTTGCACCGTCCGAGATGCAAGAACTATCCAACCAGTTGCAGGAATTGTTGGATAAGGGGTTTATACGTCCCAGTTATTCCCCGTGGGGTGCACCTGTACTATTTGTGAAAAAGAAGGACGGAAGCCTTCGAATGTGCATTGACTACAGGGAATTGAACAAATTAACCATCAAAAATAGGTATCCTCTTCCCCGAATTGATGATTTGTTCGACCAACTACAAGGTGCGAGCTATTTCTCAAAAATTGATCTTAGATCGGGATACCACCAAGTTAGAATTCAAGAGGAGGATATCCCAAAAACCGCGTTTCGGACTCGCTACGGCCACTACGAATTTTTAGTTATGCCTTTTGGGCTAACAAATGCGCCAGCGGTGTTCATGGATCTCATGAACCGAGTCTGTAAACCCTATCTCGACAAGTTCGTCATTGTATTTATTGACGATATTTTGATATACTCGAAGAGTAAAGAGGAGCACGAGCAACACTTAAAGTTAGTTCTAGAGCTCCTGAATCAGGAGAAGTTATATGCAAAATTCTCCAAGTGTAACTTCTGGTTACAAGAGGTGCAATTCCTCGGTCATGTTATAAACCACCAAGGAATACACGTTGATCCGAGTAAGGTTGAAGCTATTAAGAATTGGCAAGCGCCTAAATCTCCGAAGGAAATCCGCCAATTCTTAGGCTTAGCTGGATACTATCGTCGATTTATAGAGAACTTTTCCAGCATCGCCCAACCTTTAACCCTCCTGACTCAAAAGGATCGGAAGTATGAATGGGGTGAAGAGCAGGAAACGGCGTTTCAAACGCTAAAACAAAGATTGTGCCAAGCGCCAATCTTAAGTCTCCCCGACGGAGACGATGGATTTGTTGTATATTGTGACGCATCCCGTAAAGGGTTAGGATGCGTGTTGATGCAAAATAAAAAGGTCATAGCCTATGCGTCTCGACAGTTGAAAGTTCATGAGAAAAACTACACTACTCATGACTTGGAACTGGGAGCAGTCATCTTTGCACTTAAAATCTGGAGACACTACCTCTACGGTACAAAGTGCACCATCTTCACTGATCATAAAAGTTTGCAGCACATATTCGATCAGAAAGAACTGAATATGAGACAACGAAGGTGGGTCGAGTTACTAAGTGACTATGACTGTGACATCCGATATCACCCCGGCAAGGCTAACGTTGTAGCCGATGCCTTGAGTAGGAAAGATCGAGTTAAGCCACTACGCGTGCGAGCGTTGGGAATGGTAGTCCAATCGAGCCTTTCGGATTTGATTCGAGTCGCTCAACGCGAGGCGTTGAAAGAGGACCAATTGGATAAAAAAGGACTTTTCGGGAACGAGAAGAATTTCGAACAGCGTGTGGACGAAATTCTCTATTTCAAAAGTCGGATTTGGATTCCGACCCTCCATGACCTTCGTGAATTAATCATGGACGAAGCGCATAAATCGAAATATTCCATACATCCGGGATCGGATAAAATGTACAAGGATGTGAAAGAATTTTACTGGTGGCCAGGTATGAAAAAGGATATAGCCACCTACGTCGGCAAGTGTACGACGTGTGCGAGGGTTAAGGCGGAACACCAGAAACCCTCGGGGATGTTACAACAACCGGAGATTCCCGAATGGAAATGGGAGCAAATCACAATGGATTTCGTGACACACCTCCCTAAGACATCCCGGGGAAATGATGCAATTTGGGTAATCGTGGATAGATTAACCAAATCGGCACATTTTATTCCAATTAGAAACAATTATAACACCGAGAGACTCGCGCAAATTTATATAAATGAAATAGTGTCTCGTCATGGCATCCCCATCTCGATCATCTCCGATAGGGATAGCCATTTCACCTCCAAACTTTGGCAAGCTGTTCAAGAAGCATTGGGAACACGTATTGACCTAAGCACGGCTTACCACCCTCAGACCGATGGTCAGTCTGAGAGGACCATTCAAACTTTGGAGGATTTGCTTCGTGCCTGCGTACTGGACTTTAAGGGAAATTGGGATCAACATCTCCCACTCGTTGAATTTTCCTATAATAACAGTTACCATAGCAGTATAAAGGCAGCACCTTATGAAGCATTGTATGGGCGGAAGTGCCGATCACCACTTTGCTGGTCTGAAGTGGGTGACTCGCAGGTCATTAGATCGGATCTGGTCCAGGAGACGACCAGCAAGATTCTTGAAATTAAGAACAACTTGAAAGCCGCGCGGGATCGGCAGAAGAGTTATGCCGATACCCGTCGAAAACCGTTGTCATTTGAGAAGGGTGAAAAGGTATATTTGAAAGTATCACCCTGGAAAGGAGTGGTCAGATTTGGAAAGGCGGGGAAGTTGGCCCCTAGATACATTGGACCATTCAACATCACTGCAAAGATCGGTCCGGTAGCTTACCGACTAGAACTGCCTGAGGAACTAAGTGCAGTTCATAACGTGTTTCATGTGTCGAATTTGAAAAGATGTCTGGCGGATGAGACATCGGTGTTACCCTTAGAGGGTGTGCAAATAAGTGATAGGCTCAACTTCGTAGAGGAGCCCATCGAAATAGTGGACGGTAAGATCAAGCAACTTAGACACAATAAGATCTCGTTGGTCAAAGTTAGATGGAATTCGCAACGAGGCCCAGAATTTACTTGGGAACGAAAGGATGAATTTCGGAAGAAATACCCCCACCTATTTCCTCAAAAGGAAGTAGTTGACGCATAAAATTTCGAGGACGAAATTTTTATAACGGGGGGAGAATGTAACGATTCCGGCAAATTCAGGTATACCCTAGCCGGTATATACTATTTACGTGTCATTTAAATATTGATTATATGAGTTATAGTACGTATATACGAGTATATATGATTCATAGTACGAATCATACTCGATTATATAGTGAATCGTATTGGAATTACAATTAACCAATGAACGATTATTGAAACCCGAACGAATCGGGAATTACATTATAGACGAAGTATATAATGTTTAGTGATATTTATGAAGTATTAATGCTTCGGGATAAGTAAATTATAGCACAGAAAAAGGATTTCGATTTAATGGTACGTCGGTACGCTAAACGAAACCTTTAACACCAAACCAAGCAAGAGACGATCAATCAAGCCGAAAAAGATGCGTAATTATTAATAATATGATGTTTTATTGTCATGGGTTAAGTTTTTAAAGTTTTTAAATCAGTTTTATATAAATTTTATGTTAACCCGAAAAACAACCATTTTAGGCCCGTTTTAAGCCGAATTACGAGTTTAAACGAGAAACGAACTGAACCAGATTATCCACAACATTATCCGGATTGTGTAATCCAAATATGTGGCTATGGTTTGAGATGTGGGCCCCCCCCCCACACCACCATATGGCCGGCCACCCTCCTCCCATTACACTTTCATTTTTCTTTTTTTCACATCCATTCTCCCAAAATCCTCTCTAACTCTTCATCCTCCATCCAAAACCCAAGCTTTTAAGCAAAATCCTAAGGTAAAATCTTGATTCTAATGGTTGATTCTTGGTTTTGATTCTATAATATGGAGAAAAGGAGGTTTCATGTGAAAAATGGGTGAAAACCCGAGATGAAACCGATTCTCGTGTGATCAAAGGATGTATACAAGTTATACAAAGGATTTTGATCCAAGTAATTAGTTAAAAGAGTTTAGAATGAAATTTTACGGTTAAAATCTTGTGAAAATGAGTTTTCATGTGAAAGACGGGTGAAAACCCGAGATGAAACCGAATCTTGCATGATCAAGAGATGTATACATGTTATACAAGGGATCTTGGTCCAAGAAAGGAGTAAAAAGAGTCGAGAACGGATTTTTACGGTCAAAATCGTTGTTTTGATGTTTTAACCGACACTAGGAAAGAAATGTTGGAATACCGTATGCCCGAGACACATAATTAGGTTAATGTGGCTAGTCATGTTTGATCCAAGTCGGGTCATACCCAATAACGAGTTAGACACACACCAATTATGTATTTGTTAAGATAAGATCTATAAGACAAATACAGAACACGATACATTCAGAAATTCGGGTTTCTGAATATTTACTTGAAAGTGTTAAATAAATTAATCGGTTAATTTATTTATTCAAATAATTATTATTGGAATGATTATTTAACTATGTATTCTTTTATAAAATGGTTTATAAAAGATGGGGTGTTTATATATTTTATAAAGTATAAAATAAATAAAAAAAAAAAAAAAAAAAAAAAAAAAAAAAAAAAAAAAAAAATTATTATTGGGGCCGGTTTTAGGGTGGGCCCCACACCCCACTAACTTGATCAAAATCATTAACATGCAAGCATGGAGGATTGAGTGTTGTACTAGACATAATCCCTAACTCCATACTTCCTTGGTTTTATAAATGATGAAAAGATCAAATATACACAACACTTTTTCAAGTAACCAAAAAAACCAAACTTCTTCCTTTCTTTCTTTCTTGTTTACGGCCAAAAGAAAAAGAAGGGCTCGGGTCTCGTTTTTCGTGTTCAAGCTTCCTAGCATAGCTCGGTGTGTGTTGGAGGCTCGGGGTATATTCCGTTTGAGGGTTTTCCTTTGAAAGTCTAGCATTCACATCATCATCTTCTTCAACCTTCCACTAAACTCTTAAAGGGTTAAGATTGTAAGTGTTTATATGCTTTGATAGTTTAGTTATTCCCGTATCATTTGATCCTTGCTTCGGGTTTCTAGTAAATAGATTATTGGTAATCTTGAAATGAATAAACTAGGTTGTTCATATGTTTAGTTTGTCTATCACGTTTCCGCATATATTATAACTAGTTAATCGGTTAACTAAGTTTGTTAAATCCTATAGAAACCCAACAAATGGCATCAAGAGCCGGGATACGGGAAACTAAGCTTCGGGTTCTCGGTTTTTTATTTTCCCCTTGAAAGATTTATACAAAAATTAACATGCATGATATTTTTGTATTTAATCTTGTTATTGTTTTTGGCTTACTTCAAAAAAAAAAAAAAAAAAAAAAACCGAGCAAATGGGCCGAAGCCCAATTCGGGTGAATTTGGGCCGAAGCCCACTTGAAAAAGGGTTATTGGGCTAACCGGTTTTATAAAAATTTTTGGGCCGAGCCCATAAGGATTTTGGGCCGAGCCCATGGGTTTTTATATTGGGCCGGGCCCATAAGTTTTGTTTGGGCCGAGCCCATGCAGTTTTGATTGGGCCGAAGCCCATAATCTTGGTATTGGGTCAAGCCCAAATGGGTTGGGCTAGGCCCGATAAAGGCAAGGGGTTTTGGAACGGGTTCCTATGACATAACGGGTTATGTTTGCTAATACTAGACCGAGCCGTAGACCAATGTGGATGTTTGTTTGTGGTTGATGTTGTGATTGTAGTTAATTATTCAAGTTTCGGTTTGTAATAATTAATTATGGGCAATTTTGTAATTTTGTAATTATTTATTCATATGGGTATGTAATAAATAGGTTATTTGTAATTTCTTTATTTTATAGAAAAAAATGTATTAGGACATTTGATTTTGTAAAATTAAAGAAGATTGCAAAATTGGAAGTTTGGGCCTAATTGGGCCGGGTATGGTGATAATGGGTTTCACAAGCCCATTAAGGGATTCAAGCCCAAAAGGACCTAAGCCCACCAATTGAGCCCAAGTGGAAGCTTATGGAAGCTAAGGCCCAAGTTCAAGCCCAATGGATCACAACAAGGTTGAAGAAGATGCTCGAAGCATTTGGATGCGGGATCGAGTGGGAGCTACAACATCCATGTGTCATGTGTCCCTTAGGATCGGACCTAAGACACACACTTGTTTCGGCTAACAAGTGTGGTCTAACTTAGTGGCTCGTGTCTAGTATAATTGTGTATGCTTGTTAATTGATTGTTTGATTGTGTGGTTGTTAGATATTAGGATATCAACTTCGTCACATAGAATTAATTAACAAAGCATAAAACGGGTTCTAATAATTATCGGTAATTACGTGACACATAGTTTAATAAAATGGATTTATTAACTAGCCGTCTCACGCCCATAATAAAATGGCTTTATTATAAATTAGAATTTTGAAAATGGTTTCAAAATATCATGTTACTAAATGCATGTTAGAACATGATTTAAAGTTTTACAACTAGAATTATTAAAACTAAAAATCCCTTTTTAAATTTAAGGATAATAAGTTAAACACCATCCTTTTGTATAACACTTAACATATTAATAAGCTCTTAGTGGGAAAAAGGTCACCTAACCGCATAGAGTAAATTAACATGTTGAGGTAATATTGGCATAAAATGGGAAAAAGGTCACCTAACCGTTTGTATGTTAATATTACAAGTTGATACAAGTAGGACGACTTAAATTAGAACCATGTGAAGAGGGTCACCCAAGCATGGGGTCTAATAGGTGTTGATGGGATAAACATGCCAACACGAAATATGATTTCGAACCGGTCCCATAAACTCTAGAAGTTGCAAAAGGGTTTGCAATTGTTATGAATAACTACCTTGATAAACCGACAATGGGAAAAAGGTCACCTAACCGGAGTCGGGTTTATCGTTGGATTCTAGATTTTAATTATTAATTATATTTGGTATATATATAAAAGGGTATTAATAATTAAAAAGGTAAAACACTAAAATGAACTTAATTAAAATTCTGCAGATGGCCGCACACGTCGACGACAACATAATCCCTAACGTCCAAAATGTCTCTCTCCGATCTATTCTCGCTAAAGACCGTCTTAACCACAATAACTTTTCGGATTGGTTCCGAAATTTAAGGATAGTTCTAAAACAAGAAAAATTATATCATGTTTTGGAAACACCTATCCCCGAAGAACCGGAAGAGGGTAGTGAGGTCGAATACATGAATTGGGTCAAACTCACGGAAGATTCCATTCAAGTATCATGCCTCATGTTGGCGACTATGGTTCCCGAAATCCAAAAGGATTTCGAAAACCATAATGCGTACGACATGATTACTCAACTTAAGGAAATGTTCCTTAAGCAATCGAGAGTGGAAAGGTTCGAAACGGTTCGAGCCTTGCATGCATGTAGAATGGATGATAATCAACCAGTTTCAACTTATGTACTTAAGATGA
The DNA here is from genome assembly GCF_021521415.1 of Bidens hawaiensis. Lineage (NCBI taxonomy): Eukaryota > Viridiplantae > Streptophyta > Magnoliopsida > Asterales > Asteraceae > Bidens > Bidens hawaiensis. The sequence continues at coordinate 168,598 of NW_027491824.1, read as the reverse complement.
AAAGTTACATTGATCGCCTCGCCAAGCTCAATTGTCCCATCTCAAAAGAGCTAGCAACGGATTTGATCCTTAACTCTTTGTCGAAAAGGTTCGACACTTTCGTGTTAAATTATAACATGAACGGGTGGGACAAAACCATTGGAGAACTTCACTCAATGCTTAAAACAGCCGAGGCGAGCATGGGCAAAAGGGTTTTACCCATGTTTGCGATCAATGAAGGTAGATCCAAGAATCGATCTCAACCCAATCTTAAGGCTAAGGTAGCCAAAAGAAAGGGTCCTCCTATGCATCTTAAGGGTAAGGGCAAATCACCGGTTATGGCAAAGAAACAAAAGGTTATGGAACCGAGGGGTCATAAGGATGATCCTTGTTTTGGTTGTGGGGAGACCGGACACTGGAAACGCAATTGCCCGGTCTACCTAAAAGAGCTAAAAGACAAGAGGAATGCGGCGCATACCTCGGGTAATGTCTTTATGATTAATGTTGAGCTAAATCTTATTTCTTCTAACACATGGGTATTGGATACCGGATGTGGAACTCATATTTGCAATTGGTTGCAGGGGTTCAAAAAGAATGAAGACTTAAAGAAGGGCGAAGTGAATCTTTTCATGGGCAACGGTGCAAGGGTGCACGTGGTCGCTAGAGGAGACTTCACTTTATCGCTTCCAAGTGGTTTGGAAGTTGTTTTGAGAAATGTTTTGTATGCTCCTAGTTTGACTAGGAACATTATTTCTGTGCACCTTCTTAGACAATGTAATTTTGATTTTAAATTTGTAAGATCAGAAATGCATGTATCATCTAATGGTATCTTTTATTTTAAAGCTGTACCAAACAACGGTATTTATGAATTGGTTCATGATAATACCTTAAATAGCTCATTATATCAAACTTCTACTAAAAGACTCAAAAAGGATTTGAGTGATTCCTACATTTGGCATTGTCGCCTTGGACACATAAACAAGAATCGTATAAATACTCTCCAAAAGAAAGGTCTTTTGAAAACAAACGAGTTAGGTTCGTTTGATGAGTGTGAATCTTGTATTCAAGGCAAGATGACCAAAGAGCCTTTCAAAGGTACAAATGAAAGGGCTAAGGATTTGTTAGGTATCATACATACGGATGTATGTGGTCCTTTCAAGCCAACTAGTAGGAATAGTGAAAGGTACTTCATTACCTTTACCGACGATTTTAGTCGATATGGGTATGTTTATCTAATGAAACACAAACATGAAGCCTTTGAAATGTTCAAAGAATTTCAAAATGAAGTACAAAATCAGCTCGACCGAACAATCAAGGTACTCCGCTCCGATAGAGGAGGCGAATACCTAAGTGAAGCTTTTCAAAGTCATCTTAGAGATTGTGGAATTATTTCACAGCTCACTCCTCCTGGAACTCCTCAACATAACGGAGTATCCGAGAGGAGGAATCGAACACTGTTGGACATGGTTCGATCAATGATGGCACGAAGCTCACTACCGCCATCATTTTGGGGATATGCGCTACTCACAGCGGCTCGTATTTTGAATATGGCCCCGACCAAAAAGGTGGATCGAATACCCTATGAAGTGTGGCATGGAAAGGTTCCATCCTTTTCATATTTAAGGGTATGGGGATGCATAGTTTATGTTAAACGTGACACCCCAAATAAGCTTGAGGCTCGATCCATCAGGTGTATCTTCATAGGATACCCAAAGGATGATATAGGATATATATTCTATGATCCTAGTGAACAAAAGGTGTTTGTTTCACGCAAAGGATACTTCTTAGAAACTAGGTTCCTTATGGAAGGACCTAGTGAAAGGAGAGTGGAACTTGAAGAGGTTCAAGAATCACTGGATGATACACAATTGGTCGATACTAGCTTTCAACACGAGGATGTTGAAGATGATCAAATAGTTGATCATACACACGTTGCTCGCAGATCTAATAGGATTAGTCGACCTCCCAAGAAATATGGATTTCTTGTGGATGATTGCTACTTGGTCGATTCGGATGAACCGATCTCCTACAAAGATGCTATGTCACAACCTGATTGTGACAAGTGGCTTGAAGCCATGAGCGCCGAGATGCAATCCATGCACGATAACCAAGTTTGGGAATTGGTTGATCGTCCACTTAACTCCAAACTGGTTGGATGTAAGTGGGTCTTCAAAAGGAAGACCGATATGCATGGAAATTTAGATACTTACAAAGCACGACTTGTAGCAAAAGGTTTCACGCAAACTCAAGGGATTGATTATGATGAAACCTTCTCGCCGGTCGCGATGCTTAAGTCGATCAGGATATTATTTGCCATTGCAGCTCATTTTGATTATGAGATATGGCAAATGGATGTCAAAACCGCTTTTCTAAATGGATATCTTGAGGAAGATGTCCATATGGTTCAGCCTGAAGGTTTTGTCGATCCATCTAATCCTGATAAAGTTTGTAAGTTAAAGAAATCAATCTATGGGTTGAAACAAGCATCACGGATGTGGAATCATCGTTTTAATGAAGAAATCAAAGCGTTTGGTTTCGTCCAAAACGGTGATGAGGCGTGTGTGTATAAATGGGCTAGTGGGAGTATAATCATTTTCCTTATTTTGTATGTCGATGATATACTTTTATTTGGAAATGATATACCAAGTATGGAAAACGTTAAAGCGTGGTTAAGTAGTCGTTTCTCAATTAAGGATCTTGGAGAAGCGACATATATCTTGGGAATAAAGGTCTATAGGAATAGACAAAGGAAATTGATCGGACTCAATCAAAGTGCGTACATTGATAAAATCCTGAAAAGGTTCAGGATGGAAAACTCTAAGAAAGGTTTGGTACCTATTCCTAGAGGAACCGTGTTGAGCTCATCCCAAAGTCCTAGCTCTAAGGAAGAGCAGGATAGGATGAAGCATGTTCCTTATGCTTCGGCAATAGGATCTATTATGTATGCAATGATGTGCACCAGACCGGACGTCTCGTATGCTTTAAGCATAACGAGTAGATACCAGCACAACCCAGGTGACAGTCATTGGATGGCTGTCAAGAATATATTAAAATACCTTAGAAGGACTAAGGATATGTTTTTAATATATGGGTCTGGTGAGGAGGAACTCGTCGTAAAGGGTTACGTGGATGCGAGTTTCCAAACTGACCGAGATGATTCTCGATCACAGTCGGGATATGTCTTCATTTTGAATGGAGGCGCTGTCTCTTGGAAGAGTTCGAAGCAGGATGTTGTCGCGTTATCCACTACAGAATCTGAGTACATCGCCGCTTCAATGGCAGCCCAAGAGGCTGCATGGATGAAAAAGTTCATCATGGATCTAGGGATTATCTCTTCCATTCAGGAGCCCCTAGAGATATTCTGTGACAATGAGGGTGCTATTGCACAGATCAAGGAGCCTCGTGCTCATCAGAAAACGAGGCACATTGAGCGCAGATTCAACTACATAAGGGATGAAGTTGAAAAGAGAAAGATATGTATTCATAAAGTTCATACCGATCAAAATATTGCGGACCCACTCACGAAGCTCCTCGATAGGCCAAAGCATGAGGGTCATGTTTGTGCATTAGGACTTCGGTATTCTAGTGAGTGGATTTAATCTGTGTTTAGTGTTTATATAAGAACGAATGTAATGGGTATCTCATGAAATTAATTATGTTTTAATTATTCAATGAGTTATGTTCTATATTTGCATGTTTAATCCATGAATGACTTATGTTGTTCTAAACGTCCGTAGTCGATCATGCTTGTGGGAACAAGTATGAAGGTAAGACTATTATGAACCCGGATTGGTTGATATTCATGTGATGAATATAAGGCATAGGTTTGCCACCAAGGTTCATAGATATTTGTGGGACACAAATATTGGACATGATCCGCTCTCAAGGATCACTGCATGGAGTTAGTGCAACTGATCATAAGTAATCCTTGAGTAAAGGCGAGTATCATTGTGTCCTTTGACCTGAGATGCATATTGGATCTGGTTTCTCATCAAGTCTGATAACTTGACTCTCTTCTTTGTTTTTCGGTAACACGATGACGTAAAAGAAAGAGCTCAGATATCATACGAGATGTCAACAAGGATGTATGCAGTCAAGATGGGATTTGTTCCTCTTATGTGTTGAGAGTTTAGATGTCTAAGGCCTGTTAAGTTAAATCATTGAGAGAATGATCACTCTGTGTCTCTTCGATTTGACAGGACATCTAGTAACAAAGAGATGTAATGATAAGACTTACCTATATCATATCAAGTATGGACTTGAAGGGGATGATGTTATTGAATGGCACTTAGTCAAACACACTAGGGGTGGTGACCTGTTGTTAGGCGGTATTCACCATTAGCATTAACTTCTTATGAGTCACGTGCAAGTGGGAGATTGTTGGAATACCGTATGCCCGAGACACATAATTAGGTTAATGTGGCTAGTCATGTTTGATCCAAGTCGGGTCATACCCAATAACGAGTTAGACACACACCAATTATGTATTTGTTAAGATAAGATCTATAAGACAAATACAGAACACGATACATTCAGAAATTCGGGTTTCTGAATATTTACTTGAAAGTGTTAAATAAATTAATCGGTTAATTTATTTATTCAAATAATTATTATTGGAATGATTATTTAACTATGTATTCTTTTATAAAATGGTTTATAAAAGATGGGGTGTTTATATATTTTATAAAGTATAAAATAAATAAAATAAAAAAAAAAAAAAAAAAAAAAAAAAAAAAAAATTATTATTGGGGCCGGTTTTAGGGTGGGCCCCACACCCCACTAACTTGATCAAAATCATTAACATGCAAGCATGGAGGATTGAGTGTTGTACTAGACATAATCCCTAACTCCATACTTCCTTGGTTTTATAAATGATGAAAAGATCAAATATACACAACACTTTTTCAAGTAACCAAAAAAACCAAACTTCTTCCTTTCTTTCTTTCTTGTTTACGGCCAAAAGAAAAAGAAGGGCTCGGGTCTCGTTTTTCGTGTTCAAGCTTCCTAGCATAGCTCGGTGTGTGTTGGAGGCTCGGGGTATATTCCGTTTGAGGGTTTTCCTTTGAAAGTCTAGCATTCACATCATCATCTTCTTCAACCTTCCACTAAACTCTTAAAGGGTTAAGATTGTAAGTGTTTATATGCTTTGATAGTTTAGTTATTCCCGTATCATTTGATCCTTGCTTCGGGTTTCTAGTAAATAGATTATTGGTAATCTTGAAATGAATAAACTAGGTTGTTCATATGTTTAGTTTGTCTATCACGTTTCCGCATATATTATAACTAGTTAATCGGTTAACTAAGTTTGTTAAATCCTATAGAAACCCAACAAGAAATGGCTTGATTGTGGGTATAACTTGCTTGGTGTGGTGTTGATGTGCTTGTAAGTGTTGTATCTAGCGGCTAGCAAAGGCTAGAAACCGAGATCCTTGCGATCTAAAGCTAGAAAACACAAAATAGTTCGGTTTTCGTGTGTATATGAATTATGGACAGATTGTTGTGTGCTTAGAGTTGGGTCACGAAATTTCACAGAGATGATCTACACATGAAAATAAGATATCTGTGAATTTTTGGTAATTTTTGGATAAAAGATGAATATTTGGTGAATTTAATGCTCGGTTTTGGCCAAAAATAGTGAAAAATAGAAAAACATGATGAAAAATTCCGGAAAATTTAAGATAAGCTTTTTATAACATATAAAAGTCACCCACAAAATTTTAGCTCAGTTGGAAAAGTCTAAGTAGGCTTTTCGGTGAAACGAGTTCTAGGGCTTTCTAGCTCGGTTTTGGGTGAAAATGGCTTGAAAAATAAGTTTTAAACTCTGGAAAAATTCCAGGAAGTTATGAGGGTGATAGAGATCATCCCAGAAAAATTTGGGATTTTTCTAAAGTGTTTTGGTATTTTTGACATATTTTGTGTTTTAATAAGATTTAAAAATAGATAAATAAATGTAAATATAGTAAAATAAATCTGGAAAAATTCCAGGAAGTTATGAGGATGATAGAGATCATCCCAGAAAAATTTGGGATTTTTCTAAAGTGTTTTGGTATTTTTGATATATTTAGTGTTTTAATAAGATTTAAAAATAGATAAATAAATGTAAATATAAGAAAATAAATCTGGAAAATTTTTACAAAATTCCTTACTGTCAAATTAAGTTTTGTCCAAAATTTCAAGACCCGAGACTAATCGGGTAATTATTTGTGCTAAAAGAACATAAAAACAAGTTTTTAAAGCTTAAAACGTGTAAACCGGCAAAGTTCGCATAAGCGAGCTGACTGGTACATGAAAACTCTAAAAATGGACTATTTCATAAATCTAAGTAAATTAGGTAAAAATAAATCATCCGAAAATAGTTCGGATGATTTGGGTAATTTTACCCGATTTTACCGTTTCCGGCACCGAAATGACGGAAACGGGCCCCACGGCCAAACGGGGTGTCAAACCGAGCTATAATTTCATCACTTTAACTAAATTGACTGTCAAACTTTAAGCAATGTCACAATCTGAGTCCTTAGAAGTGTCACGGGGTTAACATTGTCCCCGAATCGAGTACAGTACTGGGTTAACAATGCTCCCAGATGTACCGATTGATACGTATTTAAGTTATGGGAATTATATAGTAACGACTAGATATTATATTACAGATCCAGGCACGTAGCTGTTCCTTATATTACTCACCGACTCACAAAAGGTGAGTTTTCACGAGCCCCTTTTTAATGAATTGTTTTAATTATATTTTCCCGGGGCGGAAAACATGTCTTATTTAAAGTATTTAAGTACATACCGATCGTATGGAAATACTTGTACATTTATATATATATGGACTGATGCACAGAATATATAAAATGTTTATCATGTGTTATTGTTCTGGGGTAACATAGTTCCCAGGGGTTATTATTGTTCTGGGGTAACATAGTTCCCAGGGGTTATTATTGTTCTGGGGTAACATAGTTCCCAGGGGTATTTATTGTTCTGGGGTAACATAGTTCCCAGGGGTTATTATTGTTCTGGGGTAACATAGTTCCCAGAAAGTTAATGGAAATGTTCTGGGGTAACATAGTTCCCAGCATGATTATATTGTTAATAAATGATTATTAAAATGATTTGTCAGTGTTTACTTAAATTAGTGAAACTCACCAACTATTCGTAGTTGACCCGTTTTCTTTACATGTTTTCTAGGTATGCCCAAGTTGGAATGATTGATATGTGCTTAACTATCTGTGCTACCTGTTGGAAGCTTGCTGCTCTAAGTTTTGTAATGAATTTATTAATGTCTTATCGGTAAAATATGTGTGTAACACCTAGACAGTAATGAAACTCGCAACAATGTAATATGTTATAAATTAATGTAGTGGTATTTTCTTTATAAGCAATGCTGTTGATATCAGATGTGTCTGTTGCATCCCGTGTACGTTTCCGCTGCGGTTACGGGGTGTTACACAACCAATCGGATTTATAATATTTAAGATAAGCTGAAAGCAGCGCGAGATTGGCAAAGGATTTATGCCACCATTCAAAGGAAACCATTGTCGCTGGAAAGAGGTGACAAGGTATTTTTAAGGCATCACCTTAGAGAGGTGATATGAGGTTTAGCAAAACCGAAAATAGCTCCTAATTATGCAGGACCTCATGAGACTATCTCCATGATTGGTCACTTAGTTTATTGATTAAAGTATTCCAGGGGCTAAGTACTATACATAATGTTTTGCCATGTATACGGATTGAAAAGTGCCTAAGCGATAAGGCAACGAAAGTACTAGTAATAGAGGTACTCATAGAAGACATGCTTGATATCATAAATAATTCCGTTGAGATAGTAGACGGGAAAACAAAACAGTTTGGACACACCAAGCTTTATTGATTAAGATTAAGTTGAATTCACAGCGAGGACCAGATTATACCTGGTAACGCGAGGGTGAATCTTGAAGCAAAAACCCCCACCTTTTCCCTCGGAAGGAGATAGTGGACGTGTAAAATTTCGAGGACGAAATTTCTTAACGGGGGGAGAATGTAACGATTCCGACGAAACCCGGTATACCCTAACCGGTAGACAATAGTTACGTCATATTTAATGTCGGAAACATGAATTACCATGGTAATTATACGAGAATACATGGTTCATTGTATTGATTGTACGTGAATATATAATTCACCGTATTGAATATGCGATCAAACGATCGATAGTTATTGAAGCCCGAATGAATCGAGGGTTCAATTATAGACGAGATATATGATATTTAGTGATGTTACGAAGTATTAAAGCTTCGGGATAAGTGGATTAAAGCACAGAAAAAGGATTTCGATTTAATAGTACGTCGGTACGTTAAACGAAACCTTTAATACCAAACCGAGCAAGAGACGATCGATCAAGCCGAAAAAGATGCGTAATAATTAATAATATGACGTTTTAAGTTAATAAATGTCATGGTTTAAGTTTTAAATCGGTTTTATATAAATTTCATTTTTAAGCCGAAAAACGACCGTTTTAGCCTCGTTTTAAGCCGAATTAAACGTTTAAACCGAAAAACGAACTGAACCAGATTATCCAAAACATTATCCAGATTACGAGAATCTGAATATGTGGCTTAAAATGAAGATGTGGGTCCCACCCCACCCTCCAAAGGGGTCCGATCGGACCATCTCACCCCATTTCATTTCATTTTCTTTTTTTCACAAACTTAACTCAACAATCTTCATTTCTCTCAAGTTCTTGAGCCAAAACCCGAGACCCTAGCAAGGAGAAACCAAGGTAAAGATCGTATTATGTACGTGTTTATGTTCGTTTCTTGAGTTTTCTTGCAAGAAAATGAGGTTTCAATGATGAAAACCGATTCTTACATGATCAAGTGATGTATACGGGTTATACAAGAGATCTTGGTCCAAGAAATGAGTTAAACGAATCAAAAACGAATTTTTACGGTTAAATCCTTGTTTTTGGGATCATAACCGAAACCATGAAAGAAATGGCTTGATCGTGAGTGTAACTTGCTTGGTATTGTGGTATGTTGTTTGTAGGCTCTGTATTTAGTGGTAGATAAGGCGGAAAGATGAGTTTGTAGCTTGTAGTGGCGGAAAACGAAAGGTATATTCGGTAATGTTCGGTTTTGGGAAATTTGGACAGATTGTTGATGCTTTAGAGTTAGGTCATGAAATTTTACAGGGATGTTCTACACATGAAAATAAGAGTTCTGTGAATTTTTAGTAATTTTTGGACAAAGGATGAATATTTGGTGAATTTAATGCTCAGTTTTGGCCAAAAATGGCGAAAAATAGTTAAATACTATGAAAAATTATGGAAAATTGCAGATAAGCTTTTATATCATGTATAAGTCACACACAAAATTTGAGGTCAGTTGGAGAAGTCTAAGTAGGCTTTTCGGTTAAACGAGTTCTAGGGTGTTCTCGCTCGGTTTTAGTAAAAAGGGCATGTAAAAGAATATTTTGGTTCTGGAAAAAATTACAGGGGACTATGTGGATGGCAGGGGACATCCAGGAAAAATTTGGGATTTTTCTAAGATCGTTTGGTATTTACGACATATTTAGTGTTTAAATGGTGTTTAAAAATAGATAAATAAATTTTAAATATAGAAATTAATTCTGGAAATATTTTTATAAAATTCCCCACTGTTAAAAAGTGATTTGTGCAAAATTTCAAGATCCGAGAGTAAACGGATAAGTATTTGTGCTAATTATCAAACTTTTAAAGTTAAAACGCGTAAACCGGTGAAGTTCGCTTAAGCGAGCTGACTGGTGTATAAAAACCCTAAAATGGACTATTTTCATATAATTGAGTTAAACAAGTAAAAATGAATCATCCGAAAATAATTCGGATGATTTGGGTATTTTTAACCGATTTAACAGTTTCCGGTACGCCAAAGACGGAAACGGGTCCCGCGGTCAATCGGGGCGTCTAAACCGAGTACTAATTTCACCACTTTAATTAAATTATCAGTCAACAACTATTTTCGGGTCGTGTGTGACCAAACTCATTTTGAAACATAAAATTGGATAACCGTGCAAGGCACGCAAAACGGGGAAAACAAGCTATTAGAATATTTGACTGTTGAACTCTAAACGACATCACAATCTGAGTCCGGAAAAGTGTTTCTGGGTTAACCTTGCCCCCAGAACGGGTACAGTGCTGGGTTAACAGTGTCCCCAGATGTACCGGTTTAACCTGGTTAAAGTTATATTTATAATGAGTGTATAGTAACGATCGTAGGGATCATATTACAGATTGGACGTGTTAACTGATAATGATTGTTGTTACCCTGCTTGCATGTGCTAAGGTGAGTTTCACGAGCCCCTTTTTCTGAATTGTTTTCAAATATTTTCCCGGGGCGGAAGCATGTTTCTATTAAAATGTTTAAGTACATACTGAACGCATGGACTTGCGTGTGTTTATAAATATTTGATTGTACAGGAATCGTACGGAACGGGTACAGGACTGGGTTAACGGTGTCCCCAGATATCTTTGGAAGTGTTTCCGGGTTAACATTGCCCCCGGAGGGAGTACAGTACTGGGTTAACAGTGTCCCCAGGGGTTCCTAGAAGTGTTTCCCGGGTTAACATTGCCCCCGGAGTGAGTACAGTACTGGGTTAACAGTGTCCCCAGGGGTTCCTAAAAGTGTTTCTGGGTTAACATTGTCCCCGGAGTGAGTACGGTACTGGGTTAACAGTGTCCCCAGATAATATTATATTATGATATGGATTTATCATGGTTTACTAAAATTGTGAAACTCACCAACTATTCGTAGTTGACACCCGTTTTCTCACATGCTTTTCAGGTACAATTTAGATGAAGTGATTGCTTACGTGCTAAGTGCTTGATGTGTGTAAGATTTGTGTGCGGGATGTTAGGATACATTATAACAGATAGAATTATGAATCGTATTGTATGATGTGTGTATCACCTAGACGGTAATGAAAGATGAGATAATGCAATTTTGAAGTATATTAATGCATTCAGTTTTCTTTATAAACATTGTGGTTGATATCAGAGGTGTCTGTCGCATCCCGTTTACGTTTCCGCTGCGGTTGCGGGGTGTTACAATTGTTGCTCGTGATGACTCCATCTTCTCATCCGTACTAGGAAATCTGAAAACTTACAAATGATGAAACGTCTTTGAAAAACCTTGGATTATTGATCTTGATCAACTTTTCCTTAACTTGAGTCTTTTACTTGATTTGAAGCTAACCATTTGCAATGAAATTCAAAGATTTTTTTACTCCCCCAATTTCGTTGCAATTGTCTTTAATAAATGTGTCTTCAAATCAAGTGTGGGTGAAGCAATCTTGATCATCCTCATCAAGATTGTAAAAATCTCAGATAAACATATTCAAAAGTTGGTTGACACTAAAAGTGATTAAATCCTTAAGCTTGGTCAACACTTGTTCTTGTAAAGCTTTTTATGAAGTCGTGAAATTGGGTGAGGTTTGAATTCCATAAGCTTGTTGATGATTGGAGAAAAATTACTAAAATACCCCTGGTTTATATCTTCCGTAGAGAACAGCTTGGTCAAACGGTCAACGGCACCAAAAATCTCAAAAGTTTCTTCAAAACTTTGAAATGTTTCACAAACTCTGTTTCCTAGCACACAATGTGCTTGGGAGCACCTTCCTAGCACAAAGTATGCTTGGTTTCATTTCCAAGCACAAATCATACTCTGATTCAATTTCCAAACACAAAGTGTACTCGGAAGCAAAGTGTACTCGGAAAGCAAAGTGTGCTCGGAAGCAAAGTGTACTCGGAAGGCAAAGTGTGCTCGGAAGCAAAGTGTACTCGGAAAGTGTAACGATTCCGACGAAATCAGGTATACCCTAACCGATAGACGTTAGTTACGCAATATGTAATGTCGGGTACATGAGTTACCATGGTAATCATACGAGAATACATGGTTCATTGTATTGATTGTACGTGAATATATAATTCACCGTATTGAATATGTGATCAAACGATCGATAGTTATTGAAACCCGAATGAATCGAGGGTTCAATTATAGACAAGATATATGATATTTAGTGATGTTACGAAGTATTAAAGCTTCGGGAGAAGTGGATTAAAGCACAGAAAAAGGATTTCGATTTAATAGTACGTCGGTACGTTAAACGAAACCTTTAATACCAAACCGAGCAAGAGATGATCGATCAAGCCGAAAAAGATGCACAATTATTAATACTATGATGTTTTACGTTAATAAATGTCATGGTTTAAGTTTTTAAATCGGTTTTATATAAATTTCATTTTTAAGCCGAAAAACGACCGTTTTAGCCTCGTTTTAAGCCGAATTAGACGTTTAACCGAAAAACGAACTGAACCAGATCATCCAAAACATTATCCGGATTACGAGAATCCAAATATGTGGCCTAAAATGAAGAGGTGGGTCCCACCCCACCCCCTCACTATGTCCGATCGGACTACATCACCCCAAAACATTTCATTTTCTTTTTTTCACAACACAATTCAACAAACCTCCAATTCTCTCAAGACCAAGAGCCAAAAACCGAGATTTTTGACAAGAAAACCAAGGTAAAATTGTGTTATGTACGTGTTTATGTTCGTTTCTTGAGTGTTCTTGCAAGGAAATGAGGTTTCCAAGTGAAAAAGGGTGAAAACCCGAGATGGAACCGATTCTTGCATGATCAAGTGATGTATACGGGTTATACAAGGGATCTTGGTCCAAGAAAGGAGTTAAACGAACCAAAAACGAATTTTTACGGTTAAATCTTTGTTTTTAAAGCATAACCGAAACCATGAAAGAAATGGCTTGATTGTGGGTGTAACTTGCTTGGTGTGGTGTTATTATGCTTGTAGGTGTTGTATCTAGTTGCTAGCAAAGGCTAGAAAGCGAGATTCTTGCGGTTTGAAGCTAGAAACACAAGGTAGTTCGGTTTTGTATGATTTATGTATTTTGGACAGATTGTGGCTCGTTTGGAGTTAGGTCATGAAATTTTACAGAGGTGTTAGATACATGAAAATATGAGTTCTGTGAATTTTTGGTAACTTTTGGACAAAGGATGAATATTTGGTGAATTTAATGCTCGGTTTTGGCCAAAAATGGTGAAAAATAGTTAAATATCATGAACAATTCTGGAAAATTGCAGATAAGCTTTTCATATCATGTATAAGTCACACACAAAATTTTAGGTCCGTTGGAGAAGTCTAAGTAGGCTTTTCGGTTAAACGAGTTCTAGGGATTTCTAGCTCGGTTTTAGTAAAAAGGGCATGTAAAAGAATATTTTGGTTCTGGAAAAATTACAGGGGACTATGTGGATGGCAGGGGACATCCAGGAATAATTTGGGATTTTTCTAAGATCGTTTGGTATTTACGACATATTTAGTGTTTTAATGGTGTTTAAAAATAGATAAATAAATTTTAAATATAAGAATTAATTCTGGAAATATTTTTATAAAATTCCCCACTGTTAAAAAGTGATTTGTGCAAAATTTCAAGATCCGAGAGTAAACGGATAATTAATCGTGCTAATTATCAAACTTTTAAAGTTAAAACGCGTAAACCGGTGAAGTTCGCTTAAGCGAGCTGACTGGTGTATAAAAACCCTAAAAATGAACTATTTTCATATAAATGAGTTAAACAAGTAAAAATAAATCATCCGAAAATAATTCGGATGATTTGAGTAATTTTAACCTATTTTAACAGTTTCCGGTACGCTAAAGACGGAAACGGGTCCCGCGGCCAAACGGGGCATCTAAACCGAGCTCAAATTTCACAAATTTAATTAAAATATCAGTAACAACTATTTTCGGGTCGTATGTGACCAAACTCATTTTTGAAAACATAAAGACGGATAACCGTGCTAGGCACGCAAAACGAGAAAACAAACTAATGGTAGTTTTGACTAAAGAACTCTAAGTGATATCACAATCTAAGTCCTGAGAAGTGTTTCGGGGTTAACATTTTCCCCGGATCGTGTACGGTACAGGGTTAACAGTGTCCCCAGACGTACCGGTTAACACGAATTTAAGTTATATTAATAGAAATTGTGTAGTAACGACTTAGGGATCGTATTACAGATCCGGACCGGTAGCCGCGCACAGTATTACATCTTTACTCACGAAAAGGTGAGTTTCACGAGCCCCTTTTTACTGAACTGTTTTAAATATTTTCCCGGGGCGGAAAGTATGTTTTTATCAAAGTGTTTAAGTACATGCCGATCGCATGGAAATAAATGTATTTATATAATGTTTATTGTACGGGAATCGTACGGTAATGTATTAAGATGGTAATTGTCTGAGTTGCTAATATTGTAAGGCCCGAAACAGTGTTCTGGGTTAACAGTGTCCCCAGAGGTTATTAAATGTATTTCTGGGTTAACAGTGTCCCCAGAGGTTATTAAATGTGTTTCTGGGTTAACAGTGTCCCCAGAGGTTATTAAATGTGTTTCTGGGTTAACAGTGTCCCCAGAGGTTATTAAATGTGTTTCTGGGTTAACAGTGTCCCCAGAGGTTATTAAATGTGTTTCTGGGTTAACAGTGTCCCCAGAGGTTATTAAATGTGTTTCTGGGTTAACAGTGTCCCCAGAGGTTATTAAATGTGTTTCTGGGTTAACAGTGTCCCCAGAGGTTATTAGATGTGTTTCTGGGTTAACAGAGGTTTCACTTGTAGGCTCAGCATAATTACATCGCTAATTTATGATTATTATAATGATTTGTCATGGTTTATTTAAATTAGTGAAACTCACCAACTATTCGTAGTTGACCCGTTTTCTTTACATGCTTTCTAGGTACACCCAAATTGGAATGAGTGATACGTGCTTGATGATGGGTGCTATTTTGTGGAAGCTTAAGGGTCTATATTTTGTATTAAACATGTTAACGTACTATCGGTAAAACTTATGTGATAACGCCTAGACGGTAACGAAACTCGGAACAATGTGATACGTTTAAATTAATGTAGTGGTGTTTTCTTTATAAGCAATGCTGTTGATATCAGTTGTGTCTGTTGCATCCCGTTTACGTTTCCGCTGCGGTTACGGGGTGTTACAGAATTTGGTATCAGAGCCATTGGTTATAAAAGAATTAGGATGTCTTTAAAAGATACCTAAAATATAACCAGTAGCTCAAGTATTATAGGATATGAATATCAACTAATAATTTATAGTGACGAGAGCTGGATGAACTTGGATGGACAAGTGGGTTATTATGGTCTGGAACATAATAACAGACTTGTCCGCACGAGGGAATTCAGGGGAAGTCACGGGGTACGTTAATAGGTAAAAATGGCAACATATGTGTAAAGTATATTATATCATTTATACGTGCTAATGTGTATATATATATGTACGTATCTTGTGGGTACATGTATTGAGAAAAAGGACCCGGATAAGGAACCGGGGGATGAAATAATAAAAGTACCGAGGATGCTGAAATTTCTAAGAGCATCGGTTGATGATGAGTCTGACTTATCGGGTCATAATTATGATAGTACCAAGTTAGATCTCTCGTTTGACATTAACCAGAAATATCTAGTAACCGTCACTCCCAACCAAAATTGATGAATCCCTTACCCTACCAACACCGGTACCGTATATCCTAATAACCCCAGATGTTCACCCGAACCGTAGACCCTCACGTACAGACGGATCCGTACCTGAACCCATTCTTATTCCATTAAGGTAAAGGAGTAAATAAATAAATAAATAAATAAAATAAAATAAAATAAAATAATATATAGAAATATATATATATGTATTGCTCACTCACAAACATATGAGACAGACCAACTTCAGATCGAGAATTACCGATTTTAGCAAACCTAGAACGCCTAAGGACATTGACTGAGCAAGTGTAGAGTTTCCCATAATAGTAATTAATAATATTTGAAGGCAACCCATGTTGCGCAATTACCTTGAACCTTGCAACTCCCTATGTTATCCTTGCATCCGTTAGGTGTCTACACCCATGTATGCTCGAATTGAATGATTACCTATACACAAAGAAGTGTTGGAATCATTATAGCATAGTTGGTTGTTCGTTCGTAGGAGGTATACTGTGTATGCCGGATATACGAATAAACACGGACATTATAACTCCGTGGTATGTAATCGTTAGGTGCTCACGGTGAGCATGTATCAGTTATGCTGACATGCAGAAGGATATTGAAATCAAGCATATTAAACATTGATCTTTGTTGAGAAAGATCTCTATGTCTGTTGGTGACAAGGGTTATGAAGCGTACTTAAAAGTTAACCGACGTCAGGTTAAGTCCATATGTTATTATACTTGTGGGACATATATACTAGATACTGGTATGTGTAATATGTATGATAATATTTGGTGTGTATGTGTACCTGCTGTTATGATTGAACTGGTAACGAGTTATACGGGAGATTAGTATTGATTACTGCGTATGGGATGAGTACGGCAGAATGACAAAAAAGAGTAACTCCAATGATGGAGATTGATATGATTCGGTTGATTGCTCAAAGATAGCAGATGGTGATACCGAATGTAGTATCACAGATCACTGCTAGTGTTGATGCAAATGTGATCGCAGAATTATAGATCGAGCAATCACATGATTATGAATATTTCAATTCTTAGTGGTATTACTAAGAGTGATAATATCCCACCGAATGCTATTATGACTACAAGTATTAGTTATAAACTAAACATGAATAGTAGTCGTAATGAATTAGATCCGGTATGAAGGATATGTTTATCGGATGTGTTAAGGGGATTATTAATAGTTTACTGATGGTAAAGGGAGGAATAGATTAGCGAGTGGATAGAAAAGATCGAAATGGTTAAGGATATTGGTAAGAGTCTAGAACATTGTGTAGTGAAGTATGCTACAGATATGTTGGTAGATTATGTTGTATCGTGATGGAACACGATGGTACAAAATAATAGTTAGAAAATTTTTGCTCAGATGATGTGGTCGGAATTTAAAATTCTTGTGCTAGAGCACTTTTATTCGAGTAATTAAACTCAGAGATTGGAAACTGAGCTATGAAAGATAGAAATGTTGTGTGCTGATCGCTTAGAACACGCTAATCGTTTGAAGGAATTGTCATGTCCGGTAACATGACTAATTACTCCTGAAATTAAGCAAAGCGAGCGCTATATTGGGAGCTAACTCCATCGATAAGGAGTATAGTCAACCCTGTAAAATATACAACCTTTGGAAGGGTTGTGTCACAAGCCAGCATTGATATATTTGACTCTATGGGAAGCGGACTGGAAGGACGTTAGGAGAGACGTCGAGTATTAAAGAGGAGAAATGATAAAGGTGTAGTGCAAGATAGACTTGTGAATAAGTAGGCATGTCCTACAACCCAGAATTATACTAAGACTAGTTCTGGTTTGAAAACAAGAACCACATGAAGGGTCCTTCCCTAACTGTGGAAAATATGGTTATCGGCAGGAAGAAGAATGTCGAGTGATAGTAGGCCACGGGTGTGGTAAAGATGGACGTAATGCCCCATTTGTAGAACCAATTGAAGCCATGTGAACCGGCAACCCCAACCCAATTATGTACAACCACTCCGAACCCAACAACTTCAATAACAATCCATCCGAAGAAATCAAATTATGCCAAACAGTTGTACTTGCTATGAATGTGGCAGTATAGAACGTTTCAAGAGAGATTGCCCAAAGTTGAACCAAGGTGTCGTGGAAGATGAACCTCATGACAAGCATCAACCTCTGATCAAGCAAGGAGCCGTGCTTTTGTGAGTAATTCAAATAAAGCACGTCATGATCCAAAAGTGGTATTAAGTGCGTTGTAGTTTTAAATCAATAGGCTTCAGTGATATTTTTACAGTCGTCGATAGAAGTTAGTTCCTGCTAACCTCCTACCCTTTGGAAAGATACCGATTAGTGAAACTATAGAACCCTATACTGTAGAATCGCTAACGGTAAATCCCTAATGGTTAACTAAATTGTACGGAATTGTCCTATTATTCTGAACGATTAACCTTTCCTTATTGACCTACGACCAGTAAAGCAAAGAAGTTTTGACGTAATAGTTAGCATGGATTGGCTAACTCAACATGAAGCAGAAATCAAATATGAAAAGAAGATGATTAGAAGCTCTCTTTCGGACGATGAAGCGATTAAATACAGAGAAAAGTGTACGGTATTATGTTGCCACTCAAATCTCATCTTGAGATGTTATAATATTTACGACAAGAAGACGTGGTGTATTTAACAAACGTGATTGCCAAAGTATTTAAAAGAAAACATATAGAAGATGTTTCGGTGATACTTAGATATCCAGAAGTTTTCCCAGAAGAACTTCCTGGATTACCGCCAACCCGACAGGTCGAATTCAGAATCGATTTAATACCTCAAGCTGGCCCTGTTGCTAAAGCATCCTACTGACTTGCACCGTCCGAGATGCAAGAATTATTCAATCAGTTACAAGAATTGTTCGATAAGGTATTATACGACCTAGTTAGTCACCATGGGGTGCACAGAGTTATTTGGGAAATGAAGGACGGAAGTGTTAGGATATGTATTGATTAGGGAGGATTGAATAAAGTGACGATCAGGAGTAGGTATTCACTTCTTCGAAGTAAATGATCTATTTAACCAATTGCAAGGGGCGATTTATTTTTAGAAAATTGATCTTAGATATAGTTATCACCAAATGAAAAATCCAAGAGGAGGACGTTGCAACAACAGCGTTCGGACTCGTTACGGCCATTATGAATTCTTAGTTATGCCTTTCGGGCTAACAAATGCGCCGGCAGCATTCATGGAACTCATGAACCGAGTCTGTAACTTTATTTTGACAAATTTGTCATAACATTCATTGATGATATTTTAATATATTCGCAACGTAAAGAAAAGCACGATCGACGGTTAAGGAAATTGTGGAAGTGTTAAGGCAAGAGGAGTTGTACGCGAAATTTTTGAAATGTGATTTTGAATAAAGAATGCATAATCCCTTGGTCATGTTGTAAAACAACAAGGATTTCACATAGACCCAAATAAGATAGAAACCATTAAAATTGTGCCAAGCGCCGATTTTAAGTCTCCCCGATGGAGACGATGGTTTTGTCGCGTATTGTGACGCATCGCGTAAAGGGTTAGGATGCGTGTTGACGCAGTATAATAAGGTTATAGCCTATGCTTCCCGACAGTTAAAAGTACACGAGAAAAATTACACTACTCACGACTTAGAACTGGGAGCGGTTATCTTCGCACTTAAAATCTGGAGACATTATCTCTACGGTACGAAGTGCACCATCTTCACCGATCATAAAATTTTGCAGCACATATTCGATCAGAAAGAACTGAATATGAGGCAACGAAGATGGGTCGAGTTGATAAGCGATTATGACTGTGACATCCGTTATCATCCCGGCAAGGCTAACGTGGTAGCCGATGCCTTGATCAGGAAAGATCGGATTAAGCCATTGCGAGTGCGAGCGCTGGGGATGATAGTCCAGTTGAACCTTTCGGACTTGATTCGAGTCGCTCAAAGTGAGGCGTTAAAAGAGGAACAATTGGAAAAGGAGGGACTTTACGGCAATGAGAAGAATTTAGAACAGCGCGTGGACTAAATTCTCTACTTCAAAAATCGGGTATGGATCCCGACCCTCCATGACCTTCGTGAATTAATCATTGACGAAGTGCATAGATCGAAATAATCCATACATCCGGGATCGGATTTGACTATTGATGATACGGATATCTGAAAGGATTTTTATTAATGGTCGAGTTTGGAGAAAGATATGGTCACGTGTGTTGGTGAATATTGAGTTATGCAAGAGATAAGGCTGCACACCGAAAACCCTAGAGAACGCCACAACGACAGAAAATTCGCCAATGATAGTGGGAATAAATTACAATGAATTCTTGCCCAAATTCATGATGATGAAATGGTAACTCGTCGTGGAGTACCATTTTCAATGATCTCAGATTGAAATAGTCATCCTACTTCCATTATTGGAAGGAGGGGAAGGAAGCATCGAGAGCTGGAAGCTTTCTATGGGTGAAGTAGTTATCACCAATTTGTTAAATTGAAAATGGGCGTCAATCAAGCCATAAGATTTGAATTGATTCGAGAAACAACCAATCGGATTTATAATATTTAAGATAAGTTGAAAGCAGCGCGAGATTGGCAAAGGACTTATGCCAACATTCGAAGAAAACCATTGTCGCAGGAAAGAGGTGACAAGGTATTTTTAAGGCATCACCTTCGAGAGGTGATATAAGGTTTGGCAAAACCGAAAATAGCCCCTTAATATATTGGACCTCATGAGACTATCTCCATGATTGGTCATTTAGCTTATCGATTAAAGTACTCCAGGGGCTAAGTACTATACATGATATTTTGCCATGTATACGGATTGAAAAGTGCCTATGCGATGAGGCAACGAAAGTACTAGTAATAGAGGTACTCATAGAAGACATGCTTGATATCATAACTAATTCCGTAGAGATAGTAGACGGGAAAACTAAACAGTTTGGACATACCAAGCTTTATTAATTAAGATTAAGTGGAATTCACAGCGAGGACCAGATTATACTTGGTAACGCGAGGGTGAATTCTGAAGGAAATACCCCCCACCTTTCTCTCGAAAGGAGATGGTGGGCGTGTAAAATTTCGAGGACGAAATTTCTTAACGGGGGGAGAATGTAACGATTCCGACGAAATCAGGTATACCCTAACCGATAGACGTTAGTTACGTTATATGTAATGTCGGGTACATGAGTTACCATGGTAATCATATGAGAATACATGGTTCATTGTATTGATTATACGTGAATATATAATTCACCGTATTGAATATGCGATCAAACGATCGATAGTTATTGAAACCCGAATGAATCGAGGGTTCAATTATAGACGAGATATATGATATTTAGTGATGTTACGAAGTATTAAAGCTTCGGGAGAAGTGAATTAAAGCACTGAAAAAGGATTTCGATTTAATAGTACGTCGGTACGTTAAACGAAACCTTTAATACCAAACCGAGCAAGAGATGATCGATCAAGCCGAAAAAGATGCACAATTATTAATACTATGATGTTTTAAGTTAATAAATGTCATGGTTTAAGTTTTTAAATCGGTTTTATATAAATTTCATTTTTAAGCCGAAAAAACGACCGTTTTAGCCTCGTTTTAAGCCGAATTAGACGTTTAACCGAAAAACGAACTGAACCAGATCATCCAAAACATTATCCGGATTACGAGAATCCAAATATGTGGCCTAAAATGAAGAGGTGGGTCCCACCCCACCCCCTCACTATGTCCGATCGGACTACATCACCCCAAAACATTTCATTTTCTTTTTTTCACAACACAATTCAACAAACCTCCAATTCTCTCAAGACCAAGAGCCAAAAACCGAGATTTTTGACAAGAAAAACCGAGGTAAAATTGTGTTATGTACGTGTTTATGTTCGTTTCTTGAGTGTTCTTGCAAGGAAATGAGGTTTCCAAGTGAAAAAGGGTGAAAACCCGAGATGGAACCGATTCTTGCATGATCAAGTGATGTATACGGGTTATACAAGGGATCTTGGTCCAAGAAAGGAGTTAAACGAACCAAAAACGAATTTTTACGGTTAAATCTTTGTTTTTAAAGCATAACCGAAACCATGAAAGAAATGGCTTGATTGTGGGTGTAACTTGCTTGGTGTGGTGTTATTGTGCTTGTAGGTGTTGTATCTAGTTGCTAGCAAAGGCTAGAAAGCGAGATTCTTGCGGTTTGAAGCTAGAAACACAAGGTAGTTCGGTTTTGTATGATTTATGTATTTTGGACAGATTGTGGCTCGTTTGGAGTTAGGTCATGAAATTTTACAGAGGTGTTAGATACATGAAAATATGAGTTCTGTGAATTTTTGGACAAAGGATGAATATTTGGTGAATTTAATGCTCGGTTTTGGCCAAAAATGGTGAAAAATAGTTAAATATCATGAACAATTCTGGAAAATTGCAGATAAGCTTTTCATATCATGTGTAAGTCACACACAAAATTTTAGGTCCGTTAGAGAAGTCTAAGTAGGCTTTTCGGTTAAACGAGTTCTAGGGATTTCTAGCTCGGTTTTAGAAAAAAGGGCATGTAAAAGAATATTTTGGTTCTGGAAAAATTACAGGGGACTATGTGGATGGCAGGGGACATCCAGGAAAAATTTGGGATTTTTCTAAGATCGTTTGGTATTTACGAAATATTTAGTGTTTAAATGGTGTTTAAAAATAGATAAATAAATTTTAAATATAAGAATTAATTCTGGAAATATTTTTATAAAATTCCCCACTGTTAAAAAGTGATTTGTGCAAAATTTCAAGATCCGAGAGTCAACGGATAATTAATCGTGCTAATTATCAAACTTTTAAAGTTAAAACGCGTAAACCGGTGAAGTTCGCTTAAGCGAGCTGACTGGTGTATAAAAACCCTAAAAATGAACTATTTTCATATAAATGAGTTAAACAAGTAAAAATAAATCATCCGAAAATAATTCGGATGATTTGAGTAATTTTAACATATTTTAACAGTTTCCGGTACGCTAAAGACGGAAACGGGTCCCGCGGCCAAATGGGGCGTCTAAACCGAGCTCAAATTTCACAACTTTAATTAAAATATCAGTAACAACTATTTTCGGGTCGTATGTGACCAAACTCATTTTTGAAAACATAAAGACGGATAACCGTGCTAGGCACGCAAAACGAGAAAACAAACTAATGGTAGTTTTGACTAAAGAACTCTAAGTGATATCACAATCTAAGTCCTGAGAAGTGTTTCGGGGTTAACATTGTCCCCGGATCGTGTACGGTACTGGGTTAACAGTGTCCCCAGACGTACCGGTTAACATGAATTTAAGTTATATTAATAGAAATTGTGTAGTAACGACTTAGGGATCGTATTACAGATCCGGACCGGTAGCCGCGCACAGTATTACATCTTTACTCACGAAAAGGTGAGTTTCACGAGCCCCTTTTTACTGAACTGTTTTAAATATTTTCCCGGGGCGGAAAGCATGTTTTTATCAAAGTGTTTAAGTACATGCCGATCGCATGGAAATGAATGTATTTATATAATGTTTATTGTACTGGAATCGTACGGTAATGTATTAAGATGGTAATTGTCTGAGTTGCTAATATTGTAAGGCCCGAAACAGTGTTCTGGGTTAACAGTGTCCCCAGAGGTTATTAAATGTATTTCTGGGTTAACAGTGTCCCCAGAGGTTATTAAATGTGTTTCTGGGTTAACAGTGTCCCCAGAGGTTATTAAATGTGTTTCTGGGTTAACAGTGTCCCCAGAGGTTATTAAATGTGTTTCTGGGTTAACAGTGTCCCCAGAGGTTATTAAATGTGTTTCTGGGTTAACAGTGTCCCCAGAGGTTATTAGATGTGTTTCTGGGTTAACAGAGGTTTCACTTGTAGGCTCAGCATAATTACATCGCTAATTTATGATTATTATAATGATTTGTCATGGTTTATTTAAATTAGTGAAACTCACCAACTATTCGTAGTTGACCCGTTTTCTTTACATGCTTTCTAGGTACACCCAAATTGGAATGAGTGATACGTGCTTGATGATGTGTGCTATTTTGTGGAAGCTTAAGGGTCTATATTTTGTATTAAACATGTTAACGTACTATCGGTAAAACTTATGTGATAACGCCTAGACGGTAACGAAACTCGGAACAATGTGATACGTTAAATTAATGTAGTGGTGTTTTCTTTATAAGCAATGCTGTTGATATCAGATGTGTCTGTTGCATCCCGTTTACGTTTCCGCTGCGGTTACGGGGTGTTACAGAAAGCAAAACACTTGTGATTTTTCAATTTTTAGCACTAGCACAAAGTGTACCCGGAAGCACTTTCCTAGCACAAAGTGTACCCGGAAATCAAAACACTTGTGATTTTTCAATTTTCAACTAGCACAAAGTGTGCTCGGAAGTACAAGTGTGCTCGGATTACTTAGTGCTCGGAAACAAAAGTGTGCTCGGATTACTTAGTGCGTTTTCATTTTCCACCAAACATGCTCGGGAGCAAAAGTGTGCTCGGGAGCAAGGTGTGCTCGACACAAACTTGAGTTTTCTCTTCACAAGCATAATTGTTCATGGCAAAACAAAGTATGCTCGAGAAAGAGTCTGCTCGAATAAATAACAAAGTGTGCTCGAGACTTAAAGATAGTTTTCTTGAGAAGACAAAGGACATGCTCTGGGTTTCACAAAGTGTGCTCGAATTTGATGTGCTCGATATAAGATGTGCTCGAAATAACCTGTGCTCGAGCCAAACAAAGATGTGCTTGGGCAAAACACCTCCTGTGCTCGAAGCAGCACTTAGTCATTTTCCATACTCGAGTCCAATCTTATTTTTTCATAGTGTGCTCGAGACATCAAAACTTCATTTCTGCGTCATCAGTCACTAATTTGCCCTTGCAGAACCTGCTCGAATATTCACTTTGCATCTGCTGTGTCACACCCTCAAAATCCACTAACGGAGTTTTACCGTCAGAGGGTGTGAACTAACATGATCGGAATCATTAGTTATAATCAAACCATAAAACAAAGTTTCAAAACCATGAAAAAGTTTACGAGTAATTAAATGCGGAAGCGTAAAACCATAGAAAACAATGTTACGTCACGCAGGACGACCTAAAACCCAATGATAACAGTTTAAAAAAATAAGTTTGCATAATTAAAATGTTTCAAGCAACGCATGTTCCTAAACCGCGCGCCCGCCTCGGCTACCTGAGAATAACATACTAAAAGTGTCAACACAAGGTTGGTGAGTTCACAAGTTATATAAAAATAAAGCGTTTAGCGTTTGCGTTCAGCATTTTGCGTTCAGCGTTTTGCGTTACAACGTTTTGCGTTACAGCGTTTTGCGTTACAGTGTTTTGCGTTACCAGATAGTGTTATGTCAATTATATATCTATAGGTAGCTAGCCTATAAAACAAGTATCACTAAGTGTTCGACACCGAAGCTGACTGTTTATCATTTGCCTTGCCACCAGGTCATCCAGACCATGGTATGTGTTTAGCCAAGATTACACCCGCTCGACCTCCAGTCGAGTTTAGCGTTGGGTGGGGTTTGTCAAACCCAGTAGTACTACTCAACAGTGACTCGCTATTATCCAAATATTAAACGGTTCGATGTGAATGAAGGACTTTAGTTATTGCGTTTGCCACTTAGTCTTTACAAGTGATATATAATCTATATTAACAAAATCTTAAATGCGTTTCGGAGTATGTTATCTCCCCCAAGTGAAAAGCGTTTAAAAAAAGTTTAAAAGGAGAAAGTGAAACTCACTGTTTGCGAAGAAATTCCCAAATTAAATCACCAAGATGCGCGTCACAGAAAAACTCTTTCTAGCGTTCTAAAACAACAAAGAGATTTTTCTAAGTGTCGGAATATTATCGAGTCTCTAGACCCGGCACATAATACCTATGCACATAACATGTTTCGTGTTTCGTTTGTGAATCGTGTGTGACTTTAACAAATACATTTGTGATACGATACGTGTGTGAGCAATTATTTATGTGTCATGTATTAATAATGTACATAACTAGCAATTATTCCCCGCAAGGGCAATTTGATCAAAACACGACAACTATTTAGCAAGTATTCCCCGCAGCGGCAATTTGGTCAAAACATAACAATTAACTAGCAATTATCATGTTTCATGCATTTTCACAAAATTCAGCAGCTAGTTTCACCGAGACAGAAATTCTACTTGAAAGATTGTACTATCTCACCGATCACAGCATCACAATTAATTTACCAAAAATCATCACAAAAGCATATATGTCTTAGGTTTCCAGAACATATTTTATTATATTTTTATTCCACATAGGTTTCTCACAATCATCAAATCATTACAGCAAACTCATAACAGTCAAATTCATGCGCAACAGAATGTTATTTGCAATTCCTGTTAAACGAAAAATCCAATAAATGCAAGACCACTTGGGTTAGGTTCCTAACTCAATAGGTCAACTTCCAGAAGTGGAACCAACCCAATTGGTCTCGTAGTTCTTGAGATATAACATTTACAAAACAACCTAACAGCAGGTCTAACAACTCAGCTTTGCACAATGTTTTTGTAAAATCATAAAAGTTAACCTCTACTTGTCCAAAAAATACAAGTTTATATTCTTTAGAAACTAGACTCAACCTAGTTTACTGTAGTATCAATAATCTCAACCAATTTTCACATTTACACTTCGTTACAGTCAATTAAACATCAATAACACAATCTGTCCAGAAACTGTTTGCATCCAAAGTCAACATATTAACTATCTATGGACCATCACGCATTCATATAACACTCTAGACTCCATAATCACTATCCATGCACATCAATTACACATTACATACATGATTAGGGTTTTTGTTTGAACTCAAATCAAAGACACAACAATTAACATGTAACAATATCAATTCTAGTTATCAAATCATCATCAAATCAACAACAATCATATTAACTTCATACACACACATAATCGGCCATCTAGGGTTTTCAATTAACCCATTAAACATCAAATCAAGTATAAAGGATGCATAGGGTAGTCGATTATACCTTCCTAGCACCTTAATCTTCAATCAAAAGCTTGAAATTGATTGTATATAGGTGTGTATAAGTCGACGGCAGCCAAGGTCACCAAGGGGGGGGGGGGGTTCCGATCGGGGTTTGTGTGGGAGAGAAAATAATAGTTAGGGTTTATTATTATTAGTATTTATAAAGATACTATGTTACACTCAAGTCCCTCAACTTTCGATTGTTGCTTTTCTAGCCTAACTAACTAGTTCTAGTACATTGAGTTAACGTTTATAACCATGTTATCACATAACACATAAGTCTAACACATAATTATCACATAATTACTGTTTTGACGTTTTTCGTTTATTCATCAATCGTTTGCGTCAACTCGTTTGCGTTTCGGTGCAATTCCCGAAACACTACACATGTAGTAAGTGTTAAGCGTCATTTAAACCCTAGTTTAAATGTAATGAGGTGTGCGTTATAGATTCAGTGATCTTAAGTTTGAATTGACGGAGTTGAGTTAACGGAGTTAACCTGAAATTGACGATTGTCACATGCTGCAACAAACAATGATGAAATTGCCTTTAGTACCTGTTCATTCTTGACTTGTACTTTCTCCTTATCAGTTTGTACCATCGGCAATATTTTTCAACAAACATCTACTGTTTTTGCAGCACGAGCACACAAAACCCTAATTTTTCAAATCCAGAAACAAGTTTCGTAATCTGAAATTAATCACTATAGCCCTATCCAAGTCATCTCGAAATCAAAGAAACCTATCTTCATATCATAATCAACCTTTTCAGATCTAGAAATAATCAGATAAACAGTGTTGCCCCAAAACGAGCAAAATAACACTGTTACATCAGATCTGGACTGTTCTGACCAAATAAACATGAAATTGATGTTGGATCTCCAAACGAGTCATCAACCCAAACATCAATTCATATACTTTTCTTCGAATCATCAAATAATTTCAAAATCCCCAAAAATAATTTCAACGAACTTCATCGTTTAACGTCCATGGTGGATTCAAGAGCGAAATGAATCTGTTCAGCGGTTAGTCTGAATGATTCAGTAACCCAGGCTCTGATACCAATTGTGAGGTCCGAGCCCCGGTGCGGAAGCGTGAATAATAGTCAATACTAATCAACGGTGTGGAGCTCGGATCTAGGGTTAGGATCGAATCTAACTCGTATTCACTCTTGAATGATGTTAGTTGGACGGATGCGGTGTATTGGGAGAGAGCCTGATTTGATTAACAATCAACAATAAAGTAGGATGAACAATTGTAATCAAAACACAAACAAGATAGAAACGGTAGTATGAAATATTAGCCGAATGATTCTCATTAAGATGAAACACTCATACATACATTCATACATACAATCAATTAAGAAATATCTCAGCCGCCACCAGGAGAGCTCATCCTGGAGGCAGAGACTCTCTCAAAGGGATAAAACCCTAAATCTCACATATACACAATACAGTCACTCATACTAGACAAGTGAATAAAAACATCTATTTATACTAGCCTAGCATGACTTGGTCTTCAAGCCATCCACCCTTGGTTGAGACCAAAATAATATATTTTTTACCCAAAGATTAATTCGATGCGTCGGCCTAAAATATAAGTCCCAACAATACCTTAGCGAATTAACTTAACAAATTGCCTTAATTCGTTACCTTTATCTTAACGAATTACCAAGACGAATTAACTTAACGAGTTGCCTTAATTCGTTACATTTTCCTTAACGAATTAACTTAATTCGTTACCATTTCCATAACGAATTGCTACAGTAGATTCGTTAATCTTTCTTAACAAATTAGCTACAGTAACTAACGAATCAGGTGGGTGGATCTGAACAGCTTCGCCGGAAAAACGAATTTCACCGGAAAATTCAGTTACAGTGGCCGGAATAAGCAGATCTGGCCGAAAACTGCATTTTCAAGCTGCATCCATGGTGAAATCATCAATACACCATCATAAATCATGAAATTCTACCCGAACATCCGGTTTTTCACCACGATTCCGAATCCATAATCCAAATACCTTAACAATCACTAAATCATCATAAACCGAATCAAACGTTAACATGCTCTTCCATGGTGAATCACTCAATACACCATAACTTAACACCAAATTACACAGGAAGCATCATCTTCCATCCATAAACACAAATTCACACTAAAATCCATCTATAACACACTAATTTATTCCAGATCTGACCAAACCCCGAAGAACATGAAAACTCATATTTACCTTATTGATGCATCGAGAGCAGCTCCTGCTCTGATACCAATTGAGAGAACCTTCCCGGATCTAGCCGCGTCTATGCATCGATTACGTAAGAACGATTAATACTTTAATTATTTAGATTATTGATAAATATGTGATGAATACATTATGGAGAGTAAATACATAATAACTTATGGATCTCACTTATTCTATGTGTGTGATGTCACCTAATTATGAGCATGGAACCACCTATTTATAGGCCACATGCTCCATTTACAATAAATATTTAATCTAGACTATGTAAAAATTATTCGAATGCTACGGACAACAATTTCGTTCACTAACAGATGATGATCGCTGGCACAAAAACCCCGGGTGATGACACATCGTCTATCACCACTTTATTAAACAAAACACAAGGTTACAAGGGTGGAAGCTATGATCAGCGATTACAAATATTGCTAAGTTGTGTGTACACTGCTATGATTATGGTGTAAGTCATGAATGATGTGTTGGGTTTTATACAAGATTATCAAAGTTCAAGTTAACCATATTTAACTAGAAAACGCAACGGAAGCTTAGATTTTAAAACTTGTTATGAACATACCATTATGTTAAAACTAAAAACCCGAAGCCAAGGATCAAAATTACAAGAACAAGATGCTCACAAAATGTAAATTATACCTTCTTCTACCTTTAGAAGAACAAGTGGGTTGTTGAAGGGATGGTGGATGAATGACAAGCCTCCAAAGAAGAAGACCTCAAGAGTGTGATACCCCAAGCTATTTGTGACAACACCAAGTTGTTTTGCTAGGATTTATGAACACTTAACAAGCTCACAAAAACCCCTTTTTTTCTGCTGCTGCTGCCGTGGGTTTTTGAGAGAGAAAGAGAGAGTGTTCTTGCTTGTTTTACACTTGAAATTCAAAAGGGACAAGACACAAATGCATGTGAGTTGAATGGAGGATCAAAAAGAGAGCCCTTGTTAATATGCAAAGAGCATCTAAATTTTGATTGGGTAAAACCACCACCCCCACATGGGTGGCCGGTTTTGTTTGTTTTTCTTTTTTTTTTTTTTTTTTTTTTTTTTTTTGTATTTTGTTTTAACCATTTAAAACATCTCCATTCATTTTATAAAACTCATTTTTATAAAATGTACATACATTTATATAATTATTTAACCAATTAAATAATTAATTTATATAAACAAATTATCCAGATAATTTATTTAAATCCTCAAGTGTGTTTGTTTAGAAAACCAATTTTCTAAACACGTAGTGTTCGGTATTCGTTTAATTGATCAAATCATTAAAAGAATACATTTGGTGTTGTCTAGCTTGTTATTGGGTATGACCCGACTTGGATCAAACACATTTAGCCACATTAGTATAAGTATGTGTCTCGGGCATACGTAATTCCAACAATCTCCCACTTGCACGAGATACATAGAAAATTAATGCAAGTGGTGAATACCGCCTAACAACAGTTCACCACCCCTAATGTGTTTGACGAAGTGCCATTCAATAACATCATTCCTTCAAGTCCCTTACTTGATATGATTTAGGTGAATCTATCATTATATCCCTTTGTTACTAGATGTCATGTTGGATCTAAGAGACATAGGCGATCATTCTCTTTACAATTCAACTTTATCAGGCCTTAGACATCTAAACTCTCAACACATAAGAGGAACAAATTCCATCTTGACTGTATACGCCTCTCACTATCACTTTATACTCCACCTGAGCTCATCCTTATGTACCATCTTTTACGAATAGCGAAGGGGAGAGTCAAAGTGTAATACTTGGTGAAAATCAAGACCCAGTATACATCTCAGGTCTAAGGATAATATGAAATTCTCCTTTACTCAAAATTACTAATGATCAGGTCCATTGACTCCATGTAGTAATATTGAGAGCGGGTCAGTCCAATATTCGTATCCCACAAATATCTATGAACCTTGGCAGCAAACCTATGCTCCATATTCATTCCTTATGAATATCCACCAATCCTAGTTCATAATAGTCTTGCTTCATATTTGTTCCCACAAATGTGATCGACTACGGACTTTTAGAATAAGATAACTTATTCATGGATTAAACATGCAAAATTAGAATTTAACTCAAGATTCCATAATCATATAAAAGAGTTAAATTACAAAAGTCTTTTAAACGTAAATACAAAATAGATCAAATCCAATTACTAGAATATCGAAGTCCTAAGCCACTCGCATGACGCTCATGTTTCGGTCTTTCTAGGAGCTTCGTGAATGGATCCGCAAGATTTTGATCAGTTCCAACTTTGCGAATACATATCTTTCCTTTTTCAACTTCATCCCTTATGTAGTTGAATCTCCGCTCTATGTGCCTTGTCTTTTGGTGCGAACGAGGTTCCTTGATTTGTGCAATCGCACCCTCGTTGTCACAAAAGATTTCTAGGGGGTCTTGAATGGTAGAGACCACCCCTAGATCAGTAATGAATTTCTTCAACCATGCAGCTTCCTGAGCTGCTAATGAAGCGGCGATGTATTCTGATTCTGTAGTGGACAATGCTACCACTTCCTGTTTTGAGCTCTTCCAAGAGACAGCTCCTCCATTAAGAGTGAACACATACCCAGATTGTGATCGAGAATCATCTCGATCAGTTTGGAAGCTCGCATCCGTGTAACCTTTTATAGCGAGTTCCTCTTCACCAGATCCATATATCAGAAACATATCCTTAGTTCTCCTAAGGTATTTCAATATGTTCTTAACAGCCATCCAATGACTGTTTCCTGGATTCTGTTGGTATCTGCTTGTCATGCTCAAAGCGCATGACACATCCGGTCTAGTACATATCATCGCATACATGATGGATCCTATAGCAAAAGCATATGGGATTTGTTTCATCATCTCTTGCTCACCCTTTGAGCTTGGACATTGAGCTGAACTCAATATGGTCCCTCTTTGAATAGGTACAAAACCTTTCTTGGAGTTTTCCATCTTGAACCTTTTCAAGATCTTATCAATGTATGTACTTTGGTTCAAACCTATCAAGCGCCTTGACCTATCCCTATAGATCTTTATTCCCAAAATATAGGCAGCTTCACCAAGATCCTTGATGGAAAATCTACTTCCAAGCCAAGCCTTAACGCTTTCCATGGTTGGAATGTCATTTCCAAATAGTAGGATGTCATCGACATACAATACTAAGAAGGTAATTATACTCCCACTAGCTTTCTTATACACACAAGCCTCATCAGCGTTTTTGATGAACCCAAAACTTTTGATTTCTTCATCAAAACGATGATTCCAAGTTCTAGATGCTTGTTTCAATCCATAGATTGATTTCTTTAACTTGCATACTTTATTAGGATGTTTTGGATCGACAAAACCTTCAGGCTGAACCATATAGACATCTTCCTCAAGATATCCATTTAAGAAAGCGGTCTTGACATCCATTTGCCAAATTTCATAATCATAATGTGCAGCTATGGCAAATAATATCCTAATAGACTTTAGCATTGCCACAGGCGAAAAAGTTTCATCATAATCAACCCCTTGAGTTTGAGTGAAACCCTTAGCTACAAGTCTTGCTTTATAAGTATCCAAGTTTCCATGCATATCAGTTTTTCTTTTGAAAACCCACTTACTTCCAACAGCTTTGGAGTTGAGTGGTGGTTCAACCAATTCCCAAACTTGGTTGTCATACATGGATTGCATCTCAACGTTCATGGCTTCAAGCCACTTGTCACAATCATTCTTGGACATTGCATCACGGTATGTGGTTGGTTCATCCGAATCTACCACGTAGCAACCTTCTACAAAAAATCCATATCTTTCAGGTGGATTGCTAACTCTACCAGATCTGCGAACGTTTTGTGTGTTTTGATCAACCACTTGATCACTTTCAACAACCTCTTGTTGAGTGCTAGTATCAACCAATTGTGTATCATCTTGTGGTTCTTGATCCTCATCAAGTTTCACTGTTCTACTATTAGTTCCTTCCTTAAGGAACTTAGTTTCCAAGAACTTACCCTTTCGAGCAATAATAACATTTTGCTCACTAGGATCGTAAAAGTAATATCCTAAATCATCTTTAGGATAACCTATAAAGATACACTTAGTGGATCGGACTTCTAATTTGTTTGGGGTGTATTGCTTTACATAAGCTTCACAACCCCAAACTCTTAAGAATGATAGCGATGGAGCCTTTCCATGCCATATTTCAAAAGGTGTCTTCTCCACTTTCTTGGTTGGAGCCATATTCAATATGCGAACAGCGGAAAGTAAAGCATAGCCCCAAAATGATAGAGGTAAAGTGCTTCTAGCCATCATCGATCGAACCATATCTAATAGGGTACGATTCCTCCTTTCAGACACACCATTATGTTGTGGTGTTCCAGGTGGAGTAAGTTGTGAAATAATTCCACAACTCTTAAGATGATCTTGAAAAACACCACTTAGGTATTCACCTCCTCTATCACTACGAAGTACTTTGATTGTGGTCTTGAGTTGTCTTTCTACTTCAGTTTTGAAGTCTTTGAACATTTCAAAAGCTTCATCTTTGTGTTTCATTAAGTACACATAACCATATCGACTATAATTGTCAATAAAGGTAATGAAGTATCTTTCACCATTCCTAGTCATTGGTCTAAAAGGACCACATACATCCGAATGTATGATACCCAATAATTCTTTTGACCTTTCAAAAGTTTTATTGAAGGGTTGCTTTGTCATTTTGCCTTGTAAACAAGATTCACATACATCAAATGAATCATACTCATTTGTTTCTAGAATACCACTCTTGCGAAGAGTTTGCATGCGATTCTTGCTTATATGTCCAAGGCGACAATGCCAAAGATAGGAATCACCCAAGTCCTTCTTGAGTTTCTTGGTGTTGACATTGTACATTGAACTACTATGTGACGTACCAATTTGATCTATTTCATATATACCATTCATGGGTATAGCTTTAAAATAAAACATGCCATTCATCAAAACATGAATATCATAATCTATAAATTTAAGATCAAAGCCACATTGTTTTAAAAAGGACACGGAAATAATGTTTCTCCTTAACTTAGGAGCATACAAAACATTCTTCAAAATTACTTCCAAACCACTTGGAAGCTTTAACAAGTAGTCTCCTTGGGCTTGGACTTCAACTCTTGCTCCATTGCCCATAAAGAGACTAATGTCCCCTTTGTTGAGTTGTTTACTTCTTTTGAACCCCTGCAACAAATTGCAAATGTGAGTTCCACATCCGGTATCAAGTACCCATGTATTTGAAGAAATAACATTTAGTTCAATATGTATAGTAAAGATAATACCTGAGGTATGCCCCGCATCCCTCTTATCTTTTAACGCATTGAGATAGGTCGGACAATTCCTTTTCCAATGACCTATCTCTCCACACTCAAAGCATGGATCTTGCGCCGCAACCTTTTGCTTCTTTTCCTTCGGTTTGGTGGGCGTGATGGCTTTCCTCTTTCCCTTTCCTTGGACGTGGCCCTTGCCCTTAGCAACACTTGCTTTGGGGTTGGAGTTATGTCCCCTTTTTCCTTCATTGATTGTTAGAACGGGTAAAACCTTTTTACCCATTCCCGCTTCGGCCGTTCTTAGCATTGCGTGAAGCTCACCAATGCTTTTGTCCCATCCATTCATGTTATAATTCATGACAAAGGTTTCAAACCTTTTGGTCAAAGAGTTGAGGATCAAATCCGTAGCCAACTCATTAGATACGGGACAATTCAACCTACGAAGCTTTTCGATGTAGCTTTTCATCTTTAGGACATAAGATGAGATGCTTTGGGTTTCCTCCATACGACATGCATGAAACGCTCGAACCGTTTCGAAACGTTCCGCTCTAGCTTGTTGAAGGAACATTTCCTTCAATTGAGTTATCATGTCGTATGCCCCATGATGCTCGAAATCCTTTTGGATTTCGGGAATCATAGTCCCTAACATGAGGCAAGAGGCTTGCACCGAATCTTTGGTGTACTTGACCCAATCGTTATAAGCCTCCTCATTTTCCACGTCAGGCTCGTCGGGAATGGGATCGTCTAAGACATATGATATCTCTTCTTGCTTGAGAACTATTCTCAAGTTGCGATACCAATCCATAAAGTTATTATGGTTTAGACGATCCTTTTCAAGGATGGTTCTTAAGGATAGGTTACGGGTGTTATGGGTAGAGGTGTTTGCATTGTTAGTGGCCATCTACAAAATTTAACAAAGTTCTATTTAGTATTATAATCAATTTAATTATTAATACCCTTTTATTTCAGATTTTAAAATAATAATTAAATTCTAGAATCCAACGATAAATCAAATTTCGGTTAGGTGACCTTTATCCCGTTATTTGATTTAACAAGGTAGTCAACCTTGACAATTGCAACCCTTTGCAACTTCTAGAGGTATGGGACCATTCGAAATCCTTATTTCGTGTTGGCATGTTTATCCCATCAACACCATTGGATCCCATGCTTAGGTGACCTTTATCACACGGTTTCCAATTCAAGTCGTCCTACTTGTATAAACATGTAATATTAACATACAAGTGGTTAGGTGACCTTTATCCCACAAATATGTTAATATTACCCTAAGTATATTAGTTTGCTCAAAATGGTTAGGTGACCTTTATCCCATTAAAGTTCCCTAATACGTTAAGTGTCATACAAAAGGATGGTGTTAGACTTGTTTCCTTGGTAATTTGAAAAAGGGATTTTTAAATTTTTCAAATATTCTAGTTGAAAAACATTATGCCATATCCTAACATGCATTTAGTAATATGGCGATTTTGAAAACCAATTTTCAAGGTTCTAGTTATAATAAAACCAATTTTATTATATGTGAGTGATCGCTTAGTTTTAATAAACCCATTTAATTAAACTAAATGACGCGATATTACCAAATATATATTAGAACCCGTTTTATGCTTGTTGTCGTTCCTATGTGACGGTTTGGATATCCTAATATCTATCAACCACACATTACATTAAGTAAAACAAACAACCAAGCATACACATGCAAAATATAGTCATAACCGAAAACCGCTAAATTTGACCATACTTGTTAGCCGAAACAAGTATAGGTCATAAGTCACACCTAAGGGACAAAACATGACACAAGGATGGAATGTTGACTCCCACTTGATCTTGCATCCAAATGCTTCAAGTATCCTTTCCAAGTTGTTGTGTTCTTGTTGGGCTTGTTAATGGGCTCCAAACCTCCAAAAGTCTTCTTGGGCCCAAGAGTGAAATTTATGGGCCTAATGGGCTTGAATCCCATGATGGGCCGGTGAGGCCCAACAAGCCCAAAATTTCGGTCCAAGGCCCAAATCCACCAATTCTTGCATCTTCAATTTTTACAACATGTATCCTAATACATATTTTTCTAAAATGAAGAAAATGCAACTAATCTACTTATTACATACCATTTATGAACAAATAAATTACACAAGCCTAAAATTATGAATTATTACAACCATATTGAATAATAAACATAATCAACATACACAAAACAACAATCAACACATCCAAGGTCTAGGTTTCGGTTATGACACATCCAAACATACCAAATGTTCTAAGCATGCAACCTAAGCAACCAATGCCCAAAATATCACAAAGACAAAAGGTGCCCCCCCCCCCCCCAAGAGGCTACGGCCCCCCCCCCCCCAAAATTTACAATTTTGATATTTCAACATCCAAATGTTAAATGGTTTCCTAAGATCTTTCCATGCATGTCAAGATCTTACAAAACCATGAGGGGTAAAATCCACCAAATTTTCGGACCCCTTTTTCACCCATGAAAAAACCCGAAATTTAGGAACATGTAAGGAGCATAAGTCCTTGTAACCGGCTCTTGATGCCATTGTTGGGTTTTATACAAGATTATCAAAGTTCAAGTTAACCATATTTAACTAGAAAACGCAACGGAAGCTTAGATTTTAAAACTTGTTATGAACATACCATTATGTTAAAACTAAAAACCCGAAGCCAAGGATCAAAATTACAAGAACAAGATGCTCACAAAATGTAAATTATACCTTCTTCTACCTTTAGAAGAACAAGTGGGTTGTTGAAGGGATGGTGGATGAATGACAAGCCTCCAAAGAAGAAGACCTCAAGAGTGTGATACCCCAAGCTATTTGTGACAACACCAAGTTGTTTTGCTAGGATTTATGAACACTTAACAAGCTCACAAAAACCCCTTTTTTTCTGCTGCTGCTGCCGTGGGTTTTTGAGAGAGAAAGAGAGAGTGTTCTTGCTTGTTTTACACTTGAAATTCAAAAGGGACAAGACACAAATGCATGTGAGTTGAATGGAGGATCAAAAAGAGAGCCCTTGTTAATATGCAAAGAGCATCTAAATTTTGATTGGGTAAAACCACCACCCCCACATGGGTGGCCGGTTTTGTTTGTTTTTCTTTTTTTTTTTTTTTTTTTTTTTTTTTTGTATTTTGTTTTAACCATTTAAAACATCTCCATTCATTTTATAAAACTCATTTTTATAAAATGTACATACATTTATATAATTATTTAACCAATTAAATAATTAATTTATATAAACAAATTATCCAGATAATTTATTTAAATCCTCAAGTGTGTTTGTTTAGAAAACCAATTTTCTAAACACGTAGTGTTCGGTATTCGTTTAATTGATCAAATCATTAAAAGAATACATTTGGTGTTGTCTAGCTTGTTATTGGGTATGACCCGACTTGGATCAAACACATTTAGCCACATTAGTATAAGTATGTGTCTCGGGCATACGTAATTCCAACATGATGTTGTGTAATGTGTATGATATAAACCCTAGCTGATCACACTTCATTAAATACAAAAAATACATAAGTACTGAGGATCCTTGATCCTGACAGGATTAGGAACACATGCTAAGGATAACATATCCAGAACATATGCCAAGATAACGTATCCACAGTGTCAAATTTCCATGCCCTAACAATTGCCCCCAAAATGGCGGTTGTGATAAGATCACAGTTGTCATGTTTCCTTTGAATTCAAACTTCCTGCAAAAACAGATGAGATTTGACAAGTTAGATATAATTATCATATATCTATAGAGTTTTCTTGGGAACTTCCCTTCTGGATATATATCCAACACCTCTTATTCTGCCTGCAAATCATGAACAGCTAGTAACACTTGTTTTAACCCGGGTGGATGGTCCATCCTTTATATGATGTAATGCGGGTTAAGATATTTGGTAAGTCCAGGTGACCTTTAATAACAGTAACTTAAATCTTTTGACTATTTTCCTAATGCTTATTGTTGTGAAAGCATAATGGTTATAGTTTAATTTTTTGAAGAGTTTTAAAGATAAGTTTTAAGGATAAAGTATCCTTGTAAAATAGATTAAGGATCGTAGATCCTTGAATTAAAGAATTTCTAAAGATACAATCTGAATAAATGTAACTTGATAAGTAAATATCATATCATAAGGTCTGATTGGACCTAAGTTACCATAAACGTGAATGCTTACATGATACTTGTAGCTAGACTTAGGATACCTGATGCAAATATCTTAGAATTTTATGGCAAATAATCATATGAACTAGGGTTAAACTTGACAAACTGGGGACAAGCCCAACAAACTAAGGACAAGCCCAAATAACTGGGGACAAGCCCAAATAACCGGGGACAAGCCCAGACTGAGGACAAGCCCAAAATG
This sequence comes from Bidens hawaiensis, assembly GCF_021521415.1. Lineage (NCBI taxonomy): Eukaryota > Viridiplantae > Streptophyta > Magnoliopsida > Asterales > Asteraceae > Bidens > Bidens hawaiensis. The sequence continues at coordinate 130,233 of NW_027491824.1, read as the reverse complement.
GGGTCTAGCCCAAAGATATGAATGTTAAACTGGGGACTCGATTGAACCGGGATTTAGCCCAAACGTAAGTGACGTGAAAACGCCAAAACCTTAGCTAACATGAAAAGTTAGAAACCTTAGAACTTCAACTAACATGAAAATGTTAGAAACCTTGTGTATGGTACGTCTACCATTAATTCGTAGGATCCTCCATATAGTCGAAAGCAATGAAATTGTCAGCCACTATGCATGTACTGGTCCCATTGCCCCAAACTAAACTTTGAATAACGTGCGCTACAGGCGAGAGTGTTGAAACTCTAATTCTTGTGAAAGGTGAAAACCTTTAAACCTTAGAAGGTGTGATCATCGGGGATTACACCTTAATCGTTGGATTAGAACAGAGAGACATTGATGTAGCATAAGCGTGGGGGAGAGGTGGCCAACCTCTTAACCATTGAATCTCTTATTGAAATATGCATTGTCACTTAAAGCTTGGAAAAGATAAATGTTAAGAATATAGTTTCCTTTGGTTAGTAATACAAATCTGAAATGAATAAATAATAAGGTAATATTTTACGAACTTTAGGATCCTTGATTCTGTATGGATCCTTGATCATGACTAAACGAAGTATTTATTAATATGGATAGCATTCCATGCTCTTGGAAGTCGGTCTCTTTCCATGGTAAGTAGATGATATGTCCCCTTTCCTTCTTCTGATTCAATCAAGTAGGGCCCTTCCCACTTAGGTGCTAGCTTTCCATCTGCGGGATTAGTTGTATTTCGGAAAGCCTTCATTAAGATGAAATTTCTTTTTCTAAATCTTCGAATCATGATGTTCTTGTTGTATGCCCCAGCTATCCTTTGTTGGTACGAAACCATGTTGATCTTTGCTAAGTCTCTAAGCTCATCAATAGTATCTGGATCCTGGATAAGACTTTCATCGTTGGCCTGAGGATCACGGATGCTTGTTCTAGCATTAGGAACCACCATCTCTGTAGGAATCACAACTTCTGCTCCAAATACAAATGAGAAAGGTGTTTCACGTGTTGCATTTTGGGTGTTGTTCTATCAGCCCAAAGAACATAAGGAAGTTCCTCAACCCACTTGCCTTTCTTGGATCCTAGCTTCTTCTTCAAGTTGATGATGATAATTTTGTTGCTTGATTCTGCTTGACCATTGGCTTGAGGATGAACTGGTGTAGAAGTGATCGTCTTGATGCCCCAACTGTCACAAAAGTTAGTAGTTCTTTTCCCAATAAATTAGGATCCATTATCACAAAAAATTTCAGATGGGTTCCGAATCTAGTTATAATATTTCTTTTAATGAAGGATATAACTTCCCGTTCTCGTACTTGAACGAATGCTTCTGCTTCAATCCATTTTGAGAAGTAATCTGTTATAGCTAGCATAAAGACATATCCACATGGTGCTATTGGTAGCTTGCCTACAATATCCATTCCCTATTTCATGAAAGGCCACGAAGAGGATATAGGATACATAGGTTCTGCTAGCTGGTGAAGAATGTTTCCATGCCTTTGGCAAGCATCACACTTCATTGAGTATTCTATAGCGTCCTTCTTCATTGATGGCTAGAAGTAACCTGTCATGAGTATCATGGAAAATAGAGCTCTGCCTCTTGTATGATTACCACAATCACCTTCGTGGAAGTCTTGAAGCACCTCTTGTATCTCTTCATTATGAAAATTTAAGGATTTTCCCCTGTAGGTATTTCTCCATCTTGGAGGAGTTTCTTGATTGAAAGAATCCAAGATCTTGCTTTTGTAGAGGATGAAGGATCCTTTAGTTCTTCTGAACAGTTCATTGTTACTTACATTGCTTCATGTTCCCTAATTGTCGGATACAATATGTGAATGATAGGTATCTTTACATCATTCGGGATCTTCAAGAATGATGCTAAGTTTGCTAAGACATCTGCCCCAACATTTTCTTCTCTCGATACCTGAATACTACTAAACAATTCGAAGGATTTTGATAATTCCTTCACAATTTCTAAATATTTAATCATATTTTCACTTTTCAGGGTGTAAGAACCGTTAAAGTGGTTAGTTATAAGTAAAGAATCTATATAAACTTGAAGATACTTGATCCTCATTTGTTTGGCTAAAAGAAAACCTACAATAAGTGCTTCGTATTCTGCCTCGATATTGGTGGCTTGAAATTCACATGCTATGGACTGGGGTATTATGTTTTGTTGTGGCAGTTTCAGTAGTATGCCCAATAATGTTCCTCTTATATTGGATGCTCCATCTATGAAGAGGATCTAAGGATCCTTAGTTTCTTCTAATTGCTGGACCTCTAGATCAGCTTCTTTTTGCATGTCACTACTGAAATCAGCCACAAAGTCTGCGAGCGTTTGTGACTTAATGGTTGTTCTAGGCTCATACTGAATATCATATGCGCTCAGCTTCACAACCCACTTGGCCATCCTACCTGACATTTCTTGTTTTCTAAGCACGTTCTTAACAGGATAGTTAGTCCTTACAATAATAGTATAGGTTTCAATATAATGTCTCAACTTAGTGGAGGCCATAATTAAAGCAAGAATTAATTTCTCAAGGTGTGAATACCTGACCTCGGCGTCTAAGAGGCTTTTACTTACATAATATACCAGATGCTGTTGACTTTCATGGTCCTTGGCCAAGACAGCACTGACCGCATTACCTGAAACGGCTAAGTATAAGGACAACGGTTCACCATCTATTGGCTTCATCAAGGCTGGTGCTGAGGATAGATAATCGTTAAGAGCCTTCAGCGCATCTTCATGCTTTTGAGTCCATTCAAACTTCTTATTCTTTCTCAAAATATCATAGAAGTCTTTGCACTTCTCTGAAGATCTGGAAATGAATTTGTTCAGGGTAGTTATCATTCCCGTCAGTCTTTGGACATCATTAGCATTCACAAGAGACTTTAGATTGATGATGGCTTCAATCTACTCAGGACTTGCTTCTATTCCCCTTTTAGTCACCATATATCCTAGGAATTTCCCAGCCTTGACACCAAGATGTTGAATGCTTCTTCAAGATCTTTGAGATGATCCTCAGCTTGCATTGACTTCACTACCATGTCATCTATGTAGACTTTCATGGTCTTTCGTAGCTGATCCTTGAACATGATGTTGACCAATCTTTGGTATGTTGTCCTTCATTTGTTAGTCCGAGCGGCATTACAATATAACAATATATGCCAGTAGGAGTCATGAATGATGTATCCCTTGTAACATCCCCAAAATTTTGATCCAAATATGACAAGTTAATAGAAGAAAAGGGATTAAAAATGAAAGATTTTGATTTATTAAACCATCCTGATACGCGATGGGCATAGCCAAGGAGACATCGCGATACGCGAAGAGAACGTCACCGAAACCAAAAAGGGCGGTGTCGTGATACTCTACGGCCCAAGACATTAAGCCATCACGATACGCGATGACAAGGATAATGGGAAGATGACAAGTGTCCACCACGTGGAAACACGTGGCAGAGGTGTTTAAGAAGATGACACGAGTCCACCACGTGGCAACACGTGGCAGATGTGCCAGGCCACGTGGCGCTCTCGGAGTAACATGTGTCATCGCGATACGCGATACCCAAAAGAAAGGTTCCATCGTGCCATAACCCGACAAATAATAACCTCGTAATCCGCACCATACACCGACGGCACCTCGAAGTTCGTGCCGACAAATCTCGATGGCCAGCGCACCTCGTTTTGTGTGCCGATCTTGTAACACGTACCGACGAGCTTTGAAGACTGGCGTGATTTGATTTGCGTACCAAGAAGGTGTTGATCAAAGAACTCGAGAGAAGTAAAGGCGTCGAAGTGCTGCCGAAATTTCTAGGGTTTTATAAGCGAAACAAGGTAGGCATGATTTCTGTTTCAGGGATGTTCATTTTCTTGAGTACATCAGCGTGACTGATGATCACTGAACTCCCGCCATCTACCAGGATCTTGCGAATAAAATGGTTAGAAATAAATAAAGTAATAATCAAACCATCGTGGTGAGGATCCTGGAGATGCATACGATCCTCTTCATCGATGGTTATGACCCTTTGATCTATTAAAGTTGTCGTCCTGGTGGGTCTTTCAACATTCTCCAAATTTTGTTTCTTTGGCATGTCGTTTCACCTAGGAGAATGACGTTCCACAGATGTCCGAACCCCCCGAGATAAAATTGATAATTTGTGCATCAGGTGGTGGTGGAGCAGCTTTCTATGGGATTTCTCAGGATCCTGGATCATTGATTTCTTTCTTCACATAAGCTCTTTGAAGTAACCCTTGCTTAGGAGATACGCAATTTCTTTTCTTAGACCGATACAATCATCAGTCATGTGGATGAAGTCTTCGTGGAATGCACACCATTTGGACTTATCCTTGAAGGATGTTGACTTTTCATTTTTCCGACGCCACCTTGCTTTTTCTCCAAGATCTCTCATGGCACATATTAAGCCATGAGTATCAACGGAAAAGCAATACTTGGATATTCTTGGGTAATCTTCATCATCGTCATCTTTTTCGACCGCATTGACGTTTTGGTTGTTGAACTTTGAATATGGCTTCGAATTGTTGTTCCTGTAGGAGGATCCTTGTATCTTATCGGGTGACTCCTGTTTTTTGTTGAAGTACCCAACCTTTCTTGGATCCCTTTATCATCCTCTAGTCTGATGAATCTAAGCGCCCTATTCCTGACTTCATCTAATGTCCTGCACGGTGTCACACCCTAACCTAAGGCGAAAATGTCGGGGCGTGAGCAGATTTCTCACGCTCTCAAGGTTCTATCATGCAATATTTAAATGACAATATCTATTAATTAAATTCAATTTTCAAATAAATCAAATACAAACAAGTAAATAATCCATAAATACAACAATACAAATTTTATATTTCTAATGATCTTGATTAAAATATTCTTCTAACTTAATTCTTCACTAAGTCTTCACCAACTTGCATTAAATTCCTACGATAACCTGCATATGCGTATAAAATAGAATTTTTTTCAACAACACATGTTGAGTGAGTAAAACATCAGTAAAGTGAGATATAATATAATATATAATAAATAAATAAAAAATGCAGACTGTGTCAAGTGAGATAAACAATTTAACCAAATGAGCAAGTAAATAATGATGAACTAAACGATAGCTAACACGACGAACGTATGATTATACTAGACCGAGAATATTTTGGACCTCTCCGACATGTATTCAAGCAAAGCAAGTAAGCATATAAAGCGTTAGGTATAAATCGTTAAACACACAAGACAAACAGCTGCAAGTTGAGTATTAAATAATAGGTAAATAGATAAAGTACGCATATGTCCCCAAAATATTTGAAATATGTAAAAAGGGGAGTGATTACTCACCTTAGTAATTAAGCAAGAGATAAACGAATGCAGTAAGAACGGTTGCAAACATGAGTCAAGCTCTTTGGAAATTACCGCCGAGAAATTCTAAGTAACAATAAATGAGGGAAAATAAATATGAATTGAATATGAAGCTAAAACTAGATAGGGAATCCGGGATTTGATGATCGAGTGTTCTTGACGGGAATATTTATTACTTAATTTCTTTAAATTTTATGGAAAATTTCATATATACCCTTACAAATATTGAAAATATCATATATATACCCATGCAAAACTAAAAATATCGTATATGCCCTTACAAAGATATTAATATATCATATATACCCAATTCATCAAAAAACTTAAAAAATGACCATATTACTCTAGTTTGATTTGATGTGATAAAAGGTTTTACAGTGTAGACCATTCGATGCGATAAATCTTCGAATGGTTTGCAATTTTGAAAAAGTGACAAGAGACGATTTGGTTATCGTTTAATGTGAGAAACGTCAATTAAAATTAATATAATAACATAGGGTATAAACACATTATGTAATAGAAATGGGTATAACGGACTATTCGTTAAAATAGGCATATATAAAAGTTAAACTTTTTTAAAAATAACAGTAAAATGGTTATTTATTAAATTATTATTAACTAATAGGGGTATATATGATACTTTAATTGTGTTTATAAGGGCATATATGATATTTTAGTTACTTTGTAAGGGTATATATGATATTTTAAGTTTTTCTTAGGTATATATGATATTTGTAATGTTTGTAAGGATATATATGGAATTAATCCTAAATTTTACTATCAAAGTTTTATCAAAAGTTTATAGAAAATAGCATATTTTATTTATATAAAATACATAAAAATACTTGAATAAGTAATTATAAATTTTTTTATAGTTTATATAAGAAGATTTGTTTTAAATGTTTATTTTAACTAAAAAAATACGTTTAATGTATATACATATATTTTTATTATTAATAAGGATTTCTTTTAAATTAATAGTGTATATAATAGATAATAAATAACAAAGGATAATATTTATATAAAAATACGATCTTTTATAAAACACTTGAACTATAGTTTTAACAAATGTTCTTGAAAGTGGTCGGTTAGAATGTCGGTTTTATAAAAATAATAATTAACTACAAGTTCTTTTAATATTTATAATATTGATTAGAAGATTTAGTACATTAAGAAAATTATAAAAAAAGTAATGGAGATAAAAAAACGGGGCTGGGGGTTCCAACCTGCGACCCCCAGCGGCTTTAGCCGTAACGAAATCACAACCAACCAACTAAACTAACTGATTAATCGGTTATAACATCATATCTCAAACTTTTAAATAGACAGACGAAGCATCCAAATCAGGCATAAATCCTTGGATTGCTTCTTTGTTGGTTACTCTACACACTCAAAAGCCTACAGGGTATATGTGAAAGACCATTTGTGTGTCATTGAATAATAATAATTAATTGATACACGGATATTTTATCGATAAAATTTCCCGAACATAAAATGAGTCGGGTAACAATTAATATAAACTAATTCAAAATACGAGTTATTACACATGGGGTCATAACAAGATCATCAAAAAATGGGGAGCCTTTTTGTAATCCCATCTTGAATGCCTCAACAGCCGTAGCCATGTCAAGATTTGAGATCTCCAAGACCTCCCTTCCAAACTTGGTGACAAAATCCCTTAAAGATTCATCACGGGGTTGGACAACACGGTATAAATCACTAGTTGATTTCTCAAATTTTCTACTACAAGAAAATTGGTTATTGAACAAATTAACTAAGTGAGAAAATGAAGTAATAGAGTAAGGAGGAAGACTTAGCAGCCAGGTAGAGCGGATCCAATTAATGTGGATCCAAAACCTTTGCACAAGCAGGCTTCTTTAAGTCTTTCCGGAATGGGATTGATTTCCATTATTTCCCTGTATTGAGCCACATGTTCCTCTAGATCGGTTGAGCCATCATAAACCTTCATGTTGGGGGTTTTAAAGCGCTTCGGGATTTCAGCATCACATATCGGTGGAGCAAACCTTAATAGTTTATGACTTTCTTCCAGAATTTCATAAATGAGTCGAACCACCCCTGGAACTTTGGATATCAAATCCTTTAGTTTGTGTAGTTCCTTGGCCATGTCTTGATTGATACATGTATCTTGCGTAGAATCAAGGTTAGTGTCTAAAGATATATGATTATAAAGGTTACCTCTTTGTTGATTAAAGGATGGTATCCCAGAAGAGTATCCAGGATAAGAAGCATCAGCTATGATAGTTGGTCCACCGGAAGAAATGGTTTGCATAGGGATAAATTCTCCCTCATGAACTTCCGACGACCTTTGATGTTGAACTACCGAGGATCCTTTACACTACATGAAGGATCCTTGAGGCTGATAGTTGAAAGATCCTGGATGAAACAATCCATAGGATCCTGGCTGAAGGATGAATGATCCTTGCTGAAAGATCGAGGATCCTTTAGTGTGCTGACCCAGGGATCCTGGCTGAAGGATGGATGATCCTTGCTGAAAGATTGAGGATCCTTGAGTGTGCAGACCCATGGATCCCGTTGAAGGATATATGATCCTTACTGAAAGATCAAGGATCCTTGAGTGTGCTGACCCATGGATCCTGGTTAAAAGATAGATAATCCTTGTTGAAATATGGAGGATCCTCCACTAGCCTCTTTGTCTTCTTGAGAACTTCAATTTCGCGTAGGATCCTTTGGTTGGTTTTGTTTTGCTGCTCCATGTACGCCTTGACCTATGAAAACATAGTAGAAACATCATTGTTTGAGCTTACCACAGAAGTGGTAGCTGTGGACTTTGAGCCTTGGAAACTAGAGTTTGCGTCTTTCTCCCAGCAGCATTGGTCCTCTGTACTCTCGCGGGTGGATAAGGCATTGGAAATGAAGTTTTTGATGAGAGAGAAAGTGATGAAGGCATGGTAGTTTAAGCAAAGGTTTGTTGAGAGGCCATTGGTAATGGTATAGGTTGAATAGGTTGAAAATTGATGAGAAATTCTCTGGATTAAAGAACCACTTGGCCCACGATGGGCGACAATTTTTTTTGGTCAAAATAGGTTTAAGGATAATGTAACCAAATATGATTTTGTGAGGTAGAGTGCTTGTATAACAATGGTAATTATGTAGTGAAATAAAGATGAACACAGAGATTTGTTATGATGAAAAGCCCTTGATCAAATAATGTTTGCCGGCACAAAAGCCCTGGGTGATGACAAATCGTCTATCACCACTTTATTAAACAAAAAACAAGGTTACATGGGTGGAAGCTATGATCAACGATTACAAATATTGCTAAGTATGTGTATATACTGCTATGATTATGGTGTAAGTCGTGAATGGTGTCGTGTAATGTGTATGATATAAACCCTAGCTGATGACACATCATTAAATACAAAATATACATAAACAAGAAGTCCTATTTTTATGCCACCTTCCCACTATAGTTGCTACATTTCTTTGAGCATGTGATAGACCACTTGGAGGGCGAAATAATAGGTTAGACCACGTCTCCAGCCGTTATACCTGTCAATATATTGATATACAAAGAGAACAACCATTAATAAATAATAAGTACTAGAGATCCTTGATCCTTATAGGATCTGGAACACATGCTAAGGATAACAAATCCAGAACATATGCCAGGATAATATATCCACAGTGTCAAATTTCTGTGCCCTAACAATGACCCATATGACCCTTTTAGGATTATGTTTTATTCTTACTTCTAGTAGTGTTATTTAGAGTTTGTAAATGTAGAAAGATTTCTAAAAGTGTTTATATATATATATATATATATATATATATATATATATATATATATAGTTACTACTCTAAAAATATACGCTATTTATTATAACTTCTAGATGTATTTCCAATCAACTAACATGTTAATTTAAGCCTATAAAAGAACCGAACATTAACAAACTGTTCGGCTAGAAGTTCATCTTCGTTTATTTAAAAAACAAACAAACATGAACATGCATTTTGTTTGTTCATTTATGTTCATGAGCATCCGGTTATGTTCGTTCATTTATTTATGTTGATGCATTTTCGCTCGTTTATGTTTTATAAACATGTAAGTAGTTATATATGTATAAATTTATATATATATATATATATATATATATATGAAAATAAAAAGGGCTCATTAAAATGAATGAGGTAAATTTAAGCCACTAATTTAGATGTGTTTTCTGGATAAATTGTGATGTATTAGACTTGTTCATTTCCATTGAAAAATGTTTAGATTTTAAATGAACGAACATGAATGCACACGGATATGCCCTTATATTTTATGAACGAACATGAACAAAGTAATGATAAGTTACCTTGGAATACCAAGGATTCCATTATGCCAACGGCCTAGTGTTTCCCATTTTCTAAAAGAAAAAGCTAAATATTTTGGTCTAAATGTAAACAAAATATGTAACCTCCTTTACGATCAAATGAGAATCTCAATCAAATACGCTTCTTGTTAACACTGAAGCGTTTATGATTTATGACCCGCATCAATTGAGAAAGAAACCAGTGCCTTAAACTTTAATTTTCTGAACTTTTTGTATTGATACATGGAGATATTTATTCCAGAATTGACCTTGTTTTCAACATGCTTAATATCTGATGATAAAATATCAGTAAGTTGCTACTCGCTACCCAAAACAACATCAACAATGTTCTTGAAATAAGATTTTTTAATCATGTTAAATGCTTCAACATTTGGGATTCTTTTGCAATAGAAAGTTGGTATTACCTACAAGTAATTATTTTCTTTTTAGTTTTTTAATAAAAAGATTATGGTAGTGATCATACTATTGTTGTAACAAAAATAATTATCATAGGTAAAACAAAGTTGCATACCTTTTCTTTTTACCTAATTTTAGAGACTTCATTCCCGTCTCATATAACATGTCTTGTCTCACAAAAATGTATTCTTTGCTCATTTTTGACAAACTTCGCCGAAGATAAAACACACGTTTGACACTACAAATATTAAAATATTAATGTAAAAAAAGGTTTTAAACTACATATTACGAACATACAAAGGCACACACATACCCAAGAACACATCATAAAAATATATTACATATACAGTAGAAACAACTGACCATGAGCGTAGTACCAAGACACTCTCATAAGATTGCTACTTCAAAGAAATTGCACGCAACTCAAGTTGCAAGAACAATTCTGAGTTTGTAATATGCGAAATTATATTATTTCTTTATTTATGTGCAAAACTGCAGATAACATCTTCGTTCAATTTAGATACTTAAACTTACAAATAAGTAAAACATGTAGTAATATTGAGTTAAAAGTGAAGTTTCAAACACCAACAATATCGTTATCTAAAAAATATATTGTTAAACAAAACAATATAAATCCAAAAGTCAAAAAAACAAATGTGAATAAAAAAACAAAAACGTTGCGAATTAAATAAGCATCTAAATTAAAGTGAGTTTTGATCTACAAATAAATCAGGAGATAAAACAATTTACAGATCCTTAAAATAAGTTATATCCAATCTACATAAGAGAAATTATTTGACCATGAAACCCAAAGTTTACTGGAATACCCTACTAAAGTACTTAAGTAAAAATTAAAACCAATCAACATGAAAATAAATTTTAAAAACAATTGTTTGATCATTAAAGTCAAACTCCATCGGAAGAACCCTACTGAGGTGTTTAGCCCAAAACATTAAAGCTACCATATTTAATAATATAATTCTTTAACTTTGAAAGTAAACAAAACCTAATTCACTTAAGCTTGAAGCCTCTGATTAAAATTAAACATAAATTTGTAGATCACATATTTGGAGTTTATCAATAAAGCATCTAACATAAAATTAAGACGAATCTGAATGTGGTCAAACCTATAGAAACAAAGATTAAAAGTTGTAAAACATAGTTTTTGTAGCAATTAGATCTTTTAACATCGATGAATAGCAGCGATGGCTTTCTTCTAGATCAATTAGAGTTCCATTGTAACAAACCGCTCCAATCATATACATAATAATAATAATAATAATAATAATAATAATAATAATAATAATAATAATAATAATAATAAAAATAATAATAATAATCATCATATTAAATGTACAAGATTTAGAAGGGTGTAAAGTTCCAGCAACTTATTCAGTCATGATTTTGTTATCGGGATCATAAACCTCAAATGATCTTCAATAACTAACAAAGGAATAACAAAATAACCCTAATCAGAACACTAACGGAAATAACCTTTTGAAATTGAATACAATAATAATAATATATATCATAAAACCTTAAAAAATTAACGAAAAAACCTAATTAATAAAGAACTATGAATCTTTAATAGTTAACAAAGGCCGATCTTAAATATAGAACAAAAGCCAATCAAATTTAGGTATACATATAGATTAGGGAAAATGATACAACTTACTTATTGAATTCGATTTGAATTAACATAATAAGAAAAAGACGCCTGAAAAAAAAAAGGATTCAAAATTAGTGAGCAATTAATGTGTTGCAGAAGCGATGAAATCGCATCATGGAATCGGTGATTGAAAGGTAAGGTTTTGCAATTGCGAAAATAGAGAGAGACTTTCAATCCACCATGAGCTTCGCTCAGTCTTCTCCCGGTTTCAATCCACACCGGCGATAAGGTGGGTGTGAGCAAGGTCTCGCAGGAAGAGGAAAGAGGAAAATGTTAAGATGAATTGTTATGACCCGTGGGCTATTCGGGTTTCATTAGAAGCCCCATACCCGTCAAAGAGGTTCAAACGCATAAAAAAGACTCCATTTACAAATGAAGCAATCTGGTGGCTTGAGAGGAGGCGATTAGTGACCAGAGCGCGACACGTAGGATATTAACGGTTTTGTTCATATTACGGGTTTATTTTGTATTACTCATTTCTAATATATGTGTGTGTGTGTGTGTGTGTGTGTGTGTGTGTGTGATTTTAATTTTATGTATTGTAAGGAAGTTAACAATTATATACTTAGGATTTGATAATAAAATTTGTTTCATAAATAAATTATATGTTACAACCCGGTTTAAAAGTTATATGGGTTTGGTAAAACCCATGACCCACTTCTTTTTTCTTAATATAAAATTGTTTCTTAATTATAAATCATATCTTTTAAAAAGATAAATATTAATTTTTAATATATCCCTATTTTATAGGGTTTTCATATCAAATATTTGGTGAGGTTAATTTTTAATTTAATGAGATGTTATAACCTGTTTAAGGACTGTCTGGGTTTGGTAAGACCTATACCCGTGAATTCGGGTCAAATGCATGAGAAGCCTCCATACAAAATCAAGCAATTTGATAACTTCTATAAAAGGGGTGAGCGAACACATCGCGACACATAGGACTTTTGAGATTTCATTTATATATATTATAGATAATTGAAGATAGTATTCTATTCTATGGAATGGTTACATGTGGCGATTGAAGATATTGTTCAAGCGGGGTTTTTTAAAGGGGCTAAGATCGGGAGAGGTAATATGCATATTTCTCATCTTTTTTATGTTGATGTAATTTCTGTTCGGAGAATGGTCTTTGAGGAATATTAAAAATTTGTTATGGCTTTAAATTGCTTTTATTTGGCTTCTGGATTGAAGCTAAACATTCATAAATCTAATATTTTTGGAGTGGGCATGGTTCAAAGGGAAGTTGGGTATTTTGCGGATATTGTTGGATGCGAACCAGAAAAAGTTCCTTTTATGTATCTGGGAATCCATGTGGGTGCGAAAATGTGAAATATTCAAAGTTGGAATGGGATTATTGACCAACTTTTGGCTATAGGGGCAGATCGACCCTTATATCTTATGTTCTTGGTTCGATGGGTACTTATTACTTGTCAATGTTTTTGATGCCTGTTGGAGTGAGGAAGAAACTTGAATCTTTACGTGCCAGATTCTTTTGTGGGGAGACGACGAGTCGGAAAATTCCTTGGGTTAGATGGGAGTTGGTTTTGGCTGAAAAAGCTAAAAGTAGATTAGGTATAGGCAGTTTGAAGAATTTTAACTTTGTGTAATTATATAAATGGAGGTGGAGATTTGTTAACAACTCTAATTCTATGTGGGTGAAGGTCCTTAAGGCCAGTTATGAGTCAAAATTAAATCAAGATGGCATGCCACGTGCAATCAAAGGGAATGGGATTTGGTCTCGTATAGTGAATTCGATTAATAAACTTAACGATGAAGACTTGATTCTTGCTTCAGTTATTAGAAAAAAGTAGGAAACGGAAGTGAGATTTTGTATCGCAAAGATGTGTGGTTTGGAGATTCTAGGTTATGCTCTCGATTTTCTAGACTATTTAATTTGGAGGTGAACAAAAACTGTTTAGTATAAAAGAAATTGGTTTATTCAGTTTGGGTGTGGAGCTGGAGAAGGCGTCCTAGAGGTGGGGTGGAGGAAGCTCGGCTCAATGAGTTGATATCTTTTCTCTATTCAATATCTTTGAGTAGTTTGGATGATAAATGGATTTGGGACTTGGATTCTGATGACGCTTTCTCGGTTAAAGGTGTCAGATCCTACTTGGATCGTCAGGAGCTTTCGGAGGGTACGATCCCTACGACATGGAATAAATTTGTGCCTAGGAAGGTTAACATCATGATTTGGCGCCTGTTTCTAGATCGTATCTCGACTAGAGTTAATTTAAGTCGTAAAGGTTTTAATATTCCTTCAATATTATGCCTAATTTGTTTGAATTCGGTGGAAGTTTTGGATCACATTTTTGGAGGGTGTCACCTTGCTTCAAAGATTTAGAATGCTATCGGTCTTTGGTTGGAGGTGGCTCTTCCGGGTGATAAAGGGCCTAAAAGTATTTTAAAATGGTTGGATTCGTCAGGATGGGTGAAAAAGAAAAAAATATGTTATGGAGGTGATTATCAATACAACATGGTGGATTATTTGGAGAGCTCGGAATGAGATTATTTTTGGTCAACCCAATGACAACAAAGACACTCTGTTTGATTCGATTGTTTCAGTTTCGTATATGTGGTTATCATCTCGTAATTGTAAGTTTTATTTGAACTGGGTGGCGTGGCTCAAAAACCCGTTACTTAGCATGTAATTTTTGTTTTGTGCCAGGTTAGGTTTTTCTTTCCGGTTGGGATGGTTTTTAGTCCAAGCTTGCCTTGAAAAATAAACATAATTGCTAACATATTTATTTTGGGTTTGAGCTCAAATTTTAAGATCATATCCTACGATACCATACCTGGTTCACCTGAGCGGACCCAATCAACCCGTTTGAGATTTGCAAACAACTTATTCGTTTGGTTAGATGAATAAAGCTAGTTGCAATTCGTGTGAATTAAAGTATGCAGACAGACGGCAAGAGACTGTTGTAAGGGAAATAGGGAAGCAGGTATCGTATGTATATATGGTGTAACAATGGGAGGGAGGAGAATGGAAGTGTGATTTATTTATTTATTTTTGTTTGCAGTTAATTATACGCTTCAGGATGTTTGTACTCAAATTTGCACTCACATTCACATCCACTACAAAATTGAGGAAAGTCACAGCTCCTGCTGAGCGCACCAGGCGACTGAAACAACATAGCAAAATATATATTTGGGGCAACAGTTTCTCGTTCGTATAATCAAACTTCTCAATTTTGTCAACCCTCTCTACGTATTCTAATCATAAGGACCATTTTTAACCACGAATTTCTATTCTATCTTAAACGCAACACGATTTTTTTTTCTGTAAAATATAAAATTTTAATTTTAATTTTTCTTTGGAATTATTAGTATATAAATCCAGAAAGAAAATATCGTAAAATACACACTTTTACGTTTTCATGCATTTAATGTTATGTTGTATATCTAGATATAACAAAAGAATCTGCTTGTCTCGTTGGCGGGCTCTGTCATGCCATGACTTTTACGCAGCATGTTGTCACCTCACCAATTGTCTCATTAGTGTGCTATTTAGAAACACTTTACTTCATCCGAACTAACTAGAAACACAAGAATATCTAAAACAACTTATGAGAAGCTAAGCCATTATGCACTAATCTCTTCTTCTTCTTCTTCTTCCTCCTAGCAGCTGACAACAGTAATTTTGTGGCACCATAAGTAGATAATGTATATATGTTATAGGTTATTTTGGAGGATGATAGTTTGTCATAAGTAACCAACTAACTTCCAAGCCAATATCTTTTAATATATATATGCTAGAAAGATGCAATGAGCAAGTGATCCCTCTTTATATATACTACATTTTAAAGCTATACACATCACACATACAAATGATCGACACATCATTCTATTTGCATGCTATCTTCTTCAATTTTTCTGTCTTTGCATTCTTTCTATGATTATTTGTATTGACTACTTGAGCAGGTCCTCCCACTTGCAATATTGCCCGCCTGCTAGTGCGCGATAGTACCTGTCCCTGCAGTAGACCGGTCTTCCCTCAGCCGCCTCAGCAGCTGCTGCTGCCAAATCATCGTCCGCCTTCACATCCAAAGGTAAACTTAGGAGCTCTTCTTTGCTGTAAATTTAGTTTTCACGAAACACATTGTTTAGTCTCTAATTCATGCTTTTTAGTCCACAGTAGATCGAAAAAATAAATGCTAATAAGTTTCATAAAAAATTATACGAATGGCCCTGGTCGCGTATGTTCAAATTCACTTTTGGTCCTCAAATAAGATAAATTAAACCACTAGTCCCAAGTTATACAAAAACTTCACCCAATGATGTGGTTAATTTTTTACTGTTAGCAGTAACGAGCATTTTGGTCATTTCATGCCACTTAACAGAAAACGTTAACTGTCATGTGTTACGCTTGTGCATAACTTGGGGCATCTGATGCCCTTTCTCATACTTGAGGACCGATAGTGAAATTTAGACATTCCACATAAACCATTCGTGTACATTTTTCTTTGTTTTACTGTACCTCATATTGATACTTGTCTTTGTAACCGCAATGCTTTCTTCATTTGCAAATGTTTTTTGAATGAAGTTTTCTACCGGCGTGGCGAAAATGATCAATGAAACGGCTGTAACAAGTAACGCGCCCGTTCCAACTAGCGTTTGTTTCAGTAGTTTAATGACCGGTTTGACCTGCATTTATGGCAATTATTTAATTTCATAACCTAGATTATAACAACTAACACATTTTAAAATTGTTGGTACCTTGTATGACCCCAATAATCTGTCACGCGCCAGAATCTATAACCAAAGACACAATTCCAAGATTTCATAGCTAGGTATTGAGATAAAAATAATAAGGATTTGAGTCACAAGTAGGTTAACTAACCTCTGGAGGCTTTACCCACATTTGTCCATCATACCAACCGCTTTCTTCATAGGGTATAACTGCTGACAATAGTCGGTCGCCCACGTAAGTCCATCCCTACCTCAAAATAAAAAATTAATATAATGCGAGAAAATCATGAAAACGTAATTTATTGAGTGTGTTACTTATACCTGCACAACAACATATATCATCTGTATTCTTAGTAGTACGTGTATAGAAGAATGAAAATATTTAATACTTATTGAAAAGACGTACATACCAGATAAATCCTCAAAACAACTAGTGATACAAGAAAAAGTGTCCCTGTTCCTGCCGCAAGTAAAAACCGTATCGGGTCCTGCATCGATGTATAAGATGGCCGGTGTTATATATCCAAATTAATACTAATGAATATGTCCATGTCCGTCTTACACTTGCAGGATTAAAACTGGCAGCTGACACTGGAATTCCAAGAACCGTGAATGCCAGTAACCAGAGCCCTCCAAGTCGTAGGAAAAAGGATGTTGGTTTCAGTTCGCCCCATGAGTATAGCGCTCCTTCTTTCAGAGATGAGTACTCATTCACCTGGTTCAAAACCAACCAACATCATCCACTAAAATATAAGTAACAAAGGGTATAAGTTTAAGATGAGTAAGTATGATTTTGTTATTCTTAGACATTACCGGTCGTTGCTCATAAGGGACCTCAACTTCCAACCCCGGTTCCCAGCTTTGGCCCGGTAAGTTGCTAAAGCGACCGTCCATCTCATCTTTAAGAGCCATGTTTGTAACAATCCTCTTAGATGAACTCCTGTTCCATGTCGGACGGTTATAACTAACCGGTCTTCGGTTATCTTTCAGTTTTCGCCCGGGACATGAAAGCAAAGAGCAATAAACATTTAGCCTCATCATTTATTTATTTTTTTGTTTATTTCCCGGAACTTGGAACTAATTCCAGGAGATAAAACCTGCAACAACTTTAACACAATAGTTGAGTGTTGTGTTGTTTTTAATAGACTGATTTTTAGTAGTTTTGGTCTTTGGGACCATGTTGTATTTTAAGTGGTGGGAGAATTTCTGTTTGCAGATAGAATTATTCTTTTTCTTTATTTTTTGAGGTCTGTTTGACTCAGGACACGTGGCTCCATAACAACTACAAATTTGTTACTAAAGTTGGGTTTTCTTTTTTTTCTGTTTTAATTGTGTTTTCAAATTGATACATAACTATTTTGGTTGTGTTTATTTCAACCGTTCTCATCTTAATCACATCACTTAAATAATGTAAGATCAGATCTTATTTATAAGTCAAAGGTCTAATTTTTATGTACTACAACTTTATCATTTTGTCTATTTAAGAACTTAAATTTTATTTTCTTTCTTACTTTTTTTAAGTCCTTAAGTATAATCTTTAATAATCAAGTTAGAGTCTATTCTCTTATTTATGTCATCGAGTCTCTCCGACTCTCCCTAGTCTTGAATAGATCAACCTCTCCCTTTAATGGGTACTAGCTGAGTGCCAGCGCAATGCAGCGGGGTGTGCACGCAACTCGACATTGAACGTATAGTATGTGTCAGTACATACGTCATCTGATGACAGTGTACACGTAGCTCGAAATTTGACACGTAACTCGTGCAAAGTCAGTTGCGTGTAATCGAATATTGAACACGTGTAACCGCCCCAGAATGCACGTTACTGACATTAAAATATGCTTAATCAACACCACGCGTGTAATTCATAAAAATTATCGGTGCATGGCGCTATGTTGAGCACTTACCAAGATTTGGTTATGTGCGTTATGTGGTGCTGAACACGTGTTTATTAGCCCCGATACATGTAAACAACGACATCTGTGTAACCGGTGACAAAAACCAAGAAGCAAACCCGAAATATACCGTAATTTCAAATAAATCACTTTTATAAACCAACTCGTTTTAGCCCTAAACCCGTTCCGACTCGACATCGGTCTGACCTGGCCCCTATCTACTTGGACCCGAACCAAATTAACCTTTTTTCTTGTATCGACTTGTTCTGACCCTAATCCACTTTTACAAATGACCCAAACTCACCCGACTCGACCTGTTACCAGTTCTACACGGTAATCGCGTAACATCACTACTACAAAAACATGTATTAGTTACGGATTTTTGCTACGGAAAAAATCCATCACAAGTTTAGCTATGAAGTAGCCACGGATTAGCTAGGGATACGTTTTGCTATGATTTAGCTACGCATATTCTGTTGCAAAAAGTAGTTCGTAGCAAAATCCATAGCAAACTTGAGAAAATAAGTATAATAAAGATGACTTGACAACATCAGTAGCAAGATCCGTAACAAAATTGTGAAAATAAGTATTCAAAAAAATCATAAAAAAAGTTGAGTGAAATCTGTAACAAAATCCATTACAAACTTGAGAAAATAAAGATGCCAAAAAAGTGTTTATTTAAAATCTGTTGCAAAATCCGTAGCAAAATTGATAAAGAAAATTTTTAAAACTAATCTAGGGCGATATTCGTAGCAAAATGCGTAGTTGAATCAAATGTAAAAAATATTTAATCACAACACTTGGTATATATAAAGTTTAATAGAAGGAATTTATCTAAAAAATAAAAGATCTCACGTGTCCTGAACTATCGCCTAGATTACCTCCAACTTTCCCATGATATAGACATATAGTTACATATAACTTAAATTGCATTTATTTTATTAACCACTTTCACAAAATTTCCCACACAGTTACTTAAAATAATTTCCCTCCCCAATATTTTAGTATAATGCCAACATTTCCCCCAATTCCTTCATTTACCCATTCATTCCATCTTATTATCATCTCCGGCTTGAGTTCATTGGCAGTTTCCTGTTTTGAATTTCACTGGTATGTCATATTTGAATTAAAATTCAAACCTTCGATTTTTTCTCTAAATTACTTAAAAATTCATTTCTTTTTAGTTTTTTCATCTTTGTATGAACGTTCATTATTTTCATCTACCTTTCTCAGGCTGCTAAATACATTGAGCATGATACTTAATTTGAAGAAACAGGCAAAAGCATTGAAGATAGACAAATATTCTAAAGTTATACCCAAAGAGTCAGGAGACCATGTATTATATGTTGCAAGCAACAAAGGAGAGATTTAATAAGATGGATGTTTCTTCTACCTACCAAGTATTACAATTAGATATTTTGTCGACAGTGATAGGATTTTTTTGTCATTTGAGATCTTGGTTTGTTGATTGAATAATCAGTTGTAATCAGAATCATTTCTACGCACATTTCATATCTATTCAATGGTTACACTTTTTATCGTTAACTTTGTATGTGTATGTGCTAGTATAATATTGTTAATTATAGTACTTTCGCCAAAATGAATAAAAATAAATAAATATATAATTTTTTTAAAAAATTGTACTCAAATTCTATAGCAAAACGCTTGGCTAAAAGATTAGCTTAAAAGGTCTGTAGCAAAAATGGTAGTTAAAAATCCATAGCAAGATTCATAGCGAACTTTTCCGTAGCTAAAAATCAATAGCAAAAATTGTAGCTAAAAATCTGTAGCTAACGTTTTCGTAGCTAGAAACCCATAGCAAACATTCCCATAGCAAACGTAGTAGCTAAAATAGTGATGCTTTTTTTCGTAGCTAAATCCGTTGCAAAATATGATTCCGTAGCAGAATCGGTAGCAAAATCAATTAGCTACGAGACTTGTAATTACGAACCAAATACATAGCAAATTGGTAGCAAAATGGGTGTTAGCTACGAATTTGCTATGGATTTGGCCGTAGCAAATACCTGTTTTTGTAGTAGTGCATGTTAACTTTTTAAAACTAAAAAAACTATAGCAATACAATACTCAAATTAAAGAGAATAAAATACTCGTTTTTATGATGTAGTTATTTTAAGAAAAATATTAACGTGTGAAAAGATATGGCCATTAAAAAGTCGAGAGGTAGTTGGTTTTGAATTAGGGGCATATGTGTAAGTATTATCTAAATTTACAAAAAAAGTAGTGAAGTTGAGGGACCAAAGTTATAAGTATGTTTTAAAGGAATGAAAAGACTTAATTACCCTTAATTTTTATATTTTTGATGCATTGTGTGTTGTATAAAAAGCATTAAGTTTGGTAGCTCTTAAAATTTAAGAGGTCCCTCACTCATGCTTTATATATAGTATAGATAATTATATACAAATCCACACAAAATAATAAATAAAATAAAAAACCATATGTTATTTCAAGTTCATTTACATTTTAAAGACGTCCAATTTCTAAATTGTTTTGACCAATCTTTCCCAACTAATAAATTGATAAGACGGCTGGTTCGACAACAATGTCGGTTATATAAACATTAGTTTCTAATTCACTTTGTGTGTTTTGAAATATACATGTAAAATAAACAGATATCATACGAATTTAACATTTGTTAATAATAATAATAATAATAACAATAATAATAATAATAATAATAATCAAACTTGTTCTTGTTTTTCAAACTTGGCGTTGTGTGCGTGGTTAGCTGAGTGTTGAGTGTGGAAAATGTTTTCTTGCACAATCCTGTTGTCCGCATTTCTCGTGCTAAAACATTGGAAAACACTTGTTTTTGTGTGTGGCGCAAAAACAATTGCTTATGGAACATGAATGCGTTTTTGTCATTTTATTCCCTTCGGTGGATTCTTGTATTTTTATTTTTTTGAAATCAAATATATAAAAAGAACTACTCTAAATCAGTCAAAACCCAAATAGATCATTTTATTTGGTCTAACTCTAAATCAATCCAATCAATAGGGTGGACATGCAAAGAATAACAAAGCCATTTTGGCTTAATTTAGGAGTAAGTAGTGTTAGAAGAATTGCCTTTAAAAAAACAATATATGAACTTTATACAAACTTATAAAATGTGAAATTGTGTTTGAAACTATGAATTCCTGTATGGCACTTGGCACGAGCCGTTTGAGAGATGCTCCTTTACCATCATGGATTTGTACGCAACATGTTTGGGCCACACGAAATCCTTGGTTCAACCAAGATGATGGTTTTGGCTTGCATGGTTGGGCTTCGGAATGACCAAATTGCGATCAGGAGTCGGTTCACTGGCATGTGCTTCACGAGGGTCCAATAGCGAACGAATGTGATGATTGAGTAAAAAAGTATATGAACCAATGTGATGGTTCATGATACATCCAAACACAAAGCGAACAGTCATGACCCTTTAGCATGACATGTTCAAATCATGCTTGTTCAAATGGGTGTGCCAGTTACATAATTTCACCGGTTCGGAAGGGTGCTTTATGATATACAACCACCCCCTTCACTTCATTTTCAGACCTCCGAGTTAATCCAAATCAAAAGTCTTTCCAAATATTCTCCCTTTTGTACTAGAAATTACTTGAAACTTTTTTGCCATAGAAATAAAGTTCTTGCAACCGAAAATGTTATAGCGCCCATCAGTTCATCCAGGTTGTCTTCAATTTAGTTCAAGAATTGATCAACGACGTTGTTTCATTGTATCATTGAGACTATTTGCCAATACCCCGCAACACAAGAATTGAAGGGGCAAAAATGTTGAGTTATTTTTTATCAAAATAAGATGAGAGAAAAAACTATTTACCGAAGTGAGTGATTTTAAAAGCATTTACTAAAATAGGTGATTTCTTGCAAAATTGTGTTTCTCTCCTAATCTTAATGAGTTATTATATAAAAACAATTTATATTAAAAGAAATAAGAAAAAGATTTCTAATAAAATAAAAACATTTTGTATTTTTATCAAAATTAAGTCATATTTTTTAAATCCTTTTTAATACTGTAAACTGAAGTGTTGACTCAGTTAGTTTTGTTCATGTTGATTTCATTCAAAATTCTATAACATCAATACAAAATATTTTGAACTAATTGTATTTTGCATGTAAGAAATTATAACATTCATATAAAATATGTTGGGCCTAGTTTTGTATGGTTTGTACTTAGTCTATTTGTGTTTGGTTTTAGCATGCATTATGGGCTTGGGCTACGACCTACATATGTAAACCGAGATCCCTTGGGATCTCGGAGGGCTTTTGGTTAGATGTTGGGCCAGTTGTGTTGGTTCCCTATATATAGAACATGCATTGTATAGGGTTAGGTTGTTCGTTTTACTTGTGTTTTTGGTCGTCTAAGAGTTTCTCTAGACGAGGTGTATTTGTGCTTAAGCACCCGACGTATAATAGACATACGTGTGTTTTGAAGCAATCCTCGTGTTACGTGTTTGTGTTTGCGTGTGTTCTTGAGCCACCAAGTGTTGGATTTCCGCACCAATACTTGTTTATTGATATCATAATTGTAGTGATCCAGATTCGGGACTTATAATTGGTATCAGAGCCTTAGACCTTATTCAGACTCGTTATTGTGATATCAAAGATTCAAGAATTGTGTTCCTTGGTGTCTTGATTATTTTTCCGGCGGGTCACTGTTCGGAGAAGGAGATAGGAGAAATTTTTGGTAAAGATTGGTTTTGGTTTGGAAAGGAAATCAAATACCACTTTTCTCGGAAGTTTGTTGCATCTAGGTTGACTGTTAGTGAAAAACAGGTTCTCGGCTGCCACTTGATCTCGGCCACAATCAGTTCTTGGCTGATTTTGGTTTTTCGGCTTCACTCCGTTCTCTATTAAAACCTGGTCAACTCAGGGTTTCAGTCAAGATCAGTTATCGGCCAAGATTGACCAGTTCTCGGCCACTGTTAGTTCTCGGCTAAGGAAGTTCTCGGTTGACTTGGGTTTTCGGTCAATATTGATCGTTCTCGGTCAAGTTTGGTCAAAATTACCTCGTTCTCGGTCAACATTTGAGTTTTCGGTAAATCCTCGAAGTTCTCGGTCAACTTGGTTCTTTGCTGAGTTGACTGTTATCGCTGTTTGGGCCTGATCAATCTGATTTGGGCTTGATATTTGGACTTAAGTAATCTTTGGACCTAAAATCAATCAATTAATCCAATTAAGATGGAACAATTAACAAGTGGTAACAATTCAGCCAACTCATATCTTCATCAAGAACTGGATTCCATCATGGGGACCACCACTTGTGCACTCGTATACCCCGTCTCTTGTCTCATGAGGGGTATAGTGAATGGAAATTTCGTTTCGAAAAATATGTTAAGATGAAAGATGCCAAAGTTTGGAGAAGCATTGTTAGGGGGCCTCAGAGAATCACCTATCAAAGGAAAAACTCAACTAAAGTTATTGTGAAGCCTGTTGCACTGTATGATGATGATGACTTTGCTAAAGTTGAGGAAGATGAAAAGGCTCTCTCTTCTCTAACCATGGCACTCTCACCCGAGATTGCCCTTCAATTTAGAGAGCTTTAGTCTGCTAAAGAGTTATGGGAGGCACTGATTGAGGTGTATAAGGGAAATGAGGATATGAAAAGAAGTCACCAAGAATTGCTGTGACAAAAATTCAACATGTTTAATCATGTTCTGGGAGAAACGTTGGAAACCCAAATTCAAAGGTTCATATCACTGGTGACTGAAATGAGATCAACAAGTATTTATCTGCAGACTTCTGAAATAAACAACAAACTGGTGAACTCATTGCCAAAGAGTTGGGATATGAATGTTGCTGTTATCAAGAAGACTAAAGATCTCAACAGAATGTCTATCACTGAGATGATAGCTACTATCAAGGCGTGTGACATGGATGATAAGCAACGTGCGATAAATCATGCTAGCTCCTACAGTGCATCTGGGTACAACGTTTCCTCTAACAGTGCTCTCATCTCCCAAGACAGTTTTTCAATGTTCAAGGCTACTCAACAACCACCTCTGGGAAATTTCCAGATTTTCACATCTACTCAAGGTCAATCATCCTCCATCCCACCCCAACCAGCTCCAGTATTCTTCACTAAGTCTGGACAATCTTTAAATGATACTGGAAAAACTACACATTCAGGGGCCACTCCCAGTCAGAACTTCAGTCAGATTCCTTCCATACCAAAAAAGACTCAGGAGAATATAGCTCTAATGGTAGGTTTCATGAACTGTTATAATGCATTTTTAGCTGGAGACTTGTTTCAACCTGTGATTGTTGCTAAACTTGATCAGATCTATCCTGATGATGTTGAAGAAATGGATATCGCTTGGCAATTCGCCATGGCAGTGTTTCGGCCGAAGAAGTACACTAAGAGGACGGGCAGAAATAATTGGAACATGTCTAACAATCAGAAAGTGGGTTTTAACAAAGATACTCTTAGGTGCTACAACTATCACCAGCTGGGTCACTTCACTCGTGAATGCACTAACCCATAAAAGGATGGAAACACGGAAAGGGCATTGGCTCCAGTAGGGAATGCTAGAGGTGAGGATGGAGGTAGCTCAGGAAATGGTGAAAGAGGAATGGTTGCTCAACAATTCTCTTGGGAGGGTCAGATGGCTGCACTTAACATTGGATACCAGACCACAAACTTTGCCAATGTTGAAGATGTTGGAGAAGAAAATGCTACCGATGAGAAGATCAAGGAACTTCAATTTGCATATATAGCGTTCACTTCTCCAAACTCATCTGAGGTAAGTTTTCAACCATGCTCTTTAGATTATGTTGAGAAAATAGAACTATATAAGCTTCATAATGACAACTTAATAAGAGATATGGAAAGAATAAAATCTGAGAATTTTAAACTTAAGAAAAATGAAAAAGCTTTCCAAGATAAAATAGAAGCTCAACAAAAGGATATCTCTAAGCTTAAGTCAGATTTTAGTATAAAGTCTTGTCATCATCTTGATGCCAAACAAGAAATTGCTGAATTGACAGCTAAACTGGAAGCCTCAAAGTTAGAAATTTTGAATCTAACTAGTAAATTTGAAAGAGCTGAACTAGATTTTAAAAAATTCGATGGTTCTAGTAAAGTTGTCAACTCAATGATTGAAAATCAGTTGTGGTGGAAATAAAATGAAGGTGAGGGAATAAGATTCAGTCAAGTTCCCCCACCCTACAACCACAATTATGTCCCTACCCCTGTTACCAAAGAACAGGAGGAAAAGGTAAAGGACATGAAGTACGGTAAACAAGACAAAGGTGATGAAACCAGTTCTGTAAATGCTGGTCCGTCCAATTCAGATATGAACGATTCTAATGTGTCTACTTCATGTGCAGAAAAAGTAATTGTGAAGGAATGGACTGATGAGGATGACGACCTTTGTTTTGAATTTAATAATGACATTGGTTCTGATGTTTCTTTAAAACTTCTTGTTTTGAATTCTGTTATGCCGACTGTTTGTGTGGGCTCTGTTTCAAAGAGCAAGGATTTTTGTGTGGTTGATTCGGTTGAAACTTTGAATTCTAATAATGTGGTTTCTAATAAAAATAAAAATTCAAAAATTCCAAAATAATACGTAGCACCTAAATTTGTTAAAGAGGGATGCTCTAATGACAAACAAGGTGATAAGCTCAAGGATGCAAAAAAGGGATTCTCCCAATTTTAAGCAAACTAGTCCACACAACCAGTCCAGACGAGGAGTTGCCCAAAATGATCTTTACATAAAACGTCAAACTTGTTTTAATTGTGGCACTCCTGGTCATATTGCCAGAAATTGTCCACATCGTCCATATGTTCCTTATTATGGATTTTATCAGAGGAATATGCCCTATATGCCTCATAACTCGTATATGCAAAGATTTAGGCACAATCAGGCTAGTACCTCTGACGATGATTGGAATCGAAACAAATCTGGCAGGTTTAGTCCTCACCAGACCAAACCTAACGTGTTTCGTGAAAGAGTTAGAAAAGGTGTTTCAAATTCTAATATAAACACTAAGTCTAAACCAAAACAGGAGGAAAAGACAAATTCGTCCTTTTCAAAACTAAAAACACCAGAGGTTATGACAACCATTCATACTTATAATGCCAAGTCATATAGACATAATGGTCGCCTAAACCTCCGGCAAAAGCATCTACAAAATCTATGTTTGACGATCAAAAGGACATGTCATGGCAATCTGTGACAACTGTAGATGAGTCAGGGTCACCCAGTGTAACTATGGACTGGGTACTAAAATCTAACTAATCTCGCGGTTTGTGCAGGGACAGCTATGGAGGAATATCATCAGACCTTGGTATGTTGATACTGGCTGTTCCAGGCACATGACAGGGGACATTACCCAACTTCACGACATTCAGACATTTAATGGTGGGTATGTGTCCTTTGCGGGAGGAGAGAAAGGAAAGATCACTCAGAAGGGTACTGTAAGTAACGGTGTTCTGAAATTT
The DNA here is from genome assembly GCF_021521415.1 of Bidens hawaiensis. Lineage (NCBI taxonomy): Eukaryota > Viridiplantae > Streptophyta > Magnoliopsida > Asterales > Asteraceae > Bidens > Bidens hawaiensis. The sequence continues at coordinate 103,394 of NW_027491824.1, read as the reverse complement.
GAAAATGTTAATTTTGTTCCAGAATTGAAGCACAGTCTTCGTGTCACAAATCTGTGGCAAAGAATTTTCAACTCATTTTACTAAGAATGAGTGTCTGATTTTGAAACCTGGTATAATTATACCAGAAGACTGGATTCTTGTTCGATCACAACGGAAAGATAATGCGTATGTGATCGACATGAACAAAAATGTTCCTGATGAAATAACATGTTTGTTTTCAAGAGTGTCTGAACATAACGCCATGCTGTGGCATCGTCTTATTGGTCATGCAAATTCCAAAAACCTTAATCGTCTTGCTAAAAATAACTTGGTCCGTGGTCTACCTATTAAGGATTTTGTAACTATTGAAAAATGTGTGGCTTGTGCTTTGGGTAAACATCATCGAAAATCTCATAAGCTGAAGTTGATAAATACTATCTCATCTATTTTTCAATTGCTTCATATGGATCGTTTTGGACCAGTCCATGTTTTGAGTCTTTCTCGTAGTTCTTACTGTCTTGTTATTATTGATGACTACTCATGTTTCACCTGGGTATTTTTCTTGTCAAGTAAGAGTGAAACTGTAGATTTAATCAAGAAGTTTGTTGTGCTCATGGAGAATCAACTTAACCTAAAGCTGAAGGGAATCCGTTGTGATAATGGAACGGAGTTCAAGAATGCGTCATTGAATCATTTCTGTTCACAAGGGGGGGGGGGTTGCTACGTCAGTCAGCTCCGTAAGAACACCACAACAAAATGGTGTGGCTGAGAGAAGAAACAGAACTCTTATCGAGGTGGCAAGGACCATGTTATGTGATTCTAAACTACCTCTGTTCTTATGGGCAATAGCTACTAATACGGCCTGTTGTGTTTAGAATCGGGTGATAATTAACAAATCCAAGATGAAAACTTCATATGGGATTGTTTATGGTCACACACCCACTGTTGCACATTTAAGAGCTTTTGGGTGTCCCTGCAAACTATTGAATCTCGAGTCTACTCCAAAATTTGGGGCCTCAGCTGACGAGTGTTATTTTGTTGGTTATGCGGGCAATACAGCTTACAGGGTCTACAACAAGTCAACTAAGCAGATTCTAGAGTCTTATGAGGTTTACTGGATGAAAGAAAATGAGAATGAAGCTCATGTTGGTCCGGACTAGTTATTTGATTATAACGAACTCTTCAAACCATTTAATGTGTTTCCAGTCCTAAACACAGAACCTTTAGGTGGTCCTACCGTGAAAACTGCAAAAGATGACCCTCAAGCAGTATCTCACATCTCTCCATTTCTGGATGATGATGTTACTGAATTGAATAATGACTCACCCGCACCCAACGCTCAGCTGAAAGAAACTATAGAAATCGAAAGCTCACCGAATTCGTCTGAAGATGATGCTACAGTTGAGGGGGAGAGTTCAATCTGTCAGATCTTTGGGAGCACACTATTTCCTGATGTCATTCCAAATGAATATGTCACCAGTACCTCGTACTCTCAAAGTAGAGTGACATCTGGATGGAAGAATCCTCTTGTTGATGCTAATGAGAACCTGTCTAACTTAAAATCTACTGGTGATGTTTCTAATCAGTCAATTCCATCAAAAATTCAGGAAAATCATCCAATTGAAAACGTCATAGGTCCTCTTGAAACGGGTGTGTCCACCAGAAGTCAGACTGGACACATAAATAGCTGTCTGTTTTCCTGTTTCATTTCTCAAATTGAACCAAAGACGGTAGAAATGGCACTTCAAGAACCCAGTTGGCTTGATGCTATGCACGAAGAGTTGAATTAGTTTGATAAGTTGAAGGTTTGGAGATTGGTTGAGTTACCAGAAGGAAAGAAAGCACTTGATACAAGATGGGTTTTCCGAAACAAGCAAGACGACACCATGGTTATTGTTCGGAACAAGGCACGGTTGGTAGTTCGTGATTTTTGTCAGGTTGAGGGACTAGATTACACTGAAGTTTTTGCCCCAATGGCTAGACTTAAGGCCATTAGGATTTTTCTGGCCTACACATCATTCATGGGATTTAAAGTGTATCAGATGGATGTCAAAACCGCCTTTCTGTATGGTGAAGTCAAAGAAGAGATTTATGTTGATCAACCACCATGTTTTGTTGACTCTAAGAAACCAAATCATGTTTACAATCTAGACATGGCAATTTATGGGTTACATCAGGCTCCTCGGGCGTGGTATGCTACTCTGACTGCACATATTCTAGATCATGGCTACAAGTGGGGAACTATTGATCAAACCTTGTTCCGGAAAACTGTCGGAAAAAACTTGATTTTAGTCCAGATCTATGTAGATGACATTATTTTTGGATCCACCAGCGCTGAGTTGTGCACAGAATTTGAAGGGGTAATGAAGAAAAGATTTGAAATGAGTTCGTTGGGTGAAATGACAACCTTTCTGGGGTTACAGGTTCGCCAAAGCTCGCCAGCAATTTTACTGCATCAAGGGAAGTATGTTGAGGATATGCTGGTAAAGTTTGAACTTCAAGATTCCAAGAGTGCCAACACTCCAATGGTAGAAAGGCCACTACTGTCATCTGATCCTGAAGGGAGTCCCGTAGATCAAACGTATTATCAATCGATGATCGGGTCTCTGATGTACCTCACAGCCAGTCGTCCTAACATCATGTTTGCAGTCTGCCAATGTGCTCGTTTCCAGGCTAATCCTAAACTCTCTCATTTAACTGCTGTTAAACGTATTTTTAGATATCTGAAGGGACAACCGAAGTTAGGTCTTTGGTATCCCAAACAATCAGAATTTGATCTTTATGCTTTTGCTGATAGCAATTATGGTGGAGATGACATTGACAGGAAATCCACATCCGCTGGATGCCAGATCTTAGAAGATTGTCTAATTTCATGGCAGTGTAAGAAACAACAGACGGTGTCCACCTCAACTACCGAAGCGGAGTATGTTGCCGCATCAGATTGTTGTTCTCAGGTTATCTGAATGCAAAACCAACTGCTGGATTACGGTTTGGAATTTCTTGATACTCCCATTTTTGTGATAATGATGCTGCCATTGCTATTGTGAAAAATCCAGTTCAGCACTCTAAAACCAAGCACATCGATATTAAAATTCATTTTATTCATGACTGTTTTGATCGTAAATTGATTCACTGATGTGTGTATAATGATGCTCTCACAACTACGCTTTAAATTTATTAAACGAAAATCCAAAAGAAACCACACAAAACCGGCAAATGTACCGATCACTAATAGTATATCACTAAGGAAGTCCGAGTATCGAACACAAGGACACTTGAAAACGTACTTAATACTTAACCCTAAATAAAACTCACCTAAGAATAATATATTTTAAATAATTTTTAATTATTAACTACTTAACCTAACTTAAATTAACTTAAAAGACTTAAATTAAGAAAACTAGACGAAACTTTGAAAATAAGATTGATTAATGGGGAAAGCGTCTACCTAGGTAAGAATCCTGTTGAAGGTATAATAAGCTAATGGATTGTAGAATCTCACGATACCGGTTCCTAAGGATGACACAACTAAGGTTCACTCTAGAAAGCTAGATCACCTCTCGGTCTCATTAACAAACCCTAACCTACACTTAGTTGATTTTAAGAACTAACCGGGTGACGAATTGTTAAAGTGCTCTAATGCCGACTCTCCTTTCATTAAAAAACACACTACCCTAATGGAGATGAATACTACGCAACCAAGGATAGAGGAACAATTTATTTAAACTTAAACTAGGTCAACTAATCGCTCACAAACCCAAACCCGACAAGAACCGAACCGGCTCTCGCGCGATCCTAATCCTAATAAGTAAAAGCTATGAGATGACCCTACTTTCTATCACCTCTCGGTCTCTAAGAAGGTGTCTACCCGCTGATTATATTCAATTAATACACTCACATAAACCCAACGTTTGATCACCCCGCAAACAAACCCTAAACACTAAGTAAAGAGTCCTAACAAACAACAATCAATCAAAACTCATTCAATTAATCAAAGCAAGAAGTATATGAGTGTAATTAACAAATTCACAACCACTAAACACAACCTAATTCAATGTTAAAACAAACTTTACATTAACAATTCAAGCCATGACCATCAACAATCCAAACTACTTACTAAAACCTAACAATAATCATCTAACCTAGGTAGAACTAACTAATTTAGCCTAACATGATTTTTGGACAGTAGCTAATATTCAAATTAAACATCATAAACATCAATATAAACATAAGAAAACTCATTCAATGATCAAGAACAATCAAATACAGGTCAAACTTCAAATTATTTGCAAAACAATCCAACAAAAAGCTTAAACTTAACAAGTTAGGGTTCTTGAACAAAAGACAAAGTTTATGAATGAAATATTTAGGGTTATATGCTGAGTTTATGTGTGTATGAAGCACCTAGAAACTGTACCAAATTAACTCGAGCCTTCCTTCTTCTTCCCTAGCCGTCCAAAAGCCTAGCCGCCACTTTTTTTCCTTTCTTTCTCCTTTCTGTTTCCGATCGGACCTGCCCTAGAGTTAGGGTTTTGTTGTTTTTTTTATTAATATAATTAGCAAGAAAGGCTTCTAATTTGTGGGCTTGGGTCGGGCCTTGACTTGTAGATTTAAAACATGACCAAATAAGCCCCTAAAGTCTTCAAATTTTACTCTTTTTTCCACCAAATCTCATAACCTACAAGTAAACATTCATCTTTGTAAAATTAAGCATAAAAAAGCCATAAAACTTAATAATTAAACTAATAAAGTACTTAAATCATGATAAAACGATAAGGAAAATAAGTGTGTTTTACAACACATCAAACATCCCCACACTTAAGTCTTTTTCGTCCCTGAAAAAGTAATCTACACATGATCATAACCAAGTGAAAAACAACAAACTATCAGAATATTATCATTTTCAAAGCACAAGAAACAGCCTGACATATTGACCGCGATTGCCGATATTGTTGTACACTTAAACCCAGCCACAAGCCAATCAAGCCCCCCTTTTGCATTAAACGTTTTAAGTCTAAAAATTAAGGCTACACCTACCCCATCTCAGACAAAGAGATTTAGAAGAACTAGAGTCGAAGCAAACTGGTTCGACAAATCACCATAAGCCAAGGACTCGTTGATAGTACTAATTAGATGCACTCGGTGAAATTTGGATGGATGAATGGTCACGTGGAGGTCGTACGAGCTATTCCTAAATATTATTGGACTTTGTCCTATAAATTCCTAATTTTTATTTATTGACTAAGAACCTTCGAGCCCCAATAGTGTATCCTTAGAGTCACCATCCCCAATGTAATATGTAAACTCTAAGTTCCGTCTAGTATGTGCATCATTGGCCTCTTTTTCTAACTTTAAACAATGCTCATTTGGCATTTTACAATACATAACTTTCTTCATAAGAATTTTGCTTGTCTTGAACAACTTTGAATAATACAATACATAACAAACTTTCAAACCATACTTTTTGTTTTCATTCTTTTATATCACCCTAAAATATATAACTATTTCTAAGCTCGTAAAAGATGGACATGTGGTGTGTGCTATTTTGAGTGCATTTAATTCTTACCATCTCAAAGTTTTCAGATTATGGTAATCCTCCCTAAGCATCGAAATTCGGTTTCACCGTTTTTAAATTATTATATATATATATATAAACATGCTAAAGAGGACTATCAAAGCTAGTTGGGCCTACCGACACATCCCAAACCAGATATGCAAACCATCTCTTTTTATTATTATTATATATTTCAAAATTTCCGAGAGTTCATTAGCACATTGGTAATAATATCATCTCTTGCTTAACGTAGAACAAAAACAGTTTTCAAGGGACATTTTTTTTATAACCTTTTTTTTTATATAATTTTTCAAACTTTTTAATTTTTTTTTAAAATTTTTCCTACAACTAAGTAAAATAAATTCCCATCCCCACACTTAGAACGAAATCATCCTCGATGAGAACAAGGAAAAGAAATAAAATAAAATAAAAACTGAAAAATAAACATAAAATTAAAACTTAAAGCAAAAAGTAAATCAGAGAACGGGTTACTCCCCTGGTTTAGATGCAGATTCTTCATCAGCTGTGTATGAATCAAACGACCGTATAGCATTTCATTCGCGGCAGCAACCTCGGGCGAACCAGTTCAAAAACGCCATCAGAGCTACCCTGCGCATAATAATACCTGCAATAACTCAAACTCTCTCGCATGTAGCGGCATACAAAATAGAAAGCAGAAACATAAGAAATAAACATATTTTTGTGTTTTTGATTTTTGATTTTTTTTATTAAATATTTAATTTTTTTGTGTTTTTATGTTTTTATAAATAAAAATAAAACAAATAAAAACAGATAATAAAGAAAATCATAATAGAAACTCTACAACTCGGGCTGTCTCCCGAGTGACGCATCCATCACGTCTATTCCTCGGTGAATGAATCAAGGTAGAACACCTCGACTGTCTGATCAGTTATCGGCTCGCCTATGTAGTGCTTCAATCTATGACCGTTCACATTAAACTTCCCGCTCGGATCTTGTATCTCAATGGTGCCATACGGGAATACCTCAGTGACTGTGAACGGTTCCGACCATCGGGATTTCAACTTTCCCGGGAATAACCTTAACCGGGAGTTATACAGTAAGACCTTACCCCACATTTGAATTGCTTATTACCCTTCAGTTTTCTATCATGCAGTTCCTTCGTGTGCTCCTTATACCTAAATGATTGTGCATAAGCGTGATTCCGGAGCTCCTCTAACTCATGTAATTGATGGAAATGATTACCTTTTGCGGCGGATAAATCAATATTAACCCTTTGAAGGGCCCATGAAGCGCGATGTTCCAATTCAACAGGAAGATGACATGCCTTCCCATAAATCATCCGAAATGGTGTGGAACCATTCGGAGTCTTGTAGGCTATACGGAAGGCCCACAGAGCGTCATCTAATTTGTCTGACCAATCCCGACGATTTGAACCCACCGTTTTCTCGAGAATACGTTTGATTCCCCGATTACTCACTTCTACTTGCCCACTAGTCTATGGGTGTTAGGCGGTCGCAAGCCGATGGGTGACCCCATAGCGCTGCAACGCCTTATCCATCTGCGAGTTGCAAAAATGAGTACCTCGATCACTGATCAAGGCTTTCGGCACTCCAAAACGAGCAAATAGACTTTTTAGAAAACGGACTACTACTCGGGCATCATTCGTGGGTAGAGCTTTGGCCTCAACCCACTTTGACACGTAATCGACGGCCATGAGTATGTACTCGTTCCCACGCGAAGATCGAAACGGTCCCATGAAATCAATACCCCAAATATCAAAAACCTCACAAACTTGAATGGCATTCTGGGGCTTTTCGTTTCACGAAGAAATGTTGCCGACACGCTGGCAACGATCACAACTCTTAATGAACAGATGAGCATCCTTAAAGATAGACGGCCAGCAAAAACCAGAATCAAAGACTTTCTTCGCCGTAGAACTCAACCCATGGTGACCTCCTGTCGGTCCCACATGACAGTGGCTCAGAATATGCCATCATTCCTTGACATCTACACACCTCCTTATAAGCTGATCAGCACCGATGCAGAAAAGATATGGGTCATCCCAAAGGTAAAATTTGATGTCAGCAAAGAACTTCTTCTTTTGCTGGTAAGGCATCTTCGGGAGGTATCCGTCAGCAAGATAGTTCGCGAAATCAGCGAACCATGGAAAACCTTCCTCTTGTGCAGTAACAAACATCAGACTCTCCGTTGGAAAACGATCGTGGATCCTGACCCCCCAGTCTCTTAAATCAACTCCCTCTAGACGTGAAAGATGATCGACCGCCACATTCTCGGCCCCCTTTTTATCACGGATCTCTATATCAAACTCTTGAAGCAATAGGATCAATCGGATAAGAAGAGGCTTAGCATCCTGCTTGCTGAAGAGATATCGAATAGCAGCATGATCCGTGTAAACAATCGTTTTGGACAGAACCAGATAGGACCTAAATTTATCGAAAGCGAACACCACAGCTAAAAGCTCTTTTTTCGGTAGCAGTATAGCTTTCCTGTGCACCATTTTAGGTCTGGATAGCGTAGTAGATCGGATGGAAGTGTTTATCCTTTTGTTGTCCAAGAACCGCTCCGACTGCGAAGTCGCTCGCGTCACACATCAACTCGAATGGTAACGACCAGTCGGGAATAACCATGATCGGGGCGTTGACGAGTTTGTCTTTTAGAAGATCAAACGCCTCGATACACTGCTCAGAAAAAACAAATGGAGCATCCTTCTCCAAAAGTTTGGTCATGGGTCTCGCGATCTTAGAAAAATCTTTGATGAACCGGCGGTAGAACCCGGCATGACCTAGAAAGCTACGAATGGATCTCACATAAATAGGCGGGGAAAGATTAGAAATGGTCTCGACCTTTGCTTGGTCAACCTATATCCCCGCACTTGAGATCCGATGACCCAGAACAATGCCCTCGCGAACCATGAAATGACACTTCTCCCAGTTAAGGACTAGGTTGGTGTCAACGCAGCGGGACATCATCCTCTCGAGATTTGATAAACAATGATCGAAGGAACTCCCAAATATGGAAAAATCGTCCATCAACACCTCCATGGAGTCCTCGATCATATCATGGAAAATGGCCACCATACACCTCTGGAATGTGGCCGGAGCGTTACACAGCCCGAACGACATACATTTGTAGGCAAACGTTCCATAAGGGCAAGTGAAAGTGGTTTTCTCCTGGTCGTCGGGAGCTATAGGAACCTGGAAATACCAGGAGAAACCATCTAGGAAGCAGTAGTACTGCTGACCTGCTAAACGCTCTAACATTTGATTAATGAAGGGTAAAGGAAAGTGGTCTTTCCTGGTGGCATCATTTAGTCTGCAATAGTCGATGCAGACTCGCTATCTCGTCACAGTCCTGGTGGGAATAAGCTCATTCCTCTCGTTTGTGACGACATTCATGCCACCCTTTTTAGGAACCATTTGGACTGGACTTACCCAAGCACTCTCAGAAATGGGGAAAATGATCACCGCATCAAGGAGTTTAATGATCTCCTTCTTAACGACCTGTTGGATTTTCGGATTTAGCCGCCGTTGCGGCTGAACGACAGTTTTAAAATTTTTCTCCATGAGGATTTTATGAGTGCAAAAGGAAGGGTTGATACCCTTGATGTCGATAATCTTCCATGCAATAGCCTCTTTGTGCTCTCGTAGCACCCTCAACAACTTCTCCTTCTCGACCTCTGTCAAAGCAGATGAAATGATAACCGGCAGCTTCCTCTCTTCATCTCGAAATGCATACTCAAAGTGGGAAGGCAAATCCTTAAGCTCTAAGGAAGAAGGAGGACTCTCTACCGAAGGTCGGTCCATCGGATCATCTCGTAAGATCTCAGCAGACACGCCAGATTCGGGGATATGCGACTCGGTGTCGTCATCTAAGGACTGATTAGTTACGGCAACCATCTCAATCTCCGGAATCTCTCTATAGAGAATTTGGGTGTCGGAGGCAGATCCTCCACAGATTTCGCTGAGAAACTCCCCGACATGCTCCATGATGGTATTAATGAAGTATTAGGAGTCATCGACAGACTTGGGGTGTTTCAGTGACTGTCGAACGTCAAAGGTGACGTTCTCATCCCCAACTCTTAAGATTAATTTACCCTCGCAGACGTTGATCAACGCCTGTGCAGTGGCAAGGAATGGTCGGCCTAAGATAAGTGGGACACTATCGTCATCGTTCATGTCCAGGATGACAAAGTCCACCGGGAATATGAACTTGTCGATAAGAACAAGCATGTTCTCGACCACCCCTCAGGGGTATTTCACAGAATGATCAGCAAGATGGATACTTATACGGGTAGGCCTCGGCTCGCCTAGACCCAACTTGCGATACACGGAATACGACATAAGATTAATACTGGCACCAAGATCTGCCTACGCATGAACAACCGTATTATCACTTAAGATGCAGGGAATCGTGAAACTCCCAGGATCGGACATCTTTCTGGTAACTTTCTCTGCTAGACTGCAGAGCAACCAGCACTCAGAGGAATGGAAGATACTTTGGCTAACTTCTCTTCGTTCGAAAGAATATCCTTCAGGAACTTTGCATATATGGGCATTTGCGTAAGTGCCTCAAGGAATGGAATATTAAGATGAAGTTGCTTCAGAAGATCAAGAAATTTGGAGTTCTGCTCCTCGTCTCTATCCCTACGGACTCTCCCGGAATATGGGAGTCTAGGTTTGTAGACTCTCGGTGGTGTGCTGGGTAACTCGGCCTATGCTGTACTTACGGGGCTGTGCCTCTGATGCACTTTGGCTGGTGGAGACTCCAACTGAATCTCCTCGTCTACCTGCTCTACTACATCTACCGCAGGCTCCTCAACGACTCCTCTCGTCGTCTCCTGAATCACGGGCTCGCTACGTACCCCTGCATCGCTCCTCGTCGTCACAGCCTTCGCGAACGCCTTCAGATTATGTTCAGTGTTATTTGGAAGTGTACCTGGCGACCTCTCATTTAGACGACTTGCTATCTCTCCCATCTGCCGCTCAAGATTTTGAATTGGCGCTCCTTGATTTCTCATGAGTGATTCATGTTCCCGAAATTTTTCTTGAGTCTCTTTGTGATGAGAATCCTCTCGAGTCATAAGCTGCGACAGCATCTGTGTCTCCTGTGCCATCATCTCCTCTAACGCGGGCTTCTTCTCCCCACTACTCGTTCCCTCACCGGAATCCTGGAATAGGCTCTGACGTTGCTGGAAGCCGGACTGATTTCCGTTCCTCTAGTTGGAATTTTGGTTACCCCTCCACCCCGAATTATAAGCATTGAAAGAGTTTTGATTTCGGTTTGGATTATTAATGAAGTCGACTGCCTCCTCCTGGAAACTTACGGGGCACTGAACGGTATCATTCCCCCATCTACAGATCTCACACAACTTACTCTTCACTTGCAAGTCCTTCACGATCACTACAAGAAAAGTGATTATTAGAGACTAAATTATAATGGACTAATATATCAGTCTCGAATACATAGTATCTAGGACTGATTTATCAGTCACTAATAATATTAGGGACTGAGTTTTATGTGCCTAATGTTGGTGGCTGATAATCAGTCGCTAATACTATGACACCTTATCTAAGACTAAATTTCAGTCCCAAATGTGTTTATGAAATATAAGGTTGTTGTGAAAATTTATTGACGACTAAATCTCAGTCCCAAATTTGTAATGAAAAATTACTTAAATGTATGGTGACTTATAACGAGTCTCTAACCTAGAAGGAACATATTAGAGACTTGGACTAAACTATTAAGGACTTGTGTTTTAGTCTCAAATACATGGTATTTGGGACTATTTTTTTAGTTGCTGATGCATTGGGGACTGTTTTTTACACAACATATTTTAGTGACTAATAATCACTCGATAATATTTAGACACCTTATTAAAGACTAAATTTCAGTCTCAAATATATTTCTCTATAATGGAAAAATGGGGAATTTTTCTTAAAGATTAATCTTTAGTCTCTATTATGAGGGAATGTATAGAGATTGAATATTAGTCCTTAGTACTTTCAAAACATGATGAATTCGGAACTGATATTCAGTCTTAAATGTCTTTTAATGTAGGAAATGATCAATAACTAATTTTCAGTCTCAAATTATGTTAAACAAATTCTACCATTTGATAGGAAGTATCAACGACTAAGGATCAATCGCAAAGATCTTTTTTGCAATCTTATAATCTTATTCAAGACTGATATTTGTCTTGGGTATATTTAACTCCTCAATATTTGGATTTTTCAAATGGTCTTCTGACTCTGCTAACAAGTGGTAGAACATTTTGGTATATTTGCGAGATTGATTTTGAAAACCTCTCTTTGTTGATGATAGTCAGGAAGAAGAATTTATAATCTGAGCTCCAATCTAGAAAAATTGTCTTATCATATTTTGAACTTTAGTGGATGGTTGAGAATGATTTAATGGACTAAAAGATAAATACCCAACTTCATAAATCATGGTAAATAAATTTTCCACCCAAAAACTCTCTTTTCATATACGCAACCTATTTTATAAATAAATCCAAACTTTACATGTTTTAATTATTTAGCAAAGCATCAACGGCATAAAAATGAAACCCCCCCCCCCCCCAATCTCATTTACATTTAAACTAGTAGGAGAGCTCGCGCGTTGCAGCGGGTGTCCCAACTAATATTATATTCAATTTTGTTATGCATTATCAGTCAACCATTTACAGTTTTAAACATTTTATTTCATCCAAAAATAGTTTGTAGCAGTGACAAATTGTCACACGAAAAGAACTCAAAAATCTCTAAATTGAACTAAGAAATATTTATGTCGGAGAACACATTCGTCACTAATTGAACTAAGAATACCTTCACCACAACCACCTAGATTCTTGAGTGGACATTCTATACTTCCATGCTCGTTAGTTTGTCTTTTTTTTTTTGGTTGCGTTAAATTGAATATCTTGGAGAGCCCATATAAATGCCCTTCATGTAAGATTTGCAAAAACCACATATAAAAATGTAGCTATTTGAATTAAAGCAGCACAACCAAGTTGATTTATAGTTAAATATCCATAAAAATGGTAGAAATGTTAAATCCACTATGTTATGCTATATAACGGCAACCCATAAGTCAAAATTAAGCTTATAAACAAACCGAACAAAAATGAATGTTAAACATTATTAAATAAAACTCATCAAGGTAACAATTAAATAATAACATATTAACACCTTAATAAAATAAGTTACATCATTTCAGTAATGTATATTTCTAGTAACATATATCAATACTTTAAATGATGTTGTGTAAAATTCTCTAATGCTAATAACCGGTTAGTTCATAAGTTAACCATAATTATAACAATGTGAATAAAAATGAACAACTTAGGTTATGCAAGTATGAAACACAACTTGCATTGCCGAGGATAAGCAAAGCCACATCCAAAACACCGACTCCTACTCGACAATGCATTAGTAGCATCTTGGTCAAAAGATTGATCTCGCATCATACCAACCCGACTCGTATTTGGAACCATGACCTGTTTTCAACCCACAAAATAAACTCATTGTCACCAACCCGACTTGATTTAGGCCCGTAAAATATACAACTTAATACCAACTTGTCCCGGCCTGTCGCAACCCGTTTCTGAACGTCAAAAAGACGCGACCCGTTTCTTACCCATAAAAGAATATATATTTTGACACCAACCCGACCCTTTATAGACATTTAGCGGAGGGCATATATTATAAGAAACGCATGAATTACCTTTAGTTCCATGATCTATCACCTTACTCTCCACTTAGAATGCCTCCTTGAATAGCAGTGCCAATAGCAACTGCTTCATCAGGGTTCACATATATCTAAACAAGCTGCTTCACCTGGAAACACATTTAGTCCAAATATTTTTTAACTTTATTTTGTAATTACGTATGAGGTAAAAATCAGTAAGAGAATTGTGTAAACATTACATTTGAAATTGTATGTCATCAACAACGTGATCTGCAGATGTAACGAGCGATTACTTCTTATACAGGAGTGATACCATTATACCTGTTTTGACCCGAACCAAACCGATACATTGTTAAATAAATCGACCGTTTTGACCCGAACCAAACCGATACATTGTTAAAATAAATGGACCGTTTTTACCCGAACCAAACTGATACATTTTAAAAATAAATGGACCGTTTTGTCCCGAACCAAAGCGATACGTTTTTAAAATAAATTGCCCTGTTTGACCCCAACTAAATCAAGACCTTTTTAAAACAGCACGTGACCCGAAGCAGGTCAATTTTTTTAAATGGCGGGACCATAATGATACCAAAATGACCCGAACAAAAGTTATACCATTACAAAATGACCCATTTTGACCCGAACCAAATTGATATATTTTTAGAATAAATTACTCGTTTTGACCCGAACAAAACTGATAAGTTTTTAAAATGGCCCGTTTTGACTTGAATCAAAGCTATACCTTTTCAAAATAACACGCTATGGCCCGAACCAAATCGACAACTTTTTAAAAAGACCCATTTTAACAAGTTATACACAACAAATGTTTGTCGGTTAATGTGTGAAAAGCAACAGAAATTTAAACCCGCACCATAAAATAAAATTATTTTATATTAAGTTAAACAAAAGAAAAAATCAAGAAAGAATTGATGGAGATACCTTGATGGGGCTCAACAAAGCACATGCTCATTATTCTACCAGAACACACTTCAGAAACTTTTATTAAATTAGTGCAGATGGAACAATCTTACCTAAAGACCAACCAAAAGTAACATATTTAGATAACCTGATTAAAAAAAATTGATAAGCACACTATGCATCCAAAAGTATTTTCTCATCCATATGTTAAATTGTTAACCATACCTTCTTTTACAATTAACCAAAATTTATAAAAAAAAAACACAAAGAGCTGATGGTAAAACTTCATTCAAAAGCTCAAGTAAAGCTTGTTTGAGTCCACTATCTCGGCTCTTTAAAGAATCTAAAAGCTTAAAGGTATAGCATGTGAGTAAAGAGGCCAACCTTGACACATACTCAGAGTCACCATCACCGGCTACAAAACCAAAAACCCAACTCATTTGAAAGCTTTGTACAATGGCGAGTTTAGCTCGTGAGTCTGATCTTTTAGAAACCAGAACAAGAACACAACCGGATGCTGCACATCTGAGTCAATCCGATGTTCCATCTACCAAATGATTGTATTACTTTTGAACTTGTAGGTAGGCCTTCAAACTGATTTTTTAAAATGGCCCGTTTTAACTTGAACCAAAGCTATACCTTTTTTAAAATAACACGCGAGGCTCGATTCCTTCAATGTATCTGCAGATGTGATACAAAAGTGAAATCATAAGAAACAAATGCACATAATTAAAGAAAATATTGCTTATATTCTTCATTAACTATATCCATGTGTTTGAATTATTTGGAAACGTTGTCAACAGAAAGATAATAAAGAAGGAAAACTAATAAGCAAATTGATGGGGTTAATATAATTGGAGAAGACATGGTTAAGCAGAAAAACAATGAAATTTCTGATATCGAGAATTTTACCTGGTATCATAAACTCCTCTCTGGCATCTTCAATTCCAGAATTTCTATCCAGGTTATCATCCTTAATTTGTAAATTTTAACTTTGCAATGAATCAACCGCTGGTGAAAACTATTCAGTTTGATCGAATTTTAAATTGCTCTCTACATGAATTGCAGCAAATATTAATAACAGCTACCTCAGACACATAATGCATAAGCATAATTTCAGTTCTTGGTTTCAAAGTGGCAGATGAGCTTGGGCAACCGCTACATGTTCCTTGCATTTTTAGCTCCACAACTCCAGATAATCTGTCAAAATTAAAAGTGTTAAATATACGATATCATATATATTTAAGTTAAATATACAATAACCAGAGTATCAAAGAAGCATACCGATCAAATCCTATGTACTCGATCTCACCGCCATCATCCTGCACAACAGGTCGTATCCGAGTTTCCAATAACTCTTTAATCATCGCAACAGTTTCTGAGTCATCCTGCAACATTATGTGACAAATGATTGGTAACTTTAAAGATCAAATATACACTTAATAACTGCAACAAAAAAACAGTTACTTCATGGATGGCTGTATCCATAGAAGCTAAAGTGGTTGCATCCAGAAAGAGTGGCTGCCCATATGAGTAAAAGTCCATAAATGCTGCAAATATTTCAGGTTTTAGAAAATCCCAAGAAGCATCTTCTGACTTTGTTACATTTATAAAATCTGAACCGAAGAACACACGAGTAATTCCTGCACCAGCAGCATAATCATGTTAATGTCATTAGGTAATCTATATAACCATGAACACACATAGCAAGATGACCTCACCATCAATTCCATAAAGGGCCTTTGCTAATGGTGAATTCAAGTTCCTTGTAATCTTGCATAAACTCATAGTGCAACTGTTTTCGGGTTTGCTAGCAGCTTTTAGAAACTGATCTAACCCGTCTCATGTTCCATTGTCCACTTTGATGAAAAATAAATAAACTTTTGGGCAAAAGGAGTGAAATAAAACCCAAATTTTCCCCAAATTTAGCACTCAATTTTAAATTAAACACAAATGGAAACCAACTGATGTTATATCACCGATTCATGTAACAATGACTACTAAAAAAACTGGAAGGCTCAAAAGGTATGTGCGTTATAATTTCAACATAAAACTAAACATATCCAACTCAAGTCAATCAAAATTGAACAAGTGCTTTCAAAGTTTAACAAATAAAAAAACAAACCGTTCGTTAGCATCCAAGTTAACTTGCAGGGCAATATCATATCAATAACCTTTGTATGCTAAGTAACACAAGCTTCTAAATTAAGTTCCTTCAGAATCCAACCATATTGTAGACATGAAAACACATTATAGTCTGGTTAGTTAAATCGTTAAAACATAATTGCTTATAGTTAAATCGTTAAAACATAATTGCTTAAAATATAAAAAATAATTTCTCAAATTCGAGTTTTAAAGTAGTAATATTCTACAAAAAGTTAAATAATTTATTCGTTTCTAGGTTAAATAGGACGTGTTCATGTAAACTAGCATATGTGAAACTTAAATAATCAAAACTTATGAAATTTATTTGCTGAGCATCACAAATCATCATCGTCTGACTCAACACTATTAATCTCATCATTGGAATTTTCGGTGTCTGAATCACCCAGATGTGACTCCGAACCAAAGTCTTCCATGCTATGATTAGAGTCAGTTATCTCATCATCAACAAAATCATCTGTAATGCCATTAGAACCCTGATCATCAACATTTTCTATAATTTCTTCCATAATATCTTCATGGAGAAGGTTGACTTCCTCTAAGGAATCTTCTGCATTCTTGTGTTCTGGAATATCCCACAAGTGTCTGTGGGCAATTATTTCAATGATTTTCCATTGTGAATTTGGTTTAAGTGCATCATTTATATAAAATACTTGTTTAGCCTGGTTTGCCAAAATAAAAGGATCTTCCTTATAAGCATTTGGGACGTGTCAATGCTTATGAAATGAAGTTCAAATGTCACGTGTTTTCTTCGACGATCAGTATCAAACCATGTGCATTTGAATAAAACAACACGATAGCATCTTATAAATGAAATTTCAATGACTTCATCAAGATATCCATAATAATCGTCTTCGACATCATTATGAACGCAAGGGACCATAACTCCACAATTTTGTGTTTGCCTACGATCATCTCTCGACTTAACTAAAAATTTAACTCCATTCACTATGTATCCCTTTTGTGATAAAACTCGGTTATCAGGAGGGCAAGACAATGCATATAATTCTTCATTCATTTGGGATGGATTTAACGACTACACATCTCGAATCTGTTCTCAATTTTTTTACATAATAATCATGTCGTTAGAGTGCAATACCAAATATAAAGTACTTCAAGTAAGCAGAAAGTAATTGTTACCCGTTTAGCAAACCAATCCGCGAATGTAGACCGTTGCATCTCGGAAAAATCTGATGATTCAGGATGTTGCCTTTGTAAAAACTGTAAGTGTTCTCTGTCATTTGTAAATAAATATCAGTTTATTGACATGTGACATTTGATACTAATTCACAACAAAAATTATATAAAATAAAAAAACGAGAAAAAAACTTACTCTAAGTACGGTTGAACTTCATGGCAATTGTTAAAGATAAACCATATTGCTTTCTTCATAAGAATACTAGAAAGGTTATAAACTTCTTTCTTCCCAATACCTCGACCATTTACCCTAAAAATATCCAACAGAAAGCTTCGAGCATCACTAGAGGTTTTGTCATCGTTTCTGCCACGTTTCTCCAACTTTGATTCAACGCCTCGTAAATAGTGTGAACAAAAATTTATAGCTTCTTCAACTGTTGGAATTGATCTACCCAAGACACATATTAGAGTTGATGTGGCTAGTACGTATTGATCCAAGTCGGGTCATATCCAATAACAAGCTAGACAAACACCGAGAATATTTGTTTATGTATGATATGATCATAAGTAAATGAATATTGACACTTGAGTTATTTGGAAAAGGGTTTCTAAATAAAAATGTACTTGTGTAATAAACAAATCATATAGATGATTTATGTTTTATGAGAGAACATTACATGTTGTTAATTAAGTTGGTTAAATAACAATATGTGAATAATGGTTACTAAGCATGTCACCCAACATGTAATAAGTTTTGTTATATCTTATAAATATATATATGGATATAAATATTTATGTTATAAAACAAAATTAATAATATTAATAATGTAAAGGAATCTCTTACACTTGATATTATTTTATTATTAAAGTTGAGGTAGTGGAGACATGCAATGGATATCATTGGTGGAGAGAAAGATGCTTTTGAATAAAACCAAGTCTTTCTCTTTCCTTCTTTTATAACACATAATTAATTATACACAAGTAACAAAGGTTTCTCTCTTCTCTTTTCCTCTTGGATTTTCGGCCAAGGAAGAAAGGATTATCAAGTGTTCAAATCCTAGCTACAAGTGGTGTCTTGTTGGAGCTTGGGGTATAATAGCTTGAGGAGCTTCCATATTCAAGTTCTTGCCTTTCAATCATCATCCTTTTCACACTTCTTTGGTTACTTGAAAGGTAGTTTAACATGCATGAACTTATAGTGACATGCATGTGTTTGATAGTGTGTAATTCGTATTTGGATCCGGGTTTGGGTTTTGCATGTATTGAATTGGTTCTATACACTAAAACTAACAAGATTTAAAACTTATATCCGCTGCGTTTTTGATAAAATAAGGATTTTATCACTTTGATAATCTTGTTAAAACCCAACATCAACAACATAACCTTCTGCAATTGAGCCTTCAGGTTTAGCTTTGTTTCTAACATATCTCTTTAAATGTCCAAGGTATCTTTCGATCGGATACATCCACCTTGATTGCACTGGTCCACCTAAAATTGCCTCTTGAGGAAGATGCACACACAAGTGCACCATAACTGTAAAAAATGACGGGGGAAATATCTGCTCAAGCTTGCACAAAATCTTAATTATCCCTTCTTGCAATACTTTCAACTCCCTCACGTGTAATGTGACTTCAGTAAGTTTCTTGAAAAACTGAGATAACTCGACTAACGCGTCACGAATTTGTTTTGTCAAAAATGGACGAATTGCAATTGGAATTATGCGTTGAATTAAGACGTGGCAATCATGTGATTTAAGCCCATATACCTTTCCTTGCTCAACAATCACATTTTTAGCTAATTTTCCGGCATACCCGTCTGGAAAACGTACAGACTTAAGTAAATTACAAAACTGTTTTTTCTCCTCTCGAGTTAAAACATAAGAAGCATGTGGTTTAACCAAATGATCACCCATCATCACCAAGTGAAGCTCCTTACGTATGTTCATATCTTGCAAATCTTGTCGAGCGTTGTCAGTGTCTTTTGTCTTTCCTTCTATGTTTAACAAGGTTGATAACACATTCTCACACACATTCTTTTCAACATGCATCACATCAATGTTGTGATGAATTAACAACTTGGACCAATATGGGATTTCAAAGAAGATGCTTTTCTTTGACCAGTTTAAACCATGTGGATCTCGTTTTATTTTTTTTCTGCAATGAGATGGCTGTTTTCCATGAGGATGGATAAGGAGATATTCCAACTGACGTAAGCAATCATCTCCGTTGACTGGTTTAGGTGCAAGCCTAGTCTCTCTATGTCCACTAAAATCTCGTGCTTTCCTCCAAGCGTGATCTTGTGGGAGAAATCTCCTATGACCTACATATGCTATTTTATCTCGTATATGTATGCTGCACGCATCTTCATTGCATATTGGACATGCCTTGTATCCACTCGTGCTCCATCCAAACAAGTAACCATAAGCAAGAAAATCATTGATTGTCCATAGAAGTGCGGCGTGCATGTTGAATAGTTGTTTTGATTCGCAATCATATGTTTTAACACCCTTTTCCCATAAAAGTTTCAACTCATCTACAAGTGGACGCAAAAATACGTCAATATCCTTTCCCGGTGAATCTCTTCCTGGAATCAACAATGTCAACATAAATGAAGCATAAACCATAGACTTCCAAGGTGGCAAATTGTATGCTATGAGCACAACAAACCACATACTATATGAGAGACTCATTACCCCAAAAGGATTAAAACCATCACTGGCAAGCCCTAGGCGAACATTTCGAGGATCATTTGCAAAATTGGGAAACAATGTATCAAAGTGTTTCCATGCTTGTCCATCTGCCGGATGCCTCAGAACCCCCTCCTCTTTGTTTCTTTGTTGATCGTGCCACAACATTTCCTTTGCGGTGTATCTTGAGGCATATAAGCGTTTAAGCCTACTTGTGACGGGAAAGTAACGCAAGACTTTTACATGTTTCTTCTTCCCCTTACTATTTTCTTCGTATCGACTAGTGCTACAAACTGGACAGTTTTGTAATTCTGCATATTCTTACCAAAATAATGCACAATCATATTTACAAGCATGGATAGATTCATATCCCAATCCAAGAGTGCGTAAATACTTTTTCGCCTCATAATGGTTCCTTGGCAAGTTTGCATCCTTGTAAGCTCGGCTAAATAAATTCAGAATCATATCCATTGATACATTTGTCATTTTACATGTTAACTTCACGTTCATCAACTCAAGTAAAAAGCTTAGTACAGAAAACTCATCACACCCCGGGTATAAAGGCTTCTCCATATCGATAAATAACTTCTCCACATTTGGGTTATTATGTTGATCAGCATCGTCCCAGAAATTTTCAGCTTCGGTTTCGCAGCCCGTAGGAAACACGTCATTAAGTAACTCCTCGACACCGTCATTTGAATCGTTTTCACTTTCATCACACTCAGTATCTGTCCCATCTGTTTCATAAAACGGTAGATGTTCACCGTGATATATCCATATATTATATATCGGTTCAAAACCATTATGTATGATATGCTTAGAAACAATTGTCGGATCATGTTTTCTTGCATTAACGCATTTTCTACATGGACAATGTATCTTACCTTCACTATCAGCATATCTTTTAGCCCAATCTGCAAAAGCTAGCACTCCTTTAATGACCGTTGGATCTGCCTTATTAGTGATTTTAGTCCAGCTCTTATCAAAAGTCATTCCGAAGTCCTGGTTAATGACAAACATAAATAAACAATTTATCAAACAAAACATTAATATTTGGTTTTTAAGGTAACATAATTTTAAACCTGGAAAGATAAACTCGTTTGGACCTGTTCTAATTTGATAGGTTTATCAATCGTGTCAGTCTCACCTGTTTTAATTAGTTAGGTTTACAAATCATGCCCTTTAGGCATACCCAAATCTAAACGAGTGATGTTCATGTTTAATCAATTTAATTAAACGAACCGGTTTATTTGGGGTTTGTTTTTATGATGTTATGATTATATATTAAGCAACAACATTAGAATAGAAATACCTGTAATGATTTTTTTTTGTATAAATGAGGAAATTGTCAATGCCTAAAGCTTGGTGGAATTGTGATTTTGTAGACTCCTTTCTCACATCATTAGTCGAGCAGAACTGGACCTTCAAAATGTTCAAAAGCATTAAAATTAGTTACGACCCGTTTACTTTCAAAACGACTTATTCAGGTTATGCGACAGAACCAATGGTAAAAAGGCAACTTATTATTAATAAAAAACAAATTCATTATCAAAATGGTTGTGATTTTGACTAACAAGCACAATTTGTAATTTTTGAGCCTAGAATTGCAAGAATAAAATAAGTGCTGAAGCACAGTTTAAGTTGCAATATTTGTAAAAAAGTAAAAATGTTGACTTGAAAAAGTCATTTGTCAAAAAAAATTGTCATCTATTAAAAAATTATTAATATGACCAGACATATAAATTTTCAGGTCGTTTTGACGGTTCGTGTCGTGTAAGATTCAACACAAAATAAAAATACGATACAATAATATAAGATAAACATTAACACATTGTCATTAGAAATTTAAAAACACTTATTAAGTAGGTTGATTAGGAGTAGGGTGTTAATCGGGTCAACCCGAACGGGTTTTGGGTTAATCGGGGTTTTGCAAAAGAAAAAACTAACCAGCAACCCGACCCTATTAAGGTTCGGGTTTGGTCGGGTTCGGGTTGGTCGGTTCGGGTTTGTCGGGTTCGGGTTAGTCGGTTCGGGTTTGTCGGGTTCGGGTTAGTCGGGTTACTCTATATTTTGAGATTAAATTTTATTATACCTAAACCCAATATCATTTTTGAAATCTATCTATTAATAAATTACAGAACAAATAAACAATGAGTCGAGCCCGAGTTCGAGATTGAAAAAACAACTCTCAAGTCGAGCTCGAAACAAGCAGAAGCTCGAGCACTAATAACTATTCGAGTTAATCGGGTTAAGCCGAATAACCCGATTAATACTTTTTGACCCTATTTAACCCGACCCTAATTAGCTTATTCGGGTTCTGGTCGGGTTTAGGTATTTTGGACACTGACAACCCATTAGAGTCTCAACAATAAAAAGATGATAAAAAATGAACTAACTTCAGGGTCATCGTGTCCTTGATTCCTCTCTTTAATAGTCTGCAACAATACCTTTAAATTACATATGACCAATCTGCATATTATGCATCAAGAAAATAACATAAGTCTTATTCCATTTGAGCAATTAACCTGTTCATAAACTGAGAAGTTTGAAATCAGATCAACGCATTGGATACCATCACATCTAGAAGTTAATACTTTAAAAAAGATTTGTGCAATCTCATAGAAAAGATGGTAAAACATTAGCATCGACAAATTACTTGCATCAGATATAATTGGGACAAAACCTTCCTTGACTGCCTCAGCGTAAACAATCAACTATTACTTAAATTACTTCCCTATGAAGTCATTGAGAACATCAACAGGAGCATGTCAATTAAAGCAAATTACTTGCATCATGTTTTATATGAGACCCCAATCACAATCAAATCAAAATAAATCCGAGTTCAAAAGACCGACTTACCTGTGACCATTAAACCTACTGGATGATCATCATTTTAACAATAACGTCTTTATGATCTTTTTTTAAGAACTTTTTTTTTTGGTTATCCATATGTAGCCTAATATATAAGAATCAAACAATCTTTGTTGTTTGACCTTTTTAGTCAAATTACAGTTTTGCCTAAAAAAGCTTTCTACTTGTTATAATAACAAATTCACTTGACATTAGCCGTTAAAAATTGACTTTTAACACAACTTTTAATCACGTAAACAAAATCATAACAAACAAATTTGGCAGAAAAGTTCGAGACAAAAAAATGATCTTTCATTTTAAGAAATAACTGTTTTTGTAAACATATGAGATCAACAATGATATGTAATGACTGATGATAACTTTATGTATGCTAACTTGCGTCTAACTTTGCACGCGGCATGATGGTGTAGTTTTTTTGAAAATGTCTTCTGTTGTTTATCATGTTTGTGTTTGGCTTAATAGTTTGATGATATGTTGCAGTTTGTTTCCTTTCATGAATGTATATGCTTTTACATTTAGTCGCTTTGTACGGCCATCGTTATTCTTAAAGGTTGATTTATTTTGCAGGGTGTTTACGTTGTTATTGTTTTCGAGTCTTCAATCCATATCAGGTTGCATCTTTTTTATTAGTTTAACATAAACTACAGTTAAGTATCACTTCTTTATGAATTATAGTTGTTAAATTATATTATAGGAGTTTAATTTTGAAGTTCTGTTGTCATGTTATTGAGAAGTTACAATTATGAAGATTAAGAGGTTTTGGTTGAGGTTTGACTCTTGAAAGACAAAATAAAAGTATATATTGGATATAAACGGGCCTGGTTGATTATTTGCAAGTGGCATTTGATTGTAAAGGCAATTTGTGAAGTTCTAAGATTATGGTATGGGTGACAACAAAAAATTATGCGCTGGGGCAATTGTGGTATTTATAATGTTTTGAGAATAAAGGTTCGTGTGAAATTAAAGTAAATTACTTGCATATCAGCAAATATAATGTTTGACAACACCAGTAGAATGTCAAGCAAATTACTTGCATCATGTATTATGTGAGACCCTAATCACAAACCATATCACAATCAAATCCAAAAAAAAAAAAAACTACTTTACAATGAATATTCATAATAATTTAAATTTCAAGACAAACATCTCTACTTTAAACCTCAAACAGAACAACAAAATCATCCTTTTTGTAACGGTACTGAGTAAAACGAAACATAGAATTTCTTACCTTTTCGTTAATCGCACTGACCGGTTGTTGTTTGTGAATGTGGTCGACAATTGCTTCTGTGTGTGGATATGTTAAAACTTATGGAACCCTAAAATCAAGCATTTGGAGTTCAATGAACTGTAATTAAGCTTACCGTTGCAGGGGAGGAGACAGGGTGGCTGATGGAGGTTGTGAAAGATTGTATCCTAACCACTAGGCCCTTATTATTTTTGTGTCTGGCTTCGATTAGTTTTTTTAGCGCCAGTTAAGTAAGAGTTTGTTTAGGTTAAACGGTTAAAGAGTGGGAATACATCCCTATGTTTTCTATAATTCCAATGTTAACAAAATTTAAAAGTTTAAACTTATTAAAAGCCTTAGTAAATCAAATTTGATTGTTGGTGCTTTGGTATTTGCTTTCTTCATTTAAACAATGTTAATTGTGTTCGATTATCATATCATATCATGTATCTACATTTTTTTTATTTTTTTACGCCAATAGTTTATATGATTCATTTTGTTTTTTTTAAACTATAAACTGTTGGCGTAAAAAAGGAAAAGAGTGAGATGTATGATATGGTAATCGATTATTATCCTTTTTATTATTCAATATATAGTTCTTTTTTTCCTTTTTAAGTTTTGTAAATTATACTTTAAAAAATACATGTCTTTTAACACGGAACCTAGCAGACGACCAAATTGTATTTTATGTTTAGTTTTGATATCGTAACGAGTGACGGCCGTATTCGCATCAATATGTTGTCACAATGTCCATGTTTTTGTTTTAAATATGTCAATTTAACAAAATTATGCGTTGGGTTTAATTCTGGTACCGTAACAAACCTAGCCGATACACAAAATGAGACAGATAATTCAACATAGTTTTGTCTCATTACAAAGAGTCACAAGTTAAAATAATAACACATAATATGACAGACATGATAGAAAACAATATCGGGTAATGTAATTATAAGTTATATGTTTATGGATACTGTTCGCATGTTTATTTTTTGGCTAATAAGTGCACTTGTAATAAACACTCTAGATCATGTGTTTTTATATTGTAAGCTTAATCAATAAATTAAGATTTTTTTATATATAAAAATAGAAACATGTCTCGATAAATTATGATTATTTACTTATTTGAAATTTTATCTTTTAAGGAATAATAAATTTAATTTGACAAATTAAACAAATAAATGTTTATTTTTCTTACCTTTTTATTAAAATATAAAATTTTAATATTTTTAAATTTAAATCATTTTGTGTTTATCAATCAATATATTTTCTGTATTCACATTTAAATTTTAAATATATAAATAATCTATTAATAAATTATAATAACCTACATGAATCTATTTTAAAATTATAGCCTTTATTATCTTAATGGTTTTCATAAGACAGTTCATAAATTACTTTTTTTACTTCTTTAATATTTTTAATTAAATTATGCGGAGCTCAATCCTTGTCGAGTTTGAGCATAGCTTAGCGTGTTTTCACACACCTAATAAATTGGTTTGGTTTGCTAATCAAATAGTTTTTTTTTCTATTGTTTGAAGATTTACTATGTGCGACTAGATTTAACTTTAATTAGTGAAGTCTAAGACCCCGGGGCAAATCTTAACGCCCAGGGAGATAATGTTAATTTGACAAAGGTTAAGGAATGGGACAATACTCCCTTTCATGGGTTAACATGTGTTAAAGGCAAGATGTGTTAAAGTGTTAATTAGCGGGCTTTAAAATCCTCTACACCGACACACAACAAATTAAAATTTGCTTTAAAATTAAATTGAGGGGAGTTAAGCAGGCTAACCCATTTTCTTATGGTAAGATGGAGCGAAAAGGGGTAAAGTGGGTGATGAGACACTTACATTGAGTAAAAAGGCGTGAATGTGTAACTCATAGCATAATAGTCAATGAGTGATAGTTACTTATGAATAAACCTAAGGAGTGCAAATTAATGGTGGCCAACCTTGATAAAGTGACCTGTTATGGATCGTTTAAATATTTTCTATCTAATATGACTCATTACCATTCAATATGATATTTCTCTAAAATACAAATGTTTATTTTGTTTATTTGCATATGTTTCAAACATAATATAACATAGCTATTGCGAAATATCAATTAAAAGCTATTAAAATTTTTAGCATGTATAATCCACTAAAGACATGTATGACTTAGTATAACTTCTATCAACATATTATGACATAAGACCCGTTTACACATGTTTGACCGAGTATAAATGGTCAATTATGGCAAACAACGATAAATTATGGTCAATTAATGTAGATTATAGTGGCCTATGGCCAGTAGGGATGAGCAAAACCATTACCAGTAATGATACCCAATCAGTACCAAGTTTGGAATTTTCGGTACGTACATGTGTTCCTCGGCTTTTTCCTTCACAACCGGTATCGAACTGAATATTTCGCACCGGAACTAAAAATCTGGAAAAATCGGTGTATGAAATTCGTAAAAAATTAAAAACATGAAATTTCTTATAATTATAATATAATATTACCCACTTATCCCTAACAACCACACATTATAATTATAATATTAATAATAATAATTTATTATAATAAATGAAATTCGTAAAAATTAAAACATGAAATTTCTACAGCCATGGCCCTAGTGGTATGACGGTGCTGGAGTTTATCCTCCCCTAAAAGGTGTATGATTTAAATATAACAAAGAGGATATATTTGTTTTTAATGTAATTGTATGAGGCGTGTGTTTTTTTCACGGGTGAAAATGAGCCAAGCTGCTAGTGAACTACTTGTGATCAGCTTGTGAAAAATCTCAATCGAGCCAAATCCTAAAAAGAAGCTCGTTTTAAAAACGAGCCTAATCCGAACTTCACTTATTGAGCTCGAGTCAGCTCACGACCCTTAACAAGCCTATGATTATATAAACTTTTAATATATATATAACAACTATTATATACATAATGCTATGAAAAAAAAACTAATTAATATATATTATGTGAAATATAAAATTATAATTGAAATATGTATAGAAATATACAAAAGTAATATATAGTAAATCAGTCAAGCTCGTATTGAGCTCGAATTTAAAAATAAAACTTAAAATAAGTCAAGCTTAAGCTCAGACTGAACCCGATTGCACTCCTAGTTCGTTATTCAAAAAATAAAACAAATAATAAATATAATAATAACATCAATAATAAACACCCAACTTCTGTATTAATAATTATTATATTCCTTTAGAAGTTATAAATCGTAATTTACTTGAATCATGTGTTTGATTATTTAATTCAAACACACAACTACATTAGCATATTAACAAATCGTTATTTCAATTAAGTAAATTTAGTAGTTGTAGGATATTATTAAAAAATATTAGTACTAATTAGTTTAGGTATTTAATATTCAAACATACTAAAAGAAAATCAAGTTGGGAAAGTAAGATGTAAACAAAATAACTAAATAATATTCTTGATTATCTTCTTCTCATTGGAATTCATCTGCATCTTTCTTTATCCAGCAAAACTCAACTGAACCATCCACAAAAATCGGGATGTCAATCCTCCCCACGTTCCCTACCAATGATTCAAACCCCATCACGCTACAGTTACTCCCTCACGAAAGCCTTCCTCTTTACAAACTATTGAAGTTGTTGATTCTGTGTGAAGAAATTTTGGCAGTCTATCAATATTTGCAGATTCAGGCATCAATTGAACTATTTTTTGATATATTGAACACTACTTGCATACTCAATTAGTAATAAATGATATGTTTAGTTCAATATTGAATACCATTATGTGGCTGAATTGATGAGTTAGAGTGATGTTCGTTGATTAGACTTTCACTTCAATAGCTCTTTTCTATATTGACTGCCATGTCCATGAATTTTGATGAGTTATTTTGGTAAATTGATATAACATGAGTCCATATGTTCTGTTTACAAGTAGGGGTGGCCAAAATACTCGAACCCGATTAACCCGACCCAAAACCGAGTAAGCTCATTAGGTTCTGGTTACATAGCTACAACAATTATTAACCGGGTTAACCCAATTAACCCGTATTATCGTTAGGGTCGGGTTTTGGGTTCGTGTTTGATAAAAAATCGGGTTTTGGATCAACTCGAGTAACCTAATTAATAGTTAACTTAAGCAGCCCAACTATTATATACTTTAGCTTTTTTATATATTTAAACTATACTCTTTGTATATATTCAAGATTGGTTATATGTATTCTACCATTGTCTTGTATAATTCCAAACATTATTTGTTCATATTGATTGTCTATGCTTCTCCAATCTATTATATTGTTTTTTGAGTAAAAGATAAGAAGGATATTATCGATTAACATGAGTTTTCTAATATGGGGAAACCACTGAAAGAATCTTAGTAAAATAAAAACATTTTTTTGGGTTTAGTTAAAGTTGTTGGCAAATTGTTTGTACATTTCTTTTAAGGATAATTGTTTTGTGATATGTTTACAAGACTTATACATCTTTGCAGCCCATAATTAAAAAAAAAACATTGAAGCATTATTACAACCCGAAACCCAAGTAACCCGACCTGATTAACCCGAAAGTTGTTCGGGTTGACTCGATCAACACCGCTGAGCTACACGTAATCATAATTTAATTTTGGGTTGTATTTTGTTATCTAATCATGTTTTGCTTACATGAAATATATAATTACTTCGTTACATACAACATCTTTTTATCTATTAATGTACACACTTCTATGTTCTAACATGTGGAGACATGTATATCTACATTGCATCTGATAGAAAAAGAAAAAAACAACATTAGATGTAAGATAATAATAAACATATGCATATAATAAAGCATATTAACGTGGACTGTCTTTGAATTGTTGCTATTCATTACTGGCGCAAGTGATAATCAGTAGGCCATTATATTGATTCTAAAAACATGGACACAATTCAATCTATATATACACTACATGTCTACATTTGATTAAAAAAACCCACTGCAGTTTAGATAGAATGCATATCTCACATTTTTAGTATCATGTTTATGTTCTAGTTCATAACAATACTTGTGGAATGTATATATCAGATTTCTTTACTATCGATTTCCTTGTAGTACAATGTGGATGCTTATGTTAGTGATGATGGTCTTTACAAGAACGAGATCTGAAGAAGATTCTCGAGTACCTACAAATCAGTCGGTGGTTGAGGGAAGTGCATATGCTCTAGTGTCGCGCTCGACACGTAGACGCAAACGTAATACGCCCAACACCAGTGGTGATACCGGTAAATTATATTTTTTTAAACTAAAATTTTCATATTCAAGCAAAGGGTAGTGGTTGGTTTTCGTGGGTAAACATCTGTTTGAAATCGCACTTCAAAAAGTGATGAAATGGGCTGAATTACTTTGCAAAATAAACAGAATTCAAATCATTTTATCCTTTTTTGTCTTTTCTACATTACATGCAGAACAACTTGTAGAAGCATAACAAACACCTGCTGAAACGGAACAAAATGTTCAACCACCGAATAGACGCGGTCCAAATTTAAATCTTAGCATTACAAGGACTTTACAAAATATGCCTGAGGGTTCTAAAATCCCTTTGACAATGGATGAGGGTACAAAATCTTTTGTTGGAACCTCAGCAACACCGTTTGCGACTGAGTGTGGAATTGTTATTCGCAATTTTTTTCCAATGAATTATCACGCATGGGACTCAATACCAAAAGAAGCGATAAATCTGATGTATGAGAAATTAGAAGTAAGTTGTATATATTTTTACATTTAATTATTGAGAATCTGTTATGATGTTATATAGTATCATTAATATCATTAACAATGTATTCTTTGAAGGGAAAATTTGAGTTGTTGAGATCAAATAAGGTTTTCATGGAGTATGTGAATGGTCGCCTTCAAAGCCATTGGAAACGCACCCGATGTAATTGGAGTCTGCACTGGAAGAAAAATGGAGGAAGAACCAATCCCGAGTTGGCAAGATCGAAAAGGAAATCTGATTGTCTTGAAGAAGCTTGGAAGCATATGTGTGATTATTGGGAGTTAGAAAAAACTCAGGTATGCTAAATTTCTTTTTACAAATCATGACAAATGTCCGTGAATATTTTTTTTATTTTTAAAGTTCTAACTTGTGTGGCAAATTTGATTTGTCCTAGAAATATAGTAAGCAAATGGAAGCTAACAGAGCAAAACAAGTTAATATAAGCAGAGGGGGATCTCGGTCACTAGCCAATCATTCATTCCAACTGGTAAGATTTTGAATTTTCGACTAATAATGCAATCTGTTATTCATGTTAAGTAATGGTCGTACTCGTGTTGTGGTTTAGAAGAAAATTGAATCTGAAACCAAGAATTGACTTGGCTGTAAAAATTTATGAAAAACGGATGTTTATACTAGGGATGCCAACGGGCCGGGTATTGGCAATCACAAACACATACCCATCTACAGAACTGTGTCTCATAAACGGCCCATTACCCATCGGGTATTTATCGGGTAGTTACCCGTCGGATAACAGGGATACCCGTGGGTATCGAGTATACCTGGTAGTTTATAAAAATATACCCTTGATAGTTTCTAAGTACAAATTCTAACTTTATATTTTTAAAAACTTTGTTAAATATGATAAAACACAAGGATAACATCATCACCATTAGATAATATATCAAATATCAAGATAATGTAAACTATAAACTTCAATACTTCATGATAAAAAATAAAGACACTACTATATGCAGGTTTGGATACTTTTGCTTTTGCATCAAAAATACATATCCACAAAAATAAGTTTGTTGCTACATTCTGAAACGAATATCTAAAACAATAATTCCATTTTCCATAAAGCTAAATGTTGAATTCTTGGGCGGAAACTATTTAGATATTTACTAGAAAAGCTATACAAAGAGTCATTTGGTAAAGATAATTCATAAAGCATTTAGTTATAAAACTATTAATTAAAAACTTATATACATAGTAAATTAGAAACGTGGAGATTATATTTCGGGTATATTTACGGGTAATCAGATAAATATAATTCGGGTAATGGGGCCGGGTATCACCCAATCCCATTCCTATACCCGAACCCAAAAAAAAATTATTTTTTAATCCCATACCTGATCCCATGCTCGTTTACCCAACCCGTTACCTGGCCCGGATGCTTCGGGTTTCGTGTATACCCGTTGGGTTCAGTTATTTGTGCCATCCCTAGTTTATACTATACTGTACATGGCAAAAAAGGATAACAAATTCATTATGCTTCATTTTTATAACTTTTTCAACGACAAGCAAATACTCAGATTAATTTGAATATATTTTTTCTTCATTATTATAATTTGATGATGACAGACAAATCCTGAGACTCACATGCCGCCTAGCCCGTTAGAACTTTATCATAAGATGCATTACAATGCCGCGAAACAGGGATGGCTAAATGATAGTTCGCGTCTTGAATATGTAAGCATCTCCTATTTAAAAGTTTTTATTGTGAAATTTATTTTTTCAAATATTTATTTGGGTTGGTGCTGGTTTTGAATGTTGTTCACATGTCTTCTTTTATGTTAGGAAAACATTATTCAGCATAAACAGGCAGCCATGGATAAATTAGTTTATGAAGGAATCACTGTTACAACTTCTATAGAACACGAGATTGAGAAAGAAGCCATAAAAAGTGTTTGCGGGAGGAAGAAAACCATACAATCAGCATGGGAGGTTGGTGCAGGGCCCGTGTTTAGGAAAAAAAATAGTTGGATGAAATTGGTAGCCGAATCATCGGAACAAGATACAAGTGAGAACGAAGTTCTGAAAAATAAGGTTATTGCACTCGAGGCGAAACAAAAACGAGAAAAGGAGAAATATGAAAAAATGTTCGAGTTTATAAGCACAAAGTTTCCGGACTTCGAGAACACAATAGCCATGGAAACGAGTGATGAAGTTGATGGTGACAACATCTAGGACATTAGTTATAAGCGTTTGTTACTTTTCTTTATCAAGTACTCTTTTAAATATTAGAATTGTTTGGTTGACGTTATTTTGATTGGTTTTGTTACGATATTAATGCTTATTATATTTGGATTGTGTGAAATCAAAAATCAAATTTATGAGTTATATATAAATCTACAAATCAGTTACTTCAATGGTATTGTTTTTCAGTCTTGAAGGGATTTACTCGGTATTATGAATGCATGTTTGGAACTGAATTAAATTGTGTGGGGGACTATTTTTCAGTCTATATATAAGAATATTGGAATATATACATTATTAGAGACTAGAAATAGTCACTGAAAATAACATATTAGAGACTAGTTTATGAGACTGATTATCAGACTCTAAATATAGTTACTAGGGACTAAAATAACATATCATCTGAGAATAATTATCAGTCCCTAAAAGTGAGATATTAGTGACTGAAATCAAGTAGTAACGAGACTAATTCTCAGTCCTTAAAGAATATCATTGGAGACTGATTTGATATAGAATCACGAATCTAACGAAACGTATTAGGGACAATATTGTATTGATTAGAGGACTGATTTTCAGTCCCTAAAGTTATACATTAGGGACTAGAATATCATTGTATTCGAGACTGATTTACAGTCTCTGAAGAAATGTTTTTGGGACTGAAAAGATGTGGTATGGGGGGATAAATTAAGGACTGAATTTTTGTGTACCAGGGACTGGCTGTTAGTCCCTATTGGTGTCATACAACGGAGACTGATTTTCAGTTACAAAAACTAGTATCTAGGACTAGGTATCTGTCACTGGCTAGGGACTGGTATATCAGTCCCGGATAACCATTAGGTACTAATTGGTGTGTATTAGAGACTAACTTTTCAGTCTCAAATACTAATCTTTTTTGTAGTGGATCTTTGCCAACGCCTCAACCTGTGCTGCAATTGCGGTGCTTGTGTCGACCGAATGCATGCCGCGTGATAAGAAGTCGACGGTTTTGGTACTCTTAACTGGTGGTCGCTGGTATCCACTCATAGCTAAACCGTTAAACAAGGCAATCCACTCATCCGTATCCTTTGTCGTCAATAGGTTACCTCCCGCAGCCGTGTCGAGCATACTCTGAGTCGTGTACGTCACTCCGTTGTAGAACTTCTCAACAACTACCCAGTCTTGTAGGCCGTGGTTCGGACATAAAGCAAGTAGATTTTTGAACCTCTCCCACACCTCGTAGAAGCTCTCGGTGTCCTCTATCTGGAATGAATGAATCTGGTTGCGCAAATGAGCGGCCTTAGCCGGAGGATCGTACTTTTCAAGAAATTGGGTCTACATGGCAGCCCAAGTAGCAATGGATCCTTGTGGGAGGGACTCAAGCCACAGACTCGCATGATCAACGAGTGAAAAAGGAAAGATTCGGAGTTTGATGGCGTCTTCGGATACGCCGGCAAGATGAAACGTGTCGCAAATTCGTGTAATGCGAGTGAGATGAGCTTGTGGGTTCCCATGGAGCAACCCATGAAATTGAGTAGAATGACCAATTGTGTTCAGAATATTAGATGGAATCTTCCAAGTCGTGAGAACTCCATATGAGATTGTTTATGGTCACCAACTCACTTTTTCACATTTAAGAGCTTTTGGGTGTCCCTGCACACTATTGAATCTCGAGTCTACTCCAAAATTTGGGGCCTCAGCTGACGAGTGTTATTTTGTTGGTTATGCGGGCAATACAACTTACAGGGTCTACAACAAGTCAACCAAGCAGATTCTAGAGTCCTATGAGGTTTACTGGCTGGAAGAAAATGAGACTGATGCTCATGTTGGTCCGGACTGGTTATTTGATTATAACGAACTCTTCAAACCATTTAATGTGTTTCCAGTCCTAAACACAGAACCTTTAGGTGGTCATACTGTGGAAACTGAAAAAGATGACCCTCAAGCAGTATCTCACATCTCTCCATTTCTGGATGATGATGTTACTGAACTGAATAATGACTCACCCGCACCCAACGTTCAGCTGAAAGAAACTCCAGAAACCGAAAGCTCGCTGAATTCGTCTGAAGATGATGCTACAGTTGAGGGGGAGAGTTCAATCTGTCAGATCTTCAGGAGCACAGTGTTTCCTGATGTCATTCCAAATGAATATGTCGCCAGCACCTCGTACTCTCACAGTAGAGTGACATCTGGATGGAAGAATCCTCTTGTTGATGCTAATGAGAACCTGTCTAACTTAAAATCTACTGGTGATGTTTCTATTCAGTCAATTCCATCAAAAATTCAGGAAAATCATCCAATTGAAAACGTCATAGGTCCTCTTGAAACGGGTGTGTCCACCAGAAGTCAGACTAGACACATAAATAGCTGTCTGTTTTCCTGTTTTATTTCTCAAATTAAACCAAAGATGGTAGAAATGGCACTTCAAGAACCCAGTTGGCTTGATGCTATGCACGAAGAGTTGAATCAGTTTAATAAGTTGAAGGTTTGGAGATTGGTTGAGTTACCAGAAGGAAAGAAAGCACTTGATACAAGATGGGTTTTCCGAAACAAGCTAGACGACAGCAGGGTTATTGTTCGGAACAAGGCACGGTTGGTAGTTCGTGGTTTTTTTCAGGTTGATGGAGTAGATTACACTGAAGTTTATGCCCCAGTGGCTAGACTTGAGGCCATTAGGATTTTTCTGGCCTACACATCATTCACGGGATTTAAAGTGCATCAGATGGATGTCAAAACCGCCTTTCTGTATGGTGAAGTCAAAGAAGAGATTTATGTTGATCAGCCACCAGGTTTTGTTGACTCTAAGAAACCAAATCATGTTTACAAGCTATACATGGCACTTATGGGTTACATCAGGCTTCTCGGGCGTGGTATGCTACTCTGACTGCACATATTCTAGATCATGGCTACAAGCATGGAACCATTGATCAAACCTTGTTCCGGAAAACTATCGGAAAAAACTTGATTCAGTCCAGATCTATGTAGATGACATTATTTTTGGATCCACTAGCGCTGAGTTGTGCACAGAATTTGAAGGGGTAATGATAAAAATATTTGAAATGAGTTCGTTGGGTGAAATGACAACCTTTATGGGGTTACAGGTTCGCCAAAGCTCGGCAGCAATTTTACTGTATCAAGGGAAGTATGTTGAGGATATGCTGGCAAAGTTTGAACTTCAAGAATCCAAGAGTGCCAACACTCCAATGGCAAAAAGGCCACTAATGTCATCTGATCCTGAAGGGAGTCCCATAGATTAAACATATTATCGATCGATGATTGGGTCTCTGATGTACCTCACAGCCAATCGTCCTGACATCATATTTGCAGTCTGCCAATGTGCTCATTTCCAGGGTAATCCTAAACTCTCTCATTTAATTGCTGTTAAACGTATTTTTAGATATCTGAATAGACAACCGAAGTTAGGCCTTTGGTATCCCAAACAATTAGAATTTGATCTTTATTCTTTTGCTGATAGCAATTATGGTGGAGATGACATTGACAGGAAATCCACATCCGCTGGATGCCAGTTCTTAGGAGATCGTCTATTTTCATGGCAGTGTAAGAAACAACAGACGGTGTCCACCTCAACCGCCGAAGTGGAGTATGTTGCCGCATCAGCTTGCTGTTCTCAGGTTATCTGGATGCAAAACCAACTGCTGGATTACGGTTTGGAATTTCTTGATACTCCCATATTTTGTGATAATGATGCTGCATTATTGTGAAAAATCTTGTTCAGCACTCTAAAACCAAGCACATTGATATTAAAATCCATTTTATTCATGATTGTTTTGATCGTAAATTGATTCACTGATGTGTGTATAATGATGCTCTCACAACTAAGCTTTAAATTTATTAAACAAAAATCCTAAAGAAAACACACAAAACCGGCAAGTGTACCGATCACTAATAGTATAGCACTAAGGATGTCTGAGTATCGAACACAAGGACACTTGAAAACGTACTTAATGCTTAACCCTAAATAAGACTCACCTAAGAATAATATATTTTAAATGATTTTTAATTATTAACTATTTAACCTAACTTAAATTAACTAAAAAGACTTAAATTAAGAAAACTAGACGAAACTTTGAAAATAAGATTGATCAATGGGGAAAACGTCTACCTAGGTAAGAATCCTATTGAAGGTATAATAAGCTAATGGATTATAGAATCTCACGACACCGGTTCCTAAGGATGACACAACTAAGGTTCATTCAAGACAACTAGATCACCTCTCGGTCTCACTAACAAACCCTAACCTACACTTAGTTGATTTTAAGAACTAACCGGGTGACGAATTGTTAAAGTGCTCTAATGCCGACTCTCCTCTCGGTCTCACAGACACACTACCCTAATAGAGACTAATACTACGCAACCAAGGATAGAGGAACAATTTATTTAAACTTAAACTAGGTCAACTAATCGCTCACAAACCCAAACCCGACAAGAACCGAACCCGCTCTCGGGCGATCCTAATCCTAACAAGCAAAAGATATGAGACGACCCTACTTCCTATCACCTCTCAGTCTCTAAGAAGGTGTCTACCCGCTGATTATATTCAAATAATACACTCACTAAAACCCTATGGTTGATCACCCCGGAAACAAACCCTAAACACAAAGTAAAGAGTCCTAACAAGCAACAATCAATCAAAACTCATTCAATTAATCAAAACAAGAAGTATACGAGTGTAATTAAAAAATTCACAGCCACTAAATACAACATAATTCAATGTTAAAACAAACTTTATATTAACAATTCAAGCCATGATCATCAACAGTCCAAACTACTTACTAAAACCTAACAATAATCATCTAACCTAGGTAGAACTAACTAATTTAGCCTAACATGATTTTTGGACAGTAGCTAATATTCAAATTAAACATCATAAACATCAATATAAACATAAAAAAACTCATTCAATGATCAAGAACAATCAAATACAAGTCAAACTTCAAATTATTTACAAAACAATCCAACAAAAAGCTTAAACTTAACAAGTTAGGGTTCTTGAACAAAAGACAAAGCTTATGAATGAATTACTTAGGGTTATATACTGAGTTTATGAGTGTATGAAGCACCTAGAAACTGTACCAAATTAATCCGAGCCTTCCTTCTTCCCTAGCCGTCCAAAAGCCAAGCCGCCACTTTTTTTTCTTTCTTTCTTCCTTGCTGTTTCCGATCGGACCTGCCCTAGAGTTAGGGTTTTGTTATTTTTTTTAATTATTATAATTAGCAAGAAAGGCTTCTAATTTGTTGGCTTGGGTTGGGCCTTACTTGTAGATTTAAAACTTGACCAAATAATCCCTTAAAGTCTTCAAATTTTACTCTTTTTTCCACCAAATCTCATAACCTACAAGTAAACATTCATCTTCGTAAAATTAAGCATAAAAAAGCCATAAAACTTAATAATTAAACTAATAAAGTACTTAAATCATGATAAAATGATAAGGAAATTAAGTGTGTTTTACAACACATCATTCACCTTGAACAAGTTCACACTGACAACAATGTGGCGGACTTATTTACAAAATCGGTCGGAACAGCCAAATTTAATATGCTTGTGAAATTTCTAAAAATGATTCATTTCGAGGATTGAGTCTTTTTGGTATAAATTTGTACATATATTTTAATTTTGCCCAAATTTAGGGGGAGAAAAATCAAAAAGTCAAAAATAGTGTGTCTGCGTCGTTTTTATTATTAAAAATGAAAAGTCAAAAATAGTATGTATGCGTCGTTTTTATTATTAAAAATCAAAAAGTCAAATATAGTGTGTGTGGGTTGTTATTATTATTATTTTTTTATTTCAAGATTCATTCTCGCTTAAAATTTTGTCGGTTGCTCAAGTTGGAAGGACATATACTTGTATATCGTTGGTCCGGTGTTCTACTCGTATAGTCACAGGATAGCCATTTATCTAAAGGCTGAAAGCACCTAGGGCGATTATGATGTGTTTGGTGTTTCGTATTCTTTCACTTAAAATTATGTCGGTAACTCTGAGTTGGAAGGACATGTGTTTTCATACATGTTTGGTCTGGTTAACCACTTGTGGTCATACTGGATAGTCATTCACCTGAAAGCTTAAAGTGACCGGGGTGACTGAATTCTTAACACGTGTATTTTATGTAACTCCCTGGGAAGTGATATTAATATTCAGTTAATATCTTTTTGGAAGATTCAAAATATTTTCAAATGAAAATTGATCCAACCTTTGGAAAATGATAGCTAAATTGTTTTTGTGTGTCTAACGGGTGAAGTTATTAAGCTTAAAAGGCTCTAGAATAGTCATTGAATTGTATGGTAGCTTTCCATAATGTGTAAAAGTTGGAAGTGATATAAACTAAATATGCTAAACTATGCTAAACTTACTGTGGAGAGTCATTTTGAAGAAATGTGCATGTCTCCATATACATCTCTCCGAGTGATAGGCAGAAAAGCAATTACCCAGTCATACACGAGCCCGTTAGTGTCTTGATCACAAAAAATATTATGTTTCTAAGTTATTGTTTAAGTTAAAAAAAAGGTTGATTATTGTGTTATTAAAAAAATTCGTTTTTTAAAGGCTTAAAGGGTCAAACTAGAACTACCGAGATGGGGGCAAAAAAGTAAGTCTTGTCATGTCTCGGATGAAAGGCCTGTAAGTCCGGATGGCCTGTAAGTCCAACGTTCAACCTTAAAACTTAAAATTTTTGTTTGTTTATCTACAAAAATACAAAAATCATTTGATCAAGCACTAGGATGTTGGAGTCAAATTGGGGTGATATGAGAAAGCCAAATACGCATTGAGAAGAGATAGGAGGCATCACAGTCCATGAGTGATGTCCATCTAAGCTTTATGCCGAACAGAACCTAACTCATATCACTGAGGTAATGAAAATCATGCTAAGTTTGTTATACATGCTATCAACCTGTTTCTTTATGCCATAATAACGCTGAACATGAATTCTAGTGACAGCCTCATAAACGATATAATTCCATGTTCGGATCTTTTCAATTATTTATTTTCATTGTGGCATTCTGATATTTATTCTTCTTATAGATGGTTCTTTATGCCGGGTATGTAGTAACTGTAAGGGGGACGTGCCTGTTTTCTGAAACTCTTGACACCAAGGTTATTGAAACCTAAGGATAAGCAATGCGTATAAATCCCAATCAGACGCGGGACCTGGTTGCTTACCTGGAGAGTTAGGAAAGAGCATGAACTCTATTAAGCCAAAGCATACCACTTTCAACGCTATATGAATCACAACTTTAAGTTTTCAAACGCGACCATGTTCTCTTTGTGAAAAGAATATGGCCGCACTCCTCTATGTTTTACAATGTGTTTTAACTGGAAGTCTGTACTCGAATACCCAACTTTCGGTTCGATTTAATTATGCATTTTTATACGAGAATAGTTAAGTTTAAAGTTTTCGTGACACGTTTTCTTTATTTATACGCTTATTTACGGTTTAAACTATTAAAAGTTTGCAAAGTAATAACCGAATTTCAAACGATTATTTTGTTATTTTACTATTATGTTTTAGAAACGAAAATTCAAAAAGTTTTGGTGGTTCATGAACACTCGATTTTCAATTCGATTTCACTATTTATTGTTAAGTTTAATACTTTTTCCATATGATTATTCAATAATTAATGAGGTTTTCATTTATTAAAAGGTGGAAACTCGTGACGTTTCATGGGAATTCCAACTTTGATTTCAAATTTATTTCATGCTATTTCTTTTCTTTACTTGTTTATATTGAAGTATCTATTAGTTGTTTTCATACTTACGTCCCAAGTCACGTGAATTCTTCATTTTTCGTATCATGCCTTCTCGTTTTCCAAGTTGTCGCACTCAACCCGAAAAATGACAACCCAAGTTATCAAGCAAATGGCTTCCGCCATCCCGATCACCCCACGTTTGACCGCACCCACCTTCATCGCTATAGTAAATTCAAATCCAAACCCAGCACCATTCTTGGAAACGCAAACTAAACCCAACCGAAAAACCTCATGCTGAAACATACCCTTTGAATAGTATTTGTAAATCCCATCACTTTACTTCCCTAAAATGTTGATATACTTCAATTTGTGGTAGATTCAATTACCACTTATTGCTAAGACCTACCCAACCTCAACGCTACTCACCCATCTGCAAGACCTGTACTTAACCATTTGTCCTGATCATATGCTTGACCACTTGCTTCAAGTCTGCCATCATTAGGGTGACCTTAGCACACTCGCCATACTTTGGAAGGCCTAACTTGTTTCCGCCATGCAATACCTTAACCCCGCATCCTTTATCAACCTTACACGATTTTCCGGTTTCAATACTTAGATCTTTACAAAACTCATCAAACTCGTCTATATTTTATTTTGGATACATTCCTACATTTCGTCTCTTTAATAACACCTCGCGCTTAAACCCAAATCCTTGGCTGTTTTTAACTTTCAATCAAATGGGTTTTCTTTAAAAATGATTTATTGCCTCTATTACTATTATTATTATTACTATTATTGTTACTATTATTATTATTATTATTATTATTATTATTATTATTATTATTAAAGTTATTAACATTATTATTAATATTACTACCACCATTATTATTAGTACCATTACCGTCATCATTATTTTCATTACCATCATTATCAATATTATTATTAATAAAATTTATTAATAGTATTTATTATTATTAGTAATATTATTATTATTATTATTATCAATATTACTATTGTTGTTGTTATTATTATTATTATTATTATTATTACTATTACCATTATTAGTAATATTTCTATTA
Source organism: Bidens hawaiensis (assembly GCF_021521415.1). NCBI lineage: Eukaryota > Viridiplantae > Streptophyta > Magnoliopsida > Asterales > Asteraceae > Bidens > Bidens hawaiensis. The sequence continues at coordinate 62,489 of NW_027491824.1, read as the reverse complement.
CTAGTACCATCGTCATTACTACTATTAATATGATAATTATTCTTTCAAATAATATATTTAAAGCATAATTTTTGTTTCAAACAAATCCTAAGCCTTTGGGACTATATTTCATTTAACAAGTCAGGTTATCTGACAATCTTTTTCCTAGGCCGCTGGCTAAAAGAAAATATTTATTTTTACGTTAAGGATTTCATAAAATTCTCAAGTTTTAGCGCTAGTTAAAAACGTTTTGCCTAATTAAAATAGACTAATCTTATTTCACCATGAGATATAAAACACCACGATTTATAACCAATTTTTGTAAATTGAAATATATATGTTGTATCCCTTCCTTTCTCCCCCCTTCATTAACGCCAATGAGTTTCGGCTAAGAAATCATGGCTCCACCTCCCACATCAACCTCTCATACACCAAATGAATCGATATTCGAGAAGACAAGCGTCGCAAGCTACATTTACTTTTCTGTATTTTCTCCTTCACATATGTTTCGAACTTACCCCAAACTGATTTTTATCCACTTCTTTAGAATATTGTTAAGAAGTTCATTGATCCATCGTCCATATTCGTTTATATTTTTACGAAACGTAAATTCGAACATCATTTTTGTCCGCTTTATTAAATCGGTTTACGTTTGTTATTTCAAATCCCGTGGTCTATAACCAATTTTCCATAAAAGTAACCGTTAAGTGGAAATTGGGACTATGAACATGTATGTGTACATAGTTACCTAATAGAAACCGTATTTTCATTTATTTCTACATTTGAATATCTATGACCGGCTCTCTTTAAATAAATTAGTTAGGTTATGTTTATTTTATACAAATTGCTTTGGTAATTTTGTTCTCTTTCCACTTAGTTGTTTTATTTGAATCAATTCGTTATTTTGATCTCAGACCAACGATTTATTTTAATTTCGAGGTTTTAACTACTTACTTGGATAAACACAAGGTTACTATTGGAACTTTTCTTTCACAAACGTAATGGATTTTAATATTGTGATAATAGAATTTCGTTTATCCGTTTTATTTCAAATTATTAATTTATATATTTTAATGTTCACTTTATTTCAACTCAACGTTACCGTTAATGTCTCTGTATTTCATTTGGATATTTCCATTGTTAAACATCATGATATTTTGATACTTAAAAGTTTCGTTTATCTAAACTATTCTAGAACTCAATGCGTGACCAATTTACATGTTCATATTTCGTTGGTTAAATGCTACGTTTACTTATCACGTTATTCTCGACCCCATTATTTCAATTACATGTTACGATGGTCATAATTATAAATGTTTCATTCATTGACTTCATTACCTATTTCGTTTTCAACATCGTTTACTTGGTTTGGACACGATGAATTTATTTTCTTAACTTAGTTTTTTCGCTTTGTCCTTGGCTTGAATGGTATAACAATGTATTATGTAATGTTTTTACCCTTTTAATTCATTATTTTTGATTTTTAACGTTATATATGAGAATTTTATTTGTTTAGCATAAGTTTATGGTCTATAACAACACAATAGAGCAAGTTATATGGACCATCCGACGATAGAGGTAATACGGGTTGACACGTAATTATCAAAGTCCTCGCATGGAAAATATAATAAGTCCGGTTGTGTGAAATAACTCAGAACTTGGAATGATTTTTGGGGAACGAGGCAAATACAAAATGATAAGGGCATGGTGGATACGCCGCTGGTACATCCTATATATAAGTGTCCTTGTCATATTTCCTATTTGTGGCGTTACTTCGGGTCATTCAAAGATCGGAGTTATTTTATTTTAATTTACAAAATTGTTAAAACTTATAACAACTCCGTATATTAGTTGTTCTCTTTTAAAATTTATTTTAATTTTAATTTTGGGACGAAATTTTCAAAAAGTTGTAAGTCCTGTAACATTTGTTACTTTTCAAACCCGAAAATTTGACCCATTTAAATTTTCGGTTTTGTTCTATTTAAATTTATATATTTCCATTGTGTGTGCGTGTGTATATATATATATCCCAAGCTTCATTTCATGCATGTTAAGTTTTTGGTATTTATATTTGTCAAACCGACTCATTTTGTCGTTTCAATTTATTCTTACTACTTGTTTATCAATAATATATTATCCTCGATGATTTACGATTATTAAAGTATTTTTTAATCGAGCTCCAAACTAGCTGGGTATAATGTGAAAATAATCCAAAAAACATATTAACTCATTAATAAATATATAACAATTCAAAAGTTCGAGGTTCGGATGGTAATTATGCATTAAATTTTCTGTTTTAAAGATTGTTCGAAACTTCAAGGGCAAAATGTGTAAGTATAATAATAATAATAATAACACTGCAGCAGTCCAGCCATCCTTGTTCCCGTTCGTTTTTCTGGCCAGAAGGTCCGGCGACCGGATTCCGGCGCCGGCGACCTATGAAACTACGCAAAATGGTTCGGTTCAATCCAATTTTAATACCAAACGACATCTCCACAAACGTTAAGCATTTATACGGGATCAATTTCACCATTAACGCGCTAATTAACTCTAATTAATCTCTAACCCGTCATCAATATTAATCAAATCATAATAACACAATTCAAACGCTAATTGATTCAATTAAGACTATCAATAGAACCTAATCCAACATCCGAAATTGCGACAAGCCTCGTTTTAATATAAAACACTCTCAATAATCCCGTAACTGTTCATCAAGGACTCAATTCCGGCCACCTTTGTTCATCGTCGATTTCCATCACTATCAGTTATTTGATACATGCTCTTGAATCCTTTTTATCCTATTAACAAAACCCCTATCAAATATTGAACAAACAAAGAACGGAATAAAGGAATTGAAATCCTAGGGTTTTGATGAGGAAGATGAACCTGTAACCTGTTTTATATATTTTTTTGTTTATGAGATCTTAAAAAACAAACGATCTAGTCCAACTTGTTAGTCCTTTAACATGCCAATCAGGGGACCAGGGTTCGAACCCAGGTCATAACAGTTTTTGTTTGTTTTGTTCTTTTTATTTTTAAAACCGTTCTTTTAATATTATTTTACCAAATAAAATTTATAAAGTTATATAAATCAAATAAAATTATATTAAGATAGATAAAATTAGTTTTATCATTCTTTCAACTAAAACCGACTTTCGTTTCCGTTAAGATTTCGTTAGAAACTCGATTAATATCTATAACTGTTATTTCGTTAAACTTTATATTACACTAACACTAATATTTTAAAAGCTAAAATTCCGTTAAGATCCATAACTTCATAAACGTTATAGATTTCGAACCGTCAAGTTCGTTCAAGACAAGCTTAATTTATATATATGTATACTTTAAAACTTGTTAACATATTCGTTATAAAAAATAAGATATACCGTTAACATCAAATTTTCCATACACATTATAATATTCAAAATTTATATTAATCTTGTAATGTAAATTAATATTAAATGAATAATTTAATAATTAATTTGTTAAAATTCATTAACATATAAAATAATACTATAATATCCAACTCCATAATAAAATGTACATTCAACACCTCTAAATCCCGACAACCCGATTTACCTACTTTTATAGGACGTTAGTTTAATATTAATTTGGTACTTTTAATTCTAGTTCGTGACGTTCAATTGCTTCGGTTTCATTTATGCACTTTCGGTTGTATTTCAAGTTTGTCTTCAACTTCAAGGGGAGTTTCTCACACCCCCTTTTTAACGCTTTTACATGTTCTGGGGGTAGTATATATATCCTATCAACAATTCAATTTCGTTTATTCATTATTTACAAACTACAATTTGTTACATGGACTTGTGTGTTTACTTGTTACTTGCTACAAATTACTTGCTCATGGATTACTTCAAGATAGTATGATCATACGCCCCTCCTTTGCGCTCAATACATTTGTTGTTATGAGTGGAAAAGGGTCTCGTTATCCAAGTACGTTGGCGCACAATCTCAACTTGAAAGGACTTGCGCTTATCTGAGTACTCTGGTGCACAATCCCAGTTGGAACGGACATTACTTGCTCATTTACACTTGTTCATGGAATTGTAGATTTTTATGTACTTATATCAAAACTTGTGTGAACTCACCAACTATTCATATAGTTGACCTTTATTTTATATATATGCTACAGGTACCTTATTTAGAAGATGTTGCCGTGACAAAGACATTAGTACTTAGGTTATATTAATAAATGGTCAAGATGTTAAATGTTCTTCTATTTCCTTGTATTTCTTGTTACAAACTTGTGTACTTGATATTTGAATTAATTAATGATAATATTGTCACTTAATAGTGTCACATGTGTTTTGGGCAATCTGTACGTCACACTCGGGCGTATTCCGCTTTAGCCGGGGTGTTACAGATTGGTATCATTTACAAGTTCTTTTGTATGCTAATGTTTATTTTTCTATTATTTAGTTCATTTTATATATATTTTATTTACCTGTTTTTTCTGTTTTATCTTAAATATACTCTCCTCGAAGCGTTTGATTCAACTGAGCTTGTTCTAAATATGGGCTTTAAAAGTGTTTTGTGCTGCTTGTCGTTTTGGGACTGGGCTGATTGTGTTTTGAGCCCATTGAAGGTTCTCGGCCCATGATGATTGGGGTGTATATAAAAACCCAACTCCATTATTATCCTTTCACTCATAAAATTTTTCCATCTCTCAAATCACTCTGATAACCGAAAGCCACTCCTTGCATAATCGATTCACATTAAGTCATTGTTATCGTTTGTTTTTGTTGATTCACAGGTAAATGAGCCAAAGTTCAAGCTAATTGTTTTGTGAGAATTGTGTTCTTAATGTGTTGATAGATGAGTAAATGGATTACACAGACAAACGAGGTGTCATGGGGTGTTAGGATTAGTGATTGATGATTTTGATTGGATGCTTTAGGGTTATTTGCTTGAAATTATACTGGATGTGTTGCAGGTTTAATGGAGTTTTCGGTAACTTGGAGAAGACAACACACTTTCCAAGAAGGAACCCAAGGGGTTCTCTGTCCACAGCTGTCAAGGCGTTCTCGGTTGACTTTCGTTGACCAAGATCACCTAGATTTGACCGAGAACTCCTTTTCTCGGTTAGATGTTGATCGAGAACTCTTGTTCTCGGTTGATTTTCGTTGACTTTCGTTGACCGAAAAACTCAGTTATTGACAGAGAACATTTCGTTGACCGAGATCTCTCCATTTGGGCTTAAGGCTCACTGTTGGGCCTAAGCAATACTGTTATTATGTTCTTATGGAACAACTAACAAATTATTGGGCTAAAAACTTTAATCATAAAGCCCAAATCAACTAATGAGTTTATATTTACTAACTTGATTCGTTTGGTGCAAAAATGGCTGATCAGACTCCGTTAAAATTTGTAGACACACATAATATTGCTGGACACTTATATGACCCACCACTGGCTCACAAGGAATTCAAGTCTATGATCGTAGGCCTCAACACTTGCAGGATTTCTCACGCACTACTAGAAAATCCTGTCATATGCAAGAAGATGGTCACAGAGTTTTGGAATATTGCCTCAATCAACCAACGAGGGCGGGATGGAGTCGTGTCGACAGACTCCAAAGTTCACAAGAAGCCAGTCAGTATTACAGAGGCTATTGTCAGGGAGGTGCTACTGTTTGGTGATCAACCTGATTACCCGACAGAATACTCTATTGCAGCTGTTACTAATATTCTCACCCGGATGGGTTACGAGGGTACTTATCCTCCGGCAATAAAGAAGCTATTTCACCTCTACTGGAGATTTTTAATTCACACGTTTTTCACATGCGTGCCGGGTAGAAAAGGGGGTTCTGACGAAATAGGCCATACCCAGATGTCTGCTGTCACTTCTCTGATCATGGATTGGAATTACAACTATTCCAAGTTTGTTTTCAATGAAATGATGAGCAATCTGGAAGGGAAGAAGAAGGAGATGTTCCTTATGTATCCAAGATTTTTGCAGATGATTTTCGATTCTCATTACACCGATCTCGTCAAGTCTGTTGATACTTTGGATATGAAGTCAATGGGACCCAACACCTTTGGGTTAATGAAACAGTCCTGGAAAGGCTCCAAGATTGTGTATCAGGGCCTACACGCTCTATTGAAATTTGGATGATTTGCTGAGACAGAAGCTGAGCCAATTATAGCTCAGGTTGTTAATGAGCATGTGGCACCAGCTCAACCACGTGCTGCGACTTTTGAGATTTCAGATGATGAAGATGAAGAAACATAACAACATAACTTGGAGACCGCTCCGAGTACTCAAGATTTTGAAGATTTTGAAACGGTCAAAAAACAACTTCAGTCAACTGCTCTGAAGCCTCCTCAGACAGCTGCTGAAAACTTTGAAGAAGATTTGACTGAAGAGCCAGCCGCCGACCTCATTCCATGCAAAAGAAGGAAGAAAGATCTGAGGCCTGGCGTGCTGGTTAGTGAACATGAAACAACTACAACACCAACATCAATGGCCACCACTAGCCCACAACAACAAATTCTCCAACCTGAGTCACATGCTCCAGAGACTCAAGTTGAACCAAGTGCATCCATTGCTGAGCCACCGATTCAAGATCTGGTGTTTGATGACTTTGTTCGTGATTTTGATCTTGAGTCAGATATTCCACACACGGGTGAGGCTGATGCACCATTCAATGCTGCTCCCTCCAGCTCATCAGACCCAGAAAATCAAGGTCAGTCAAGTTCAAATGTTTCTGATAAAGTTGCCCAACTTCTTGCCATGCAAGAAAAATTTATGCAGAATAAAGGCAAGGGCATTATATTAGAAGATGCTTCGGTTGACGTACAAGCTCTCCAACTTAGAGTCTTTGAGCTCGAACAAGATTTTGTTGTTAAAGATGTACGTATTCAAGAGTTGGAAGCTAGCAACACTGATAAAGATTCCAAAATTAAAAAGCTTCAATCTAGAATGGGAGAACTAACTGCTATCTGTCTAGATCTCCAACAAAAACTCATTCAAAAGTTTGGAGATGAGTTCAGAAGCAATCCTGATAAAGTGCCCAACGTTGATCAAAGTGGCAGTTCTACTACTCGCCCACTAGAGAACATTGATGAGTCTCAGACATTGAAACATTATATGGACGCACCACCAATCTCCAAAGAAAAGTCCGATAGAATTCAGAAAAGGTTGCTGGTGATGAAAAACTCAAATCAAAATGTCCAATCATCAGATCATCAAGACGGATTCATTGTCACTTTTCCTAAAGGCTTCTTAGATAAGTATGGTGATCGTTCGGGAGTTGTATCATGGGGTTTCGATGCTGAAAATAACATGTGGTGGATTAAGTGGAAGTCGGGGACCACTGAGTGCTATAAGAAGATGAAAGATTTTGGATCATTGACTAAAGTGGATCTTAGTGACCTGATAAATTCTCCCTTCACCAACCCAACTAATGTTAAATGTGGTATAGATTTTTGGAATTTTTTGAGAAGTCAAGTTGATAGAGGCTTTCCAAATATGACAACCGCAGAATCCTTTCTGAAGAAAGAAAAGGGAGTCAAGGACCCGAAGACTGGAAAAACAATGGTCAACGTTATATGGCCGGCTACAAACAAGGCCACTCACATTCCTGTTCCTGAAGCGATTCCAGATGGCACATTGGACAACATGAGGTTCTGGATGTATGATTGTGAGACTGCCACTGATGTTGTCAAACTAGAGAAGGGAAAAGGGCAATACAGATATGTTGATCCTAGGGATTTGTTAAAGTTTGGAGAAAGAGATATCAAGACTCTCAGCTCATTCCAGATAATAGGTGACCCAATCTTTGAAGGGGCTGCGAAAGAATACACAAGTATGGCGGCCTCTATTATCAGGTGCAAGTTTTGGGTTGGCGCATTGAAAGATGTTGTTATTGACTACATGGAGCATGATTGAAGACCAAGCTACAAACCAATGGGGGGGGGGGGGATTGTTGGGCCTAGTTTTGTATGGTTTGTACTTAGTCTATTTGTGTTTGGGTTTAGCATGCATTATGGGCTTGGGATACGACCTACATATGTAAACCAAGATCCCTTGGGATCTCGGTGGGCTTTTGGTTCAATGTTCGGCCAGTTGTGTTGGTTCCCTATATATAGAACATGCATTGTATAGGGTTAGGTTGTTCGTTTTACTTGTGTTTTTGGCCGTCTAAGAGTTGCTCTAGACGAGGAGAATTTGTGCTTAAGCACCCGATGTATAATAGACATACGTGTGTTTTGAAGCAATCCCCGTGTTACATGTTTGTGTTTGCGTGTATTCTTGAGTCACCAAGTGTTGGATTTTCGTACCAATACTTGTTTATTGATATCATAATTGTTGTGATTTAGATTCGGGACTTACATTTGGTATCAGAGCCTTAAACCTTATTCAGGCTCGTTATTGTGATATCAAAGATTCAAGAATTGTGATCTTTGGTGTCTTGATTATTTTTCCGGCGGGTCACTGTTCGGAGAAGAAGATAGGAGAAATTTTTGGTAAAGATTGGTTTTGGTTTGGAAAGGAAATCAAATTCCACTTTTCTCGAAAGTTTGTTACATCTAGGTTGACTGTTAGTGAAAAACAGGGTTCTCGGCTGCCACTTGATCTCGGCCACAATCAGTTCTTCGCTGATTTTGGTTTTCGGCTTCCCTCAGTTCTCTGTTAAAACTTGGTCAACTCAGGGTTTTCGGTCAAGATCAGTTCTCGTCCAAGATTAACCAGTTCTCGGCTACTGTTAGTTCTCGGCTAAGGCATTTCTCGGTTGACTTGGGTTTTCGGTCAATATTGATCGTTCTTGGTCAAGTTTGGTCAAAATTATCTCGTTCTCGGTCAACATTTGAGTTTTTGGTAAATCCTCAAAGTTCTTGGTCAACTTGGTTCTCTGCTGAGTTGACTGTTATCGCTGTTTGGGCCTGATCAATCTGATTTGGGCTTGATATTTGGACTTATGTAATCTTTGGACCTAAAATCAACCAATTTATCCAATTTAGATGGAACAATTAACAAGTGGTAACAATTCAGCCAACTCATATCATCATCAAAAACTAGATTCCATCATGGGGACCACCACTCGTATACCCCGTCTCTTGTATCATGAGGGGTTTAGTGAATGGAAATTTCGTTACGAAAAATATGTTAAGATGAAAGATGCCAAAGTTTGGAGAAGCATTGTTAGGGGGGCTCAGAGAATCACCTATCAAAGAGAAAACTCAACTGAAGTTATTGTGAAGCCTGTTGCACTGTATGATGATGATGACTTTGCTAAAGTTGAGGAAGATGAAAAGGCTCTCTCTTCTCTAACCATGGCACTCTCACCCGAGATTGCCCTTCAATTTAGAGAGCTTTAGTCTGCTAAAGAGTTATGGGAGGCACTAATTGAGGTGTATAAGGGAAATGAGGATATGAAAAGAAGTCACCAAGACTTGTTGTGACAAAAATTCAACATGTTTAATCATGTTCTGGGAGAAACGTTGGAAACCCAAATTCAAATGTTCATATCACTGGTGACTGAAATGAGATCAACAAGTATTTATCTGCAGACTTCTGAAATAAACAACAAACTGGTGAACTCATTGCCAAAGAGTTGGGATATGAATGTTGCTGTTATCAAGAAGACTAAAGATCTCAACAGAATGTATATCATGAAGATGATAGCTACATTCAAGGCGTGTGATATGGATGATAAGCAACGTGCGATAAATCATGCCAGCTCCTACAGTGCAGCTGGGTACAACGTTGCCTCTAACTGTGCACTCATCTCCCAAGACAGTTTTTCAATGTTTAAGGCTACTCAAAAACCACCTCTGGGAAATTTCCAGATGTTCACATCTACTCAAGGCCAATAATTCTCCATCCCACCCCCACCAGCTCCAGTATTCTTCACTAAGTCTGGACAATCTTCAAATGATACTGGAAAAACTACACACTCAGGGGCCACTCCCAGTCAGAACTTCAGTCAGATTCCTTCCATACGAAAAAAGACTCAGGAGAATATAGCTCTAATGGCAGGTTTTATGAACTGTTATAATGCAATTTTAGCTGGAGACTTGGTTAAACCTGTGATTGATGTTGAACTTGATCAGATCCATCCTAATGATGTTGAAGAAATGGATATCGCTTGGCAATTCGCTATGGCAGTGTTTCGGGCGAAGAAGTTCACTAAGAGGACGGGCAGAAATAATTGAAACATGTCTAACAATCAGAAAGTGGGTTTTAACCAAGATACTCTTAGGTGCTACAACTGTCACGATCTGGGTCACTTTGCTCGTGAATGCACTAACCCAGCAAAGGATGGAAACACAGAAAGGGCATTGGCTTTAGTTGGGAATGCTAGAGGTGAGGCTGGAGGTAGCTCAGGAAATGGTGAAAGAGGAATGGTTGCTCAACAATTCTCTTGGGAGGGTCAGATGGCTGCACTCAACATTGGAAACCAGACCACAAACTTTGCCAATGTTGAAGTCGCTGGAGAAGAAAATGCTATTGATGAGAAGATCAAGGAACTTCAATTTGCATATATGGCGTTCACTTCTACCCCCATTTCTCTTTTAAAATCCATTTCCCCGAAAATCCAAACAAACCATAAATCCACAGATCCAAACCCCAAGCATCCAATGAGCTTATCTGCAAGTCACTCAACAATCTATCCAAATAATCTGACCCGGTCATTGAGCTATCCAAATGTCTACAAACCCTTACTCTAATTGTAGAAGCCTCCAAAAATCTTACACATAAATCGCACTCCATTTCCTGGTTTCGGATTGTCTATCACCGTTAGCAGCAACAAAAACCGTAAATTATTGCCTAATTTATTGTTGAGGTTGCAGATTGAGAGTACACTGGAAGATGTTATTGGGTTGCGGCAGGTCTGGTGGGCGGTGTTAGGGTTATTAGCGGAGGTCCGACGGTGGCTATGATAGTTGCGTCTGCGGTGGTTTTTGAGTTGTGGTGGTTGTTTCATGGTGATTATGTAGGTAAAACAAGTGGGTGATGGGGATGTGGACATATTGATTGGCCGGAGATGTTGTGGTGGTGGGGGTTCCGGTATTGGATTTTCTAAAGGGGTAGTTATGGATTTAAACAGAGATGTGATATTTCGCCGGAGATGGTGACCGGAGCAAAAGAGGGGAGATAAGGGAGAGGTGGTGGTGGTTGCGGTGGTGTGTGGGGGGAGGGGGCAGGTAGAGAGGTGTGAGAAAGAGGGGTGAGAATGGGAAGATGGGAGAGTGAAAAAGAAAAAAATAAGAAAGAAAGTAATTAAATTACAAAAGTACCCCTGATTTAACGGACAAATTGACGGAGTTAAAAGAAAAGTACTAAATTGGCAAGTTTTAGAAACATAAAGTAGCTAGTTGCAATAATTTCAAAATCGGTACTAAAGTTGCGTAGTTAAAAAAATCACAAATATTAAAATATCACTTAACTCCAATCAAAATCAATACCAACCTAATTCCTGTCGTCTATATTTTACTTGTTATTTTGGAAATGTTGTTCTCAAAAGAATTATTTTGAGAATACATAATTAAAAGAGAATATATTAAAAAGTAAAAAAAATTCTGTTATCGTAGTTAAATTTAAATGAATAACAAAAACGTTTATATAGAAACTAAAAAATATTTACAAAGACAGCAAACATGTATGTTTAAAAAATCTTTTCTTTCACATATACTTTTGTAATTTAAAAAAAATAAATCAACGATTTCTTTTTTTTTTTAAATAAAACTTCATGATGGAACAAAATGTGTTTAATTTATTTTAGACACAATTTAAATCTTTTTCTATCCAATAACCCACTAAGATTAGGAGAGATAAATACAAGATTTTAAGAAATCATCTATTTTAGTAAATAGTTTTAAATTCATATATTTTAATAAATAGTTTTTCATCTCACTCTACTTTAATAAAAAAAACTCAAAAAATGCTTTAAATATAATACCAACCAGAAACAACACATATTATTCATGCAGGGAAGGCTAAATACCTTCTAACAAACTCAACTACCTAACCACAAGACTTATGGGTCTCGACCGACGGTCCAGCTCGTACACCCTCTGAACTAGCCATGATGAGAGATGGTTAGCTTGTAACAGTTCTTCGTCATTAGTAGGAGTACAAAATGCGACTTTTATTGACAAATCTTCTTTCAATATCCGTACAGTATGGCTGAGAACCACAACATATGTTATTAAATTAAATATGAAGATAATCATACAAAAAGAAACCAATTAACATGTAAGAACATTTCTATTCAACATAGCCAAACAATCACAAAGATAAATTAGGTTTAAAAATAAGAGATTTCTAGCACTTTAATCCAAAATGCTAGCCACAAATCAATCATAACCATATTTTTTTTCATTTACAAATGACGTTGTTATTTTTTTACTTACATGATGACTGCCGATGATAGAGCCAAACTGATCATGGAGACAACAAACGTTGCAATTCTCGCTTTGATCAATAATGTCACAGATACGATACTTATACTGCCAAGGAGTCAGATCAACCCAGGCACAACTTCATGTTATTCTTTGTCCTAAATATTAATAACAAATTAGTAACCTTAAAATCCTTAATGGTAAAGATAATTCAGAGTTGTCCGGTTAATGAGTTGAATTGATGAACACGAACCATATATTTATTTGTGTTAAAGACATCAATATTACCCGGATACACATAATGCGGATCGTTTAAAACATTTATATAAAAGAGTCAAAACAGGTTGAGCGGATGTAACTGGGGATGAGATTAGTACCAAACCAATACCATATCGAAAACGAGTAAAAGAATAAGCCGAATACCAGACTGATTTTGTTGGTTTGATACCAGTATCACTGAAGATACCGAAATCAAAAACATGAAAAAAGGAAAACAAACACCAGTACAGGTAAATATGATGTTCAGTCAGCATCGTGGCAAAAAAATGCTCATCCTAATGTAAATGAGTTATAAATGGGTGTTAAACGTGTTGGAGGATTGTAATAAATAAAGGGTTAAACAAGTAGACCTCATAAAATATATTTTATCTTATTCTTTTAATGAAACTTTAAACAGTTGACGAGCCAGGTCAATCAAAAATAACCCATTTAATTAAACAAGTTAACCCAAACACCACCTATTTATTAAACAGGTTAAATATGACAACCAATAACCTCATTATATTTGTGTCGGGTCAGAAATTGTCACCCCCACCTTTCATAAGACCTTAAGGAGTGTTTGGTTTGTTGGAATTCTCATTTTGTATGGTGAAATTTGTTGGAAACATTTTTTGATGGAGAATAAAGACAATTAGAATTGGAATGAATTAACTCAAATTCCTAGACTTGAAATTCAACCAAAGTATTGATGTTGCCGAACATTTTTTTCAAACTATAAACTTTTATAAACAATCAACGCACAAACAACCCAACACCACAAACTACCTCCACAAGCCGAAGGACAGCCACCCAAAACAAAGAATTAAATAAACACAAACTTACACCAATTCGACCAAGCTAACGATTTATGTTTAGACCTATACTTGAACCAAAGAAAACCAAAAGCTTTAATATCTCCAATAATCTCTTCCAAAATAACTTCCTTACATATATATTTATATATATATACTCGATGTTGCGGAACTTGAAATACATACATACATACATACATACATACATACATACATACATACATACATAGGGGAGAGATATTTTAAGGATCTTGATGAGTTGTAAGAACTTTAAGAACTCAATTTGAACCACATATTTAATTAAATGAGTATGAAATATTTGGCTGAGAATAAATCTGATTAAAAAATTAATCAGAAGAGAGAATCAATTTTTTTGATGATTACACAAGTTTAAATGTTAGTTACACATGTGTAATAAGTCGATTCGGTGTCAAAAAATACTATAATTTTTTTTAGGTTACTTACACTTATGTATTACATATGTGTAAAAACAAATTCAAAAAAAAATTGTTATAGTTAGTTCGTTCGAGTTCTTAAAACTTAAAGTATGTATATATATATATATATATATATATATATATATATATATATATTCCCCAATCTCTTGTTGGCCTACATCATAATCATCCAACCCTTTCTTACTAAGGGGCTTTTTGGTGCATTCAGATCTGAATGAGCATCTGTCCCATTCAACAACAACAGTAAGTCTGAATGATTCAGACCTAATTTTAACCATTTAAATATTTTTATGTTTGGAACAAAACAGTGTGAAGTCTGAATGAATCAGATGTATACATCTGAATGCTTCCATTCAAATATAAACAAACAACCTCTAAAATCCAAAGTCATCTAGTTCCAACATGACCCACAAGTCAGAAAAGACATCAAACAAATCCACTAACATTACTCATTATATAGATAATGTTGCCTTTTAGTTGAACAATAAACAAACTACTCAATACATTTGAAAAAGAAGAGCAACATATTGTTCCATCGCCTCCCCTCTCCCTAAACTCTGTAACCGTTTCCACGAATTCCTGACAAAACGAAGCCAAAACAAGACGATCACTCAACTTAAAGTTGAAACCGTCTTGACATGTACATGATAGAACAAATGACCAAATGTTACTTAGGTGACGATCCAATGGTTGTTTTGTTAACTATCTTGGGTTAATATAGTGATTATCCCCATATTAGAACCTATTACGCATCATTCTTGACACACAAAGTGTTGGGAAAAACGACCAACTAGCCACGAACGGTATACAAAAATGCGGAATTAATCTTCGTTTGACAAAACTTTTTCCCGACCCAAATGAATCAATGAAGATGCAAACAAATAGGGTAATTTAAAAGTAAATAGGACACAATAAGTTTAGCTTGGAAAACATCTCAAGGCGAGAGTAAAAACCACGGGACTACTAGAGTCGCTTCAAATCCATTATCACCAATAATGAGCAATACAAAGTCTTTTCTAGATAAAACAAGAGGCATACACAGATCATCATATACTTGGTACAAACTAACATCAAGTATATGGAATAAAATAAACGAGTAAGAGGTAATACTAACGAGAAAATACCCGGTCTATATAACATCTCTTATCTCTTCACAAAACAACAAAAGAATTGGAGCACACAACCTTGTCACGTCTTTGTTTGACTTCGACGACAGCAAGGTAATAAGAAAAAGCCCAAACTCTTTTGGTATATATTTGTTTCCGGCTGTATAAGAAAAGTTGTTCACACAATTTTACTTTGGTGCCTTGACTTTTATATGGCACCACAAACCTAGTAACTCCTCATAGAAACTTGGAGCCCCGTTGTGGTCATGGGACCTAAAACAAAAACAACCAATATATGGTTTTGGGTGTGTATACGGTGAAAAAAAAATAGAATATATATTTTTTTCTTTTTTCTTTATATTACTAAAAACATAATAATAAAATCAACGTATAATAATATTTGTGGGCTTTCTCATGGGAAAAAAAATACCCCAACAAATCTCCCTCTTTTTGTCTATGAGAAAGAGCTCACTACCCTGGCGAGCGAGCAACAAATCTTCAGTTTCTCCCTTGCCAAAGCTTTGGTCAACATATCGGAACAATTATCATCGGTATGAACTTTATCAAGTTCAAACAACTTGTCTTTAATTGCATCTCTAATCCAATGATACCTCACATCAATATGTTTGGTTCTCTTATGATACATAGAGTTCTTAGCAAGGTGAATAGCACTTTAATTATCACAAAGAACAACATAGCACTGTTGCATAAAGCCAGGCTATTGCATAAATCTTTTCAACCACAATAATTCTTTGCATGCTTCTGTTGCTGCCATATATTCTGCATCGGTAGTAGACAAAGCAACACACTTTTGCATTATTGACTGCCATAACACGCCCCCCCTACAAATAACATCAAATATCCAGAAGTGGATTTCATGTTGTCTGTATTTCCTGCCATATCAGAATCCGTGTAACCAATAAGCATCGACTCCCCATTTCCAAACGTTATACCCAATTTTGAAGTACTCCGTAAATAACTAAGAATCCACTTAACTGCTTCCCAATGCTTCTTACTCGGATTTGACAAAAACCGACTAACAACACCTACTACATGGACAATATCAGGCCGTGTACAAACAATTGCATACATCAATCGTCCAACCACTGATACATATGGAACACCGTCAATCTCTTCAATATCTTTCTCAGAAGAATGGCAATCTTTTTCAGTTAACTTTAAGTTAGTAGTAAGAGGTGTACTAACCACATTAACTTTAGACATCTTGAATATGCTAAGCTCCTTTTCAATGTATTGCTCTTGTGACATGTGCAACTTCTTTGAAGCTCTATCTCTAGTAAATCGATGCTAAGAATATTCTTTGCTGGCCCTAAGTCTTTCATAGAAAATGACTTGCTTAATTCTTTCTTCAGCTGGATAATTTTTTCTGCATTCTTACCAACAATCAACATGTCATAAACATAAAGCAATAATATGACGAAATCATCATCACCTAACCTCTTAAAGAAAACACAGTGATCAGACGCAGTCTGTCGATATCCTTTCTTCCCCATAACTGACTCAAATTTCATGTACCACTGTCTAGGTGCTTGCTTCAACCCATAGAGACTTATCTGAAGTTTACAAACATAATCTTATTTACCTTTAACAGGAAAACCTTTAGGTTGCTCCATATAGATTTCTTTATCCAGATCACCATGAAGGATTGATGTCTTAATATCCATTTGCCCAACCTCAAGATCAAGACTAGCAGCAAAACCAAGGATCACCCTGATGGAATTCAACTTCACGACTGGAGAAAAAATCAAATCAAAATCAATACTTTCTCTTTGACTGAACCCTTTGACCACCAATCTTGCCTTGTACCTAGGCCGTGAGGGATTTTCTTCAATCTTCAATTGTTAGACCCACTTGTTCTTCAAAGCTCTTTTTCCCTTAGGCAATTTCACCAACTCAAAGGTATTGTTCTCATACAAGGAACTCATCTCATATTGCATGGATTCAACACACTCTCTTTTATGTTTATCTTCCATGGCCTCTTTATAATACTCGGGCTCTCCCCCATCAGTGAGTAAGACGTACTCACAACTCGAATAACGAGTAGAAGGTTGACGGTCTCTTGTAGACCGCCTGAGTGGGACAAATGCAGGCATATCTACTGGTAACTCGGTATGAATATCCTCATCCAACTCCACATGCTCTTTATTATCAACATTATCGATACCATATTGTTCGTCATTTTGAATACCATCTTCGTGATGTGGCTTAGAATGCTGAGTAGGAATAGGATCCAAATCAATGAGATCATCAGTGTCCTGAGGAACTAACTGTGTCTTCTCAATATCTTTCAAACTCTCGTCTTCCACTAACACAACATCACGACTTCATACAAGCTTATTTAAAACCAGATCATATAGCATGTATCCAAACTCATCTTGCCTATAACCAAGGAATATACACTATCTGGACTTCACATCATGCTTTGATCTTTCATCTTTGGGAATATGCACAATTTCTTTGCATCCAAAGACCCGCAAATGATGATATGAAACATCTTTGCCACTCCAAACCCTGTCTGGAACATCATTATGCAAAGGAATACAAGGAGTAAGATTAATAACATGTACCGCTGTATTTAAAACTTCACCCCATGAAGAATTAGGCAACCATGCATGTGAGAGAAAACAATTAAAGTTTTGTTCATCCGTTCTGCTAAACCATTCAATTGTGGTGTCTTAGGAGGTGGCTTTTGGTGTCAAATACATTTCTCTCTACAATAAGCATTAAAAGGACCAATGTATTCATCTCCATTTTCTGTACGTATACACTTGAGCTTCTTCCCAGTTTGTCTCTCAACTAGGGCATGAAACTGCTTAAACACATCAAAAAACTTGATCTTTAGACTTTAAAGTGTAAACCCATACATTCCTTGAATGATCGTCTATAAATGTGACAAAATATAAGCAACCCCCAAGTGTTCTAGTCTTTATAGGAGCACATACGTCTGAATGCACCAAGTCAAGTATATTTTCTTTTCTATAAGGTAGATGACTATGAAAAGAGACTCTCTTTTTCTTACCATTCATACAATGAGAACACTTCTTCAAATGAACATCTTTCACACCTGACAATGCATCTTTCTTCAATAAAATAGACATCCCCTTTTCACTCATGTGAGCAAGTCTCATATGCCACATATCGGTCAAATCAGAATTCGTCAATGAATTAATCGAGTCTCTCGAAATATTTGGATGTGCCAAGTATAACTTTGAAGTTCTTTTACCTCTTGCCACGATCAACGA
The DNA here is from genome assembly GCF_021521415.1 of Bidens hawaiensis. NCBI lineage: Eukaryota > Viridiplantae > Streptophyta > Magnoliopsida > Asterales > Asteraceae > Bidens > Bidens hawaiensis. Next base: position 44,245 of record NW_027491824.1, on the reverse strand, counting down.
ACCACGAGTGAGTTTCCAAATTCCACCACCAAAGGTATTGTGGAAACCATCATCATCTAATGTGCCTGCGGAGATCAAATTAAGTCTAATATCGGAAACATGTTTCACATTGTGTAAAACCAAATCCATCCCTGTATCAAACATCAAACAAACATCCCCAACACCAACGATCTTTGATAGCCCATTATTACCATCTTGACATTCCCAAAATCACTAGGAGTATAAGATGAATAAAAATCCCTTTGTGATGTCACATGACAAGTAGCACCACTGTCAACAACCCAACTCGAATCATCACGTGCAATGTTCACTATCATAATCATAAGAAATATGAAACTCTTCAGTGGCAGTGTTAGTTTCAGAAGTAACTTCATCACCGTCGTCTTTCTTATTGTTGTTATTTTTATTGTTGTAATTAGTCTTCTTGTTCTCCTTTTTCAACTGTTTGTAATATTTTATTGTGTGCCTTTTTATACCACAATGATGACACTCAAAATCTTCAAACTTCTCTCTAGACTTACTACGGTGCTTTGCTTTATTACTCGGACCTCTACTATGGCTTCTCCCTTACTTTCAATAACTAAGGCATCTGAATGTGAAGAGGAACCTTGTGACTTTCTTGTTTCTCATCTTCAAACCTTGTTTCTCGTCTTCAAACTTAATACCCATACCTGCAAGCAGATGAATAACACTCTGAAAACATTCAAATGATCAGTAACAAGAATTCAATCACGATATTTCAAGTTTATCAACTGTTTAATCAAGAACAACTTATTGTTCACGGTCTTTCGAGAATACAAATCTTCAAGCTTGGTCCATAGAGTACGAGCATGACTCTCCCCACTAATATGGTTCAAAACATTATCATCAATCCATTGCTGAATATACCCGCAAACCTTCCGATGCAAAATGTTCCATTTTTCGACATATTTATCTTTAGGTTTATCGGTACCGAACACAGGCAAATAATAATCCTTCACATAAAGAAGGTCTTCGATCTTGCCCTCCAAACATGATAATTAGAACCATTCAAATTCACCATCCTACCTGTATTAGCTTCCATTGTTCAAACAATTCTTAACCCAAGAACAAGAGCCGAAGCTCTGATACCACTCTATTGGGAAAAACGACCACCTAGCAACGAACAGTAAACAAAAATACAGAATTAATCTTCATTTGGTAAAACTTTTACCCGACCCGAATGAACCAATGAGGATGCAAACAAACATGGTAATTTAAAAGTAATTAGGACACAATAATTTTAGCGTGGAAACCTCTCAAGGAGAGAGTAAAAACCACGGGACTATTAGAGCCGCTTCAAATCCACTATCACCAATAATGAGGAATAAAAAGTCTTCTCTAGATAAAACTAGAGGCATACACAAATCATCATATATTTGGCACAAACTAACATCAAGTATATGGAATAAAATAAACGAGTAAGATGTAACACCAACAAAAATACCCGGTCTCTAGAAAATCTCTTATCTCTTCACAAAACACCAAAAGAATTGGAGTACACAACCTTGTCTCGAATTTGTCTGACTTCAGCAGCAGCAAAGGTAATAAAAAAACCCCAAAATCTTTTGGTATATATTTGTTGTTGGCTGTATAAGAAAACTTGTTCACACAATTTTACTCTAGTCCCTTGACTTTTTTATGGCACCATAAACCTAGTAACTCCTCTTAGAAACTTTTAGCCCACGTTGTGGTCACGGGGCCCAAAACAAAAACAACCAATATATGGTTTTGGGTGTGTATACGGCTATGTAGTCGATATCGTAGATATATCACAGATATATCAGTGATATATCGGTTATCGGTTCTTGCCGATATATAAATCAGAATATCGGTTCAGAATATCGGTACCGATAATATCAATGAAATTTACCAATATTTGACTGATATTGGACCGATATATCACCGATATTCCCGATATCAGTGTTTTAATTCTTAACTATCAAGTTTTAGTGTTCAATGTTAGTGTCTTAAGTCTTAATCAATTCTTACTTGCTACGATTGTTAGTGTTTTGAAATTTGTAAAAGGTTAATTTGTTAATGGTATGAGACTATACTGAATTATTAGTGTTAAATTGCTATATATATGAATTTTACATGATATTAAAATTACTGATATCCCACCGATATCTCACTGCGATAACCGATATCGGTCAACGACCGATATCCAATATTTTTCTGCATTAACTGCTTTGGTATACGATGAAAAAAAAACAGAATATATATTCTTTTCTTTTTCTTTATAATACTAAAAACATAATAATAAAACCCGTGTAGAATAATATTTGTTGGACTTTCTAATGGGCAAAAACATACCTCACCACAAAACTACATCATTTATGTTCTTAGAATAATTATACTGACACTAACAAACAACTTTATACCAATTATACTGGCACCAAAACTCTTATCCAAATTAGTTGCCTCAATCCCCTGCCAATCATCATCATCATCATCATCATCTTCTTCTTGACCCAAAAACCCAGTCAAATTTACCATATTAGCCTCATCACTTCCCCCTTCCCCCAAACCACCATCAAAATTATTAATTCCAGTTCTCTCAGGACTTTCGTCGTACGCACCGATTATTTCGGCATTATCAATCGCAACCCCACTTTCTAATTCACTTCCAACACAACAATCATCATCTTCTTGACCATTCAAATTTACCACATTACCCTCATCACTTCCAGATAAACCATTACCAAAATCATTAATTTCGTCAATCACAAATCCAGTTCCATTGTCACTACCCTTAATCAGATCATCACAAACGACCCCGTATTTTTTTCTTGAACTTTGAAACTCGATGATGAAATTTTAAACAACTTGGCAGTTAACAGAGACACTATGAGAGAGAAATAAACTGTGAATACTAATTCTTGAACAAGACCCATAATAACTGTAGCTTTCGAATTGGCTAAAGTTTTATTTTATGATTGAAGGGATAAAAAGGAATTTGGCGCAATGGGAGGAAAGTATATACGATATGCGAAGAATATAATATAATTTAATAGATATGTATGTATATATGTATGCATGTATGTATGTATGTATGTATGTATGTATGTATGTATAGAGAGAGAGGTCTTCTTGTTAGCTGGAGCCCACCATGGTTGAGCTAAAGTCGCAATGATTTATTTCTAGTATAAAGTTTTATAAAAAACCAAACACAAACACCCACAAGTTGAATCCACGACTCAGAGAACAGCGCAAACAGAAATATATATATATATATATATATATATATATATATATATATATATATATAGGGAGAGGATCATGAGAGAACTTCATATTCTTGAGAGAACTAGAGAACTAATAATGAAGTATTTTTAATTTAATTAAAAAAATATTTTTAAAACTTTTTTCTTTCATCCTTCTTATATGTTGTTATTCTTCACCACAAAAAAAAAATAAAAATAAAAAAAAAAAAAAAAATTAACGAGTAATGCATATATGCAATACACCGACTTTTTTATAATACATATGTGCAATAGTGTGCATTTTTGATATTTGAAATAGTGTTGAATAGCATATATATAGTTGTTTGTATTGTTTATTTGCAATTGTGTTATATTATTACAAAAATTAAAAAAAATCGATATAGTGCATATGCGCATTAGTGTTGTATTACATATATGCGATAATGTGATTTGCATACAATTATTAGTGTCGTATTTGCATGTATTCAATAGTGTGTATTGGATAATACAATGTGTTGTATTATATGCAATAAAACACTATTGTATATATGTAATAGGCATTAGTGCACATATGCACTACAGTACTACACCGACAAGTGTTTTTTTTTAGTAACAATATCATCTTATTGGAATGAGAAAAGAAAAAAGTCACAAAATAATTTTTTTTAAAATTGTTAAAAATAATTCTGTACTAGTTCTCTCTTTAAGAGGAGTTCTCTCTAGATCCCACCCCTATATATATATATATATATATATATATATATATATATATATATATATATATATGGTTTGGATCAAAGACAAATGAAATTCACGTGCTAAGCGTAAGAATCAAGTAGAATAATTATCTAATTACTCTATGATGTAATTATATAAGAACTCTACTTGATTCTCACGTTTATCACGTTAATTTCATTTCTACGTTAACCTTTCCATATATATATAGATATATATATATATATATATATATACTAGTAAAGGTTTTGAGGATAGAAGAGGAGGTGTATGCCACTCAACCTCCAGGTTTTGAGGATCCCGAGTTTCCAAATAAAGTGTATAAACTAAACAAAGCTCTATATGGACTACATCAAGCTTTAAGAGCTTGGTATGATGAGTTGTCAAACCATCTACTTGTTAATGGACTTCAAATAGAAGCTATAGATAAGACACTCTTCTACAATAAAAAGGGAAGAGCTTTGCTTCTGGTTCAAGTATTGTTTGAGCATTAAAGTCTAATGCTTCGTCTAGTGGGCTAAATGTGTCATTTGTTTATTATAAAGGGGCTAAATTGTCATTATATAAAATTGTGTAAGGTGTAGCGTATAAGTTAGTGGCGTATAAGCTTATACGGTGACTAGTCTTATACGCAAGCACTGTAGCTAGTATAAATAGGGCTTTTATGTTTAATCTGGTAATAGTTTTGGCATTTGAACTGATTTGTACTCAAAAGTGTTATATCAATATATCAGTGTTTATGAGTGAATATGTTGTCAATCCTTTATGATATAATTCCGCAATGTCATTTTGTTGGGATGAGAAGAGACTAAAAGAAGATTGGAAACTTCTCAACCTCTCTGAAAACGGCTAAGAATGGAAACCGAGCAAGCTTAGGCCTCCCAGCAAGATTTTACTTGGCCTAGCAAGGTATTTTGCTTTCCAAGCAAGGTTATCTTCTAGAATTCCTCTTAAGTGATAAACCGAGAAAGGTTCACATTGTCTAGCAAGGTTGTTCTTCTTAGTTAAGCAAGGTTTGTTTCCTAGAAAACTCCTGAGTAAACCAAGCTAAAACCAAGTCTTTTGGTAAATCTAGCAATGTTTATTCATAATAAATAGTGGTCCCAGCAAGCTTGAAGGAAGTTGATCATGAAATTACTAGGACTTCTAACGAGAAAGGTTCAACTCATAGCAAGCTACAGTGTTACCAGCACACTTGGGTTTGCTTAATAAGTTACATTTTCAAAAGGTTGAAGGGATCTCTGAAGAACAAGTTTACTCGTAGGACTATTATCGGGCAAAGTTTGATATGGTCAAGACGATTGAAGTCTTCTAGGTGAATATTTTTTAAGGAAAATATTATAAGTATAGCTTGCCCGGAGAACTGTTCCCCAGCACACTTTTGATTACCAGGTCTGCTCGATAAAGACAAATGTTGCAAAGCTTGCCCGAATACATGTTTTACACTTAGCATTTATTGTAATACGTTTGAATATGTACCAATACTTAGGGTTTCCAAAAATGGAATGTCAAGATGTCAGGCTAGGTCTATAAAAGGAATATTTTAGGGCACGCCTGAAAGTGACCTAACACCTGCGATAGAATATTATGATTTGACGACAGACTCACTCCTTTACGGAAATGTGCTAAAGATCCAAACATTCCACCTTTATAACCTAATTGATTTTTCATTATATCTTTCGTAGTACTAATGGAAATCTTTTGAGTTATTGTGCGTGTTTGTTACTTTAGTGTTCAATGTACAACAATTAGAGGTTTATTGATTCCGCCTTTAATACTCTAATATTCTTTACAATATATTAGCGTCGTTAACCTTCTTGTCGACACATTAGTGTGGGTTACGAAAGTGATTTAGTGAGTTATGCTAAGAGAGAGTGGGATCGACAAGTGATATCAAAGCTTGTTTCTACTATCTTGGTGATGAAGTGTTGCTGAATATTGTTGATTTTGAAGATAAAGAATGACGTCAGCTGACAACTGTTCCACTGGTTTGTGACATCAGCTGTCCAATTCTTCATTTTTACCAGATCTACAATATTTGTGAGGTTTAAAAGTTTCATTTTACTCAGATCTACATTAGAATTCTTAGTTTTATTATAAATCTTGCTTTAATCGTCCAAACATATCAGATATGAGGTTTTTGACCACAGATCTGATTATTTTTCTAAAAGAGTGTTTAAGGTTTTGTATAAGTTTATCAAGTTTTTATTTTTTTTTTCTAAAAATATTTCAAAAAATACCAAAAAGATATTTGGTTCCATGGACGATCAAGAGGTGTCTACTTACAAGATACCCAGATTGTATGGACAGGAAAACAACATCAAATGGAAGGTGTTGTTCGAAGCTGCCGTCTATTACAAGGATGTTGAGATGTAGAACTCTATCAAGAATGGACCTTATGTGCCAGATGGAATAGGAAACAATCAAACTGTTGATGTTCGAATGAAAAAGAAGGATGCCAGACCATTAGCTATGCTGAAGTTGGGTTTGTCATGGTAAATCTTAACCAGTATGGCTCATCACACCACAGCCAAAACAATGTTTGATGTTATTGTTGAAATGTTCGAAGGCAACACCGAGTTGAAAGACATTAAGAAGTATAGATTGAAGTCTGATCTAGATCGTTCCAAATTCAGAGAAGGCGAAAAACTGAAGTCTGTGTTGCAGAAATTCTTTGCAATTGTGAATGAAATTAGAACAACTGATCTAGCAATCACTGATTTCGATTTGACCAAGAAGTTATTGTCATCTCTTTCTGGTGAATGGTACACTGCTAGTAAATTCATCAAAGAGAAAGCAAATTTTCTTCAATTGAAATTGGATGATGTCATATGCTTTCGACAAGCACCTAAACACGAGATGATAGAGAACAACATGATCAAAGAAGACAACCCATGTTTTCAGGTGACAAATGCTCTTATTGCACCCATGGAAAATCTATCCACAAAGAATCAACAATAGATTCCCATCATAGACGAACCAAGTGAATATGGGGGTGACACACCAAGGGGGTTTGTTGCTGACAATGCACACAATCAAGGTGGACAATCCATATTTAATGTCCAAATCATTGATGACAATGATACAGCCTCTATGACCAGTGGACATGCTCCTTTTGGTGGTGGTGTCTGAAGATGATTTTGATGAAGACTGTTTGAACAAAGATGACTTAAGTAACTCAAGTGATCAATGCTCAAGTGAAAATGGTTCAACGGTTAAGAGAAAAGGCAAGCCAAGTCCACCAAGCAAGATTCCTACATTACCAAAGATCACACCCAAGATGAGAAAACAACATGAACATATGAGAAGGGAATATGTGTCATTTGACATATGTGGTGGATCAAAAGGTAAATATAATGCATTGAAGCCTCCAAGCAAAGTAGCATTCAAGAAGAAAAAGGTTAAGAACAAGAAGAAGACTGAAGAAACTATGAACATTGATAAGTTTATTCCTGTACATCCTGTTTTCTCAAATCAAAATTATCAAATACATTCTTAGCCATCCCTTTACTTATCATCAAGAATTTTAGGGTCCTGATCTTGTTCTCATCATCCCATGGCTCTAAGTGTTAAACTGGTTCCTGTTTCGCATATAAATGAGGTACCGTGGGTGCTTTTGAAGTTTCAGCTTTATCTTGTTCATGCTTCTTCATTTCAGCTTCTAGCCTGGACTGTTTTTCAAATTTGTTCATATTGTCGATTCATTTACTCTGCCTTGTGCCTCCATCAATCTGTCAAATAAAATTACTCTCTCCTCTTCCCATTTCTTCTTCCTTTCATCCTTCTCCTTCTCAGCTAGGGTTATCAGCTTCGGCTTTTTCTTTTTGGGACTTGATTCGCCTTGAATTCCCTTGGAAATTCTTGTAAATTCTTCTTCCACCATCTTCTTGCTCATAATTTCAACATGTACAATTGCCACACCATGATCTATCAAAAATTTACATTTTCCTCCATTTTTATTGTACAGCTTTTTAAGTGTCTCCTTTTGATTTGCTGCCTTTTTCAACATCCTCTCCCATTCAGCTTTCTTTACAGTCTCAATGGTTGTTTTATGTGTCGTTTCAAGCTCATCAAACTTCATCTTACTCATGTCTTTGTCAGACAAACCATGCATTTTCAAGTATTTCGTATATTTCAAGGAGTCTTTATTTTTCCTTTCCATCTTTTTCTGAATGTACCTCACTCCACCATATAACAACTCCTACAGCTTCATCAAACAATTGAGCCAGGGATTCAAACTTGTAACAATGATTTATTAATCCCATAACTATAGGATGATTCCTTCTTGCCTCACTTGCTTCATTTAACATAGACTATATATTCTCCCTGTGTTCATCTGTTATTTCAATGTTTGGGGAGCCAACGGTGTCATCATCTTTATTAGTAGAATCTTCAAGAGCCGTAATTCTAGGTTCATTCATTCCAGGATCATCGTCATGCATAACAACTTGTAAAGGAACAGCATGGACAGGGCTTTCCGTTTTTTAGGGCTTTCAACAAAGTACTAAGGCTTATCAGACTTTTTAGCCTTCCTCTTTTCTGGTTCATCTTCACTGTCATCTCTTCCATTATACCTACTTCTTATCCTGGTATATTTCATTCCAAATTTATTATCCAAATCATCCTTTACCCATTCATCCTTTTCCTCTTCTGTCATCTTTTCTGCATATTCAACCGATTTCTTTGATAGTTTTCCAATTGGGCTCACCAGAATCATCAGTTACCATCTGCTTGTTTGAATCTTTAGTAATATTATCAACAGTGGTAGAAGCAGGTGCCTCTTCATCAGTCACTGGTTGTCTTTCAGATAGGGCTTGTCTAAACTGATACATGACAAGGGCTAAGGTATTATCAACCTCTTCAATTTGTTTCAATTTTATCAACCCCTCAATGACTTCTCGTTCAATCTTTCCTTTTTCATTCAAAGTTTTTGCAATCTGAGCCTCCTCCATTAGAGTTTCTTGTTGTATAAACTCCTCCTCAGTCAAGAAACTAGCAATCCTCTCCCTCCCCATCATCTCATTTAAAGTATCAGCATGCCTTTTGGCAGCTTGTTCATCAGTTTCATCTTTTTCTAACACATTATCAATAGATTTAGTTACTGTTTCCACTTGCTCTTCATTCTCTGCAATGGATTTTCCTTTTGCTTTTCTCCTCCTTTCTTCCTCAGATTCCCTCATCTCATCATATTCATTGGGAAAGTTTTCAACTTGATTAATTAAGTCTTCCAATTCATCATCAATCACACCATCTTTCTCCATCACAACATCAGTTTGTGGCTCAGTGCCAATTGCATCAGTTTCTATGGCTTCAGTGGTCAATAGATTATCAGTTTGAGAATCATATTCATTCACATCAAAATCCTTTACTTTTTCAATTACCTCCTCATCCACCTTCTTCTTTGCTATCACATCATCTACATTATACTCTTGCTCTTCACCATCTGTTTGATCTACATCATAGCCAATATCATCATTCATTCTTTCTCCACTGTCATCATCTTCATCACTTCCATGCAAGCTGCACAGAGTTTTCAATCCATCCACCTCATCATTCACATCAACCATCACAACCTCCTCATCAACAACATTGGCATCAGAAGGATTCTCCCACTGTTTTGGTATAGCTGAGTTCTTCTCAACCTCAGCCTCCAGGGTTTGAATTCAGCTTTGAGCTTGTGCCAATTGTGCTTTTAACTCATCATTCTCCTTTTTAAGACTTTCATTTTCCCTCTCAATCCAGTGTTTTCAACTGCCACATCCATATATCTGCTGACTAGAGAAGCACCAGGGGAAGGGGATATGGTTGGTGAATCTGAAAATGGATCAGTTTTGGGTTGGAATGGTTCATTGGTTGGGATTGGTTCATGAGTAGGGCTTAGGCTTTCAAAATGATTAGTGCTTGTTGAGGGTAGTGGATTTATGTTTTGGGTTGATGGTAAGGTTGTGGTGTGAAAAATTTCAAAGATTGGTTGGTCATATGTTTGGTTTTGGATTGGGGATTAGTAAGGTGTATTTTGTTGGTTAATTAGGTGGGCTGGAATGTGTTCTGGAATGTATGGTTCATGGAAGGGTAGGTCATTTGGTGGTGGGGGTGGTGTGTGGTGTTGTGGTGGGGATAAGATATGTTGTTGGGGTGGGCTAATGTGTGTGTCTGGTGGTGTAGGTAAGGGCTGGTTTAATATCTCCCCCTGTTCATGTGCATTGTCAACCCCAGCAATCAAATTTCCTTCAACGTTTCCTCCATCACCTACAACATCATCTCTAACACCTCCATCATCTCCATCGTCAGAATCATCATCAAACTCATCACCAATCTCATCATCCTCCTTGGAACTTAAGTCTGGAAAATGCATAACAGCCAAATTGTTATCCAACAACCAAGGTAAAATGTCAAACTCCACATCAGGGTTGAAGTGGCTTGTGGAAGCCAACTTCGCTATTCGTTTATACACATTTGGGTCTTACAAAATGTGAGAGTTGCCAATGGTTGGCAAAGCAGGTAATACTTGGTTAAAGGTGATTTGTAAAAACCTTGGATAGACCAAAAATTTATCTTAATCCTCCTTCCTCAGGTTTGCATCTAAGCCATCAAAGATCATCTTTGAAAAATTGAACAGACGTCTAAAGACGGCAACCACTGTGGAATTAGCAAGATCACGACTCATCAGAGTCCATGACCCTTTCCTTGGTCCAAATCCTTGTACTATGTGATGTATTAATTACCGGTACAAATTAGGGAACATCCCCTTCTTGAATTGACCCTCTTGGACGTCACCCATATATCCCATTGTGGTTTGGAATATCTTTAATAACTAATCAGCGTTAAAGTGAATAAGATTTTCCAGGACATCTTAAAGTTGCAGGCATGCTCTTATAAGTTCTTCAGTTATTACTATCTCATGTCAAGCCACGGTAGCCTCTATTCGCCTACCTACTACATCGTTGTGTAGTTCGGCAGAGTGCCAAAAGTCCAACTGGTGATTCTTGTATATAACTGGACTCTACGTTAGTGCAAAATGTATATTTGACAGTTGTAACCACCGTATTGTTTGCTCCACAGGGCGGTTATCGTCGGTTATTTGCAGAAGAGCACACATATTGTGTTTCTTCTCAAAGGTATATGCTGGTACACCCTCCGTATCTGAGCTACGGCAAATTAATAACCTACAAAGAAAACAGAGATGTCAGTTAAGATGAAATTGATGGTGTAAATTCACATAATCATTGTCAGAAAACATTCAATTGAATCTTACCGAGTCGGATTAAGTGGGTTGACCAAATTAGGGTAGGGATTTTTGATAAACGATGAGAATTCTGGAACTAGAGTAGCGGCAATAATGCAATAGTGGCTGGATAGAGAAGTGAAGTGTGAAAATTTCACTATGTTCCTCTTATATACTTTTTGAAAGTGGGTTTTAAATGTATTTTGTCATTTTGTTCATGAATAGTGCCAAAAGATCAATTTTAAAAATATCTTAGCATAAAGGTTGCTCGATTATGTTTTTCTGTATACAAAGCATGCAAGGAAAGTTTTATGTTTCAAGGCTTTCTAAGTAATTGTCTATTTGCAAAGCTTGCTCGTTCAAGAGTTTCTCAGATATTATAAAGTTAAATAAAAATAATCCTAAGTGAATAAAATGAAGGAAGCTTACTTGAAATACAAGATTGCTCGAGAAATAAATCACAAGATAGATAATGAAATATAAATTATCAAATATGCAACCTTGCTAGGAATCAATAAAGAAACCCAAAAAGAACAACTTAGAAGTATTTCTAATTGTCAACCTTGCTCGGATATCTGAACATCACTAACCTTACCTGAAAAACTATAAAATTAACAAATAGTCATTCAAGTACACTTTAATACAAAAGTGGGCCCAAAAATACATCAGAAATGCAAAGTGTGCTAGAAAAGACTTATTTATCCTTTGACATAAATGTATGCTCTAAACACAAAGTGTACCCGGAAAGTAAAGTTTGCTGGGAATTTTCTGAAGTTTCAAGTATGCTAGGAGAATACTTCTAAGCATAAGGTTTTCCTGGTAAACAAGTTTACAAGTAAACCCTTGTAAATTCAGAAAAAATAACACCAAAAATTATCAATTATGCTATAGAAATGGAAATTTCAAATAAAACAACAAAGCCTACTCGAAATAGCCATGTAAAGCATAATCAGACATATATCACATAATCATCAAGTGTGCTAGACAAACCTACCTTTCTAAAACAAGTAAGTTTACCTGAAAGCATTAAATTATAAAAGTCTACCAGATAATACATGAATAAATCATTTAAGTACAAATAATCATCAAGCTTGCTCGAATATCTCAAACATTCAAATAAAACAAAAAAGTTTGCTAGAATAGCTTAAGAATATCAAAGCTTGCTAGTAATCATATATTCCAACATAAAGCTTGCTAGAATGTCCTAAAAATCCTATAAAACAACTAGGTTTGCTAGAAAGTTCAGAAATCATCAAAGCTTGCTTGAATTAACATATTTAAACATAAAGCTTGCTAGAATGACCTAAAAATCTTATAAAACCACTAAGTTTGCTAAAAAGTTCAGAAATCATCAAAGCTTGATAGAGTTAACATATTTAAACATAAAGCTTGCTAGAATGACTTAAACATCTTATAAAACCACTAGGTTTGCTATAAAGTTCAAAGATCATTAAAGCTTGCTAGACTTGTCAATTTCAGACTTTTTCAAGGTTAAAATGCAACTCCTCTTGTCTTAAACCATTTTTCACATACATTTATCATTAGAATTCAATGTTTAAGAGCAAATGGTGCGTTAAGAGATTAAATTTTAGTTATAATTCCTTTCAACTCCTTTTGAAAAGATCTTAACATGGGATCATATTGGTTAAGTTTCCTCTCAATACTTCATTCTCAGCATTATTATGACACATCAGACAGGTTAATAGCAGGTCTAGACTTAGCATGATTTTCGTAGCTTATTAGTGATATATATTAAGGTTCAATTAACTAGCATAATTCAGAAATGGAAAACACTAATTGTGCTATGATGCCTCACATCTCTTCTCAAAGCTTATTTGGCTATCCCCAGATCACCCCAATTTGACTTCAACCGCTTGATATTTGGTCAAAATCTTTTTATGGAAGAATATCTAAATTGATTTGATTTTTCTTTTTAAATATTCAAACATATGTGAGTTTGAACATTGGACTTAAATGCCACGCAAGTCATTCTTACAGACCTTTCATTCGGAATGTTTAAAGGACTTATATTATAGCCTCCACCCCTGTAGTTCTATAATTATCCCTCATGTTTGCTTTTTTATAAAATTTTGTGAACATCTCAACTTTTGGTTGATAAAAATTAATGTTGTTCACAACTGTACTTTGTCATATGTATAAATTGAATCATTTTGAAGACCAAATACCAACGGGCTTGCGTATGACTGGGTAGTTACTTTTCTGCCTATCATCTGGAGAGATGTATCTTGAGACATGCATACACAACAATGTGTCTCCACATTAAGATTAGCATTTTCATTAATAATAACACCTCAGATTTTGCACATCATGGAAAGCAACCATGTATGATAATGACTGTACTAACTGTCTTTTTAGCCTATTTAATCCATATGAACCGCATAAATAACCAATGTACTATCATTTCTCAAATTGGTTGGATCAATTTTCACTTACAACCTTTTAAGCCTCTTCAAAGCTTGAATTGAATAAACTTATCATGTCTCCACACCATATAATTGCTCTGTTTTTTTGTCAAAAATGTTTGAGTAAAAATTATCTTGAGAAAATTTTCATATGAGCATGCAATTTTGACACAAAGACAAACTTTAACACAAACAGAAGGAACATAATAAAAACAATCATAATATGAAATACGCAATCGAAACAAGCAGACTCCACACAGATTATGCAAAGCCTAACTTCTCCTAATCGCATTATCATACCAGATTATTCACATAATCAAAATTCACATAATCAAAACATCTGATAAGCACACACAAAAATTGTCACTTCTCATCATATTCAAATTAACTTTTCCTGATGTCTCACACCTTCACTGATTTTATGTAACTTAAGCATCAGAAAACACATAAGTCACATAGATAATCATTTAAAGCACAAATCAGCTAAACATGCAATCATACAACACTATCACTCTCAAGACCATTTAAAGATAATCATTTAGCATAAAGAGCACACATCATGAATCAGACCTCATCAGAGTTGATCATACCCAAAGCTTTCAAGAGAAAGTTGAATTTGTTTCTATCTAGTGGTTTGGTGAATAGGTAAGCCAAAATGTCACTAGTGTCAACTCTTTTCATTTCAATCAAACCTTTCTCATTACAATCTCTAATGAAATGATGGCTGATTTCAATATGTTTGTCTTAGAGTGTTGAAATGGATTCTTAATAATAAACAATGCAGTAGTATTATCAATGAAAATAGGGGTGTTCAAGAAATTCAAACCATAATCCAGCAATTGGTTCTGAATCCATAGAACTTGTGTGCAGGAGGCAGATGCAGCAATATATTCAGCTTCAGCAGTTGAGATAGACACTGTAGTTTGCTTCTTGCACTGCCAAGACACTAGCCTGTCACCCAAAAATTTACATCCACCATATGTTGACTTTCTACTCATGTTGCAACCATCATAATCACTGTCTGTATAAGCAATTAGATCAAAGGAATGGTTCTTTGGGTACCATATCCCCAAATCAGGTTTTCCTTTTAGGTATCTAAAGATCCTCTTGATAGCAGTCATGTGAGAGATCTTTGGAGATGATTGGAATCTTGCACATACACATACAGCAAACATAATATCAGGTCTAGAAGCAGTTAGATACATCAATGAACCAATTTTTGCTCTATACTCATGCTCATCAACAGGCTCCTCCTTTTCATCAGCAATCATCTTTTCATATGTGTCCATTGGAGTTGAAGCAGTCTTGAGATCTTGACATTTGAACTTGTTCAGAATGTTCTGCACATATTTTGACTGGCAAATGAATATGCCGTCCTTCTTTTTCTGAACTTGTAGACCCAGAAAGAAATTCATTTCTCCCATTGAGCTCAATTAGTATTTTGATTTCATGACCTCTTCAAATTCATGGCACATTTGTTCAATGGTAGATCCAAAGATGATGTCATCTACATAAACTCGTTGAAGGAGTAAATCCTTTCCTCTTCTTTTGTAGAAAAGGGTCTTATCAATAGCTCCCCTATGAAAGCCATTAACAAGCAAGTGATTTGATAACTCATCATACCAAGCACTTGGTGCTAGATGTAATCCATACAAAGCCTTGTTTAACTTGTATACTTTGTTTGAATAATCAGGGTTCTCAAAACCTGGTGGTTGAGCTACATACACCTCTTCTTCTATCTTTCCATTGAAAAAGGCATATTTAACATTCAATTGAAACACTTTAATATTTTTAGAAGCAGCATAGGCTAGAAAAATTCTGATGGCTTCTAGACTTGCTACTTTTCAAAGACTTCTTCAAAGTCAATTCCTTCCTCTTGTAGGCAGCCTAGTGCAACTAGTCTAACCTTGTTCTTTATCACAATCCCTCTTGTTCTTGAAAAACCACTTGGTACCAATAGCATACTTACCTCTTGGCTTATCTACGAGCTCCCACAATTGCAGATCCCTGAATTGAGCTAACTCCTCTTGCATTGCTTCTACCCAACTATTGTCTTTTAAAGCTTGAACAATATTTTTGCATTCAACTTGGGATAAAAAGCAGGAGTACAAACATATGTTTGTAGATTCAGATGCACTTCTGGTTACTCTTTCATTGATGTCCCCAATGATGTTTTCAGGTGGATGATTTATTTCAATATAGGAAGTTTGCACAATTTGAACAATAGACATATTAGAGTCAAGGTTTGTATCAATGTGATCGGGTTCATTAATGATCAAATCTGCTGTTGCAACATGAAATTCAAGAGCTTCTTCATTAGTCTGTTGTGAAGAAGATGGAACATTATTTCCAATGTTCAAGTTTTGAAACAAAGTTTCAAATCTTGATTCTCTGATTGCTTGTTCTTGACTCTGCTCTTGTTGGTTGCTAGAATCTTCCTCATTCAATGCATGAATATTTTGAACATTTTGATTGTCTTGAATAACATGTTCTTGATCTTGATGTTGAACTTGGTCATATTCAACATTTGAGGGATCCTTGATGAATCTATATTCAAGTCTCTTACCAGCAACCTTGGACCAAAGTTTATCCAAATCAGTTTTCTTTTCAGTGCTTTCCACATGGACACTTGTTCTGTAAAGAGTTTCATCAAAGTCTTTAGGATGAATCTTGAATGACTTGTTTAATTTTTCAAGGTCAAATAACCAAGATGCTCCATCTACAGTATTAAACTGATTTTCATTGAATATAAAATAAGAGGACTCCATCACACTCAAATGATCTTTAACGTAGACTCTATAAGCTTTTGAGTGTGTAGAATATCCAACAAAGAATGAATCCAATGATTTAGACTGAAACTTGTTGAGAAAGTCCTTGGTATTCAAAAGTGAGCACTTGCAACCAAATGGTTTGAGAAAATTTACGTATGGCTTCCTTTTAAAAAAGATTCCATAAGAAGTCTTGTCTTGGCTCTTGTTAAGAAGTACCATGTTCTGAACATATCAGACTATATTGATGGCTTCTGCTCAAAATGTAACTGGTAGAAAAGCATTTGCCAACATGGTCCTTGAAGCTTCAATGAGTGTTCTATTTCTTCTCTCTTCAACTCCATTTTGTTTAGGAGTTCTAGGGGCAATGAATTGCTGTAGTATTCCTTTCAAATTGCAAAACTCATCCATTACGCCATTATTTAACTCAGTTCCATTGACACTTCTCATAAAATTCACCTTAACATCCAACTGATTCTCAATTATTGTCACACAATTCTTGATAAGTTCTGCAGCCTCATCTTTGGTATTCAAGAAATAAACCCATGTGTATCTTGAAAAGTCATCAATTATCATTAAGCAATACCTCTGCTTCCCTGTACTAGGAACACTCCCAAGACCAAAAAGATCCATGTGAAACAATTCAAGTATATTGTCAATTGAATTCACTAGCTTTGCTTTATGTGAGGACTTATGCTGCTTACCCTTTTGAATTGAAATGCATTTTTCATCTAGCTTGAACTCTCTTGTTGGTAAACCAATCACATGTTCACCCTTAAGAAGTTTGTTCATGTTCTTTAGATTAACTTGACAAAGCATTCTGTGCCACAATTTGGTTTCATCTTCAGTGGCTTTTGATACAAAACAAGTTCCACCCCTAGAAACTGCATCCTTCATCTTTAATTCATACAGGTTGCCATTCCTAGGAGCCATCATCATAATCATATATGGAGGAATTACAAATTCAGGTTTGATGATGAAACAATGAGAATCATCAAATCCAACCTTATAACCTTTATCACACATTTGATAGATGCTCAAAAGGTTATATTGTAATCCTTCCACATAAAAGACATTATCAAATGACACCTTTCCATTAGTCAGAATTCCTTTACCCACTATCTTCCCACCATTGTCATCGCTTCCAAATGAAACAGGGCCTTCAAATTTTTGTTCATAATTAACTAGAGACCTCTTATCACATGTTATATACTAGAACATCCGCAGTCCATGTACCATACATCATTGATAGGTGTGGACTGATCCTGCATAAATCAAACATAATTGATTAGTTAGATGATGATGTATAAGCATTGTTAGCTGGCAAATAATCAGTAACAATGATAGTTGTTATATTCATATTGGGAATGGGTTTACTATCTTCATAGACAACTTCACAAGAATCAGACTCATCTAATTCATATCCACTTTCATTTGATTTTTTTACATATGGAATGATAATTTTGCATTCTTGAAACACATAATCTTTCTAAATTGTTTAAAAGGTAACATGTGTCTCCCTTGACACTTGAATCTCACTCCTTGGTTTCCATAGGACCCTTGTGATTCATAACCATACTTCAACAAAAACTTCTCATCACCATTAGCTCTCTTGGCTTCGTCTTTGTGTTCACGACTGGTTTTCATTTCTTTTCGTTTCTTGGTGATTCATCAGATTCAACAGACTTCACAAACTTGGAGTCTTTGTTAGGAACAATTTTGATAGGTTGTTTGTTCATTGAGGTCTTCTTCTTTTTTTGTTGAACCACAGTTTCTTGACTTCCCTTTCAACTGTTTCAGCTTTCTTCTTTCCCTTGTCTTTAACATTGTTGTCAACTTGATTAACAGACTTCTTGTCTTTACCAAGGTATTCAACATACTTCATTTTGTAAAGACCAAAATCTTGTCCAAACTTGACAGTGTCTGGAACATGAAATGGTTTGAAAGTGAATCTTTCATGACATGAATCATTATGATGTCCATACACATCACACTTCTTACACCAAACTTTTCCCTTCATACTTTCACTTGCCTTCCCCTTCTTGAATCTCTCACTTGGCCTAAGGGGTTACATTCTAATGGTCCTTTGACTCTTGAGACCATCAAAGTCAATTGAAAATGGCACAAATTCTTCAATTTTGATTTCTTTCCTTTCAACTTAACTCTTTACAAATGTTATTCTTTCTAGCTTGATTGTCTCATCATCAATGCTTTCTTTGAATCTAGCTTGTCTTCTTTCATATTCTTTTATTGTTTCAACTTCACCAATATCAAACAGTTCTTGGTTTGAAAACACAGGGTAAACTGGAATAAACTGTTCACTTGTGACAGTTTCTTCGGTCTTTTTCTTAGCATTACCATTTTTCTTCTTCAAAACTTCTTTACATGGTGGTTTAACAGCATGATAATTAACCTTTGACATATTTGATCCATCACATATGTCAAATGACACATGCTTCATTCTCATTTGCTCATGATGTTTTCTCATTTTGGGTGTAATTTTTGCCAACAAATGGATCTTTCTTGGTGGACTTGAATTTCCACTTTCAACTAAGAATTTATCACTTGATTAACTCAAGTCATCTCTGTTCAAGCAATTTTCATCAAAGTCGTCTTCTGAGACTTGAATACCAATAGAAGTTTCATTATTCTTCTTTTCTTTTATCACAAACTCACATTCTTCAGTTACTTCTACCATATTGTAATTTTCAAGGAATTCTTCTTTAACCTTGAACAAATCTTTGAATTGGTTGAGATATGCATTTCTCTTTTCTTTGTCAACCTTCAATGAATAGTTGTTGTTGAAAGGTGGAGGAACTTCTTTATATTTATCTTCTTCTTTAATTTTGTTGAGCTCCCCACATATGTTTCCAGTAGAAATAAGATTTTTCAAGAAATCATTTTCACCTTGAAGTGTGGTATTTTTCACTTTCTCTTCAACAACCATCGTTTTCAACTCATCAATCTCAGTCACATACCTTGACTGTTTTCTATAGTTGCCCATGCAATTTTTCTCAAGACTTTTAATTATTTCTTCATAGGTCACATCACTGGCCTCATACACATTGATTATACTTTGCTTCTTGAAACAATCACTTTCAAGCTTACCAACTGTCATTCTTAATGAATCTATCATTTCAAGTAAATCAAGTTTTGAGTCTGAATGTACCTGAGATGTGGATGATTCAGCTTCATTGTCAATTTTTGGCCATAAATGCAACATTTGCATTTTCAATCTCATTTGTATGATCACTCCTATCAAAGTATCCTTCTAGCTGTTGAGCAGTCACTGCCACATTTCCTTGATTCCTTGGAGGATTGTTGACATTGTTTCTGTTGTTGTTTGTAGGAGCTTGTGGAGGACTCTGATTATTGTTTCTTTGTTAGTTCTGGTTTTGAGGAACAACGTGTTGATGGTTTTGAGGTTGCTGGTTGTTGTAATTGTTGTTGAAGTTGTTGTTGTGAAAATTGTTGTTGAAGTTTCTTTGTTGATTTTGGTTGTGATTCTGAAATTGGTTCTGATTTCTATGCTGGTACTACTGGCCTTGATTGTTGTTGAATTGCCTAGGTAGATTACACTCCCTAGAAAAATGACCAGGTGACTGACAATTATAGTAGATAGCCTTGGATTTATCAAATCCAATTATATCATTTTGTCCAGAAATCAATGATCTCCCAATCCCGTTGTACAATCTCTTGCTTCTTAGTGCCAACATTGCAGCTTGCCATTTAAGATCCATGTCCTCTAGGTTATCAGCATTAATTTTCTAAAGATCATTTTGAACAACACTAGTGTGGATCATGTTCTTTGCAACAAAAGCATTATAAGAATCAGTGAACATAGAAATCACAGCTTGATATTCATTTCCATGACCTACATTACTACCACCATATGGTGCATGCCCACTATCCACTGATGCAGAGTCATTATCATAAATCTGTTGGACATTGAATCTGGATTGTCCACCTTGATTGTTTAAAGTTCCAGCACCAAAGCTTCTTGGGGTATCAACACTATGCTCAATAGGTTCTTCAATGATGGGAATTTGCTGTTGATTCTTGGTAGACAAGTTTCCCGGTTGAGCAATTAGTGCTTCGTCATTTGAAATAAGGGCTTATCTTCATTGATCATCTCATTTTCAACCATTTCAATCTCAGCTGGTTGTAAAAAGCAAATCACATCATCCAACTTCAGATGCTCAAAGTTTTGTTTCTGCTTTATGAACTTGTGGCAGCATACCCTTCTTTCGACAAGGATGAACGAAACTTTGTATTCAGATCATAATCAGTTGTCCAGATTTCATTGACAATAGTCAAGAATCTTTCCAGGACAGACTTCAGTCTTTCACCATCTTTATACTTGAATTGGTCAAGTTGTTGCTTCAGCCTTTCTTTCTTGATGTTCTTCAATTCAGTATTGCCTTCAAACATCTCTAACAAGGCATCATACATGGCTTTGGCTGTTGTGTGGTGAGCTACCTTTGTCAAGATCTCACAAGACAATCCCAACTTTAGCATGGCTAAAGCTCTGTCATCAACCTTCTTCATTCTTGTTGCAATAATCGAATTGTTGCTTATTCCATTAGCCATATATGGTACATTCTTGATTGAAGTCCACATTTCCACATCGTGGTAATAGATAACTGCTTCGAATAGCACTTTCCATTTAATATAGTTCTTCTGTCCGTACAACCTTGGAGTTTTATTAGTAGACACTTCTTGCTCATCATATCCAGACATCATTTTGGTATTTATGCAATATTTTTGAATTAAAGAGAAAACTTAACAAACAATTAAACAAAAAAACTCAAATAATCTTTTGAAAATAATCAGATCTATGGATGAAATCCTCAGATCTGATATATATGGACAGATTTGAGCAAGTTAATAACAAAGAAATAAAGATCTGGAAGAGAAAACAAATTTAAACCTCAAACAAATTGCAGATCTAAGAAATGAAAAACAAAGCGCCTGACGTCACAAATCAATGAAACAGTGGTCAGCTGGCGTCATTCATCGTCTTCAAATCAGCAATAAACAACTTTAATCAGCATCAGTTTTTCACCCAAATAGCAAAACATACTCTGATACCACTTGTCGGTACCGATTATATCGCTCAACCACTATGTCGTAACCCACACAAAGAGTGTCGACAAGAAGGTTAACGACTTGCTAAATTAGGAAAGAACAATAGTTATGTTAATGGCGGAATCACTAACACACTAAATGTTGCTAACAAGACTCAAAGGTAACAAACACACACTGTAAATCAAAATATTTCCATTGATATATAATATGTCAAACACAAAAGAAAATCGATTAGGGTTTTAGAATGGAACGTTTTATCCATACAATATAAAGACAGCCGTCACAATCAATATCAGGTGAAATGTCTAGGTGTACAAAGTTGTGTCTAGGCGTGCCCTAAAATATTCCTTTTATAGGCATGCCCTAATATATGACATTCCGTATCTAGAAACCTTAATCATTCGTACATAATTAAAGTTATTTCAATAAATTCTAAGTGTAAAACAAGTGTTCGGGCAAACTTTGCAGCATGTATCATTGTCGAGAAGACTTGGTAACCATGAAATGTGCTGGTAAACAGTTCTTCGGGAAAACTTTACTTAGAATATTTTCCTTGCAGACTTCAATCCTCTTGACTATATAAAACTTTTCTCGATATTATCCCACTAGCACACTTGTTCTTCAGGAATCCCTTCAACCCTTTGTTAATAATAACTTATTCAGCAAATCAAAGTGTGCTGGTAACACTGTAGCTTTGCTATGAGTTGAACCTTGCTCGGTAGAAGTCTTTAATTTGTTTCTTTATCAACTTTCTTCAACCTTGCTAGGAAGACTGTTTATTATGCATAAACCTTGCTTGATTTGACTTTAGCTTGGTTTTAGCCAAGGGTTTGCTAGGAAAACAAACCTTGCTTGACTTGAAGAACTACCTTGCTAGACAAAGTGAACTTTTCTCGGTTTAACACTTAAAAGAACTTCTAGAAGATAACTTTGCCCGGTAAATAAAATACCATGTTAGGATAAGTAAAACCTTGATGGGAGGTCTGAGCTTGCTTGGAGTTCATACTTAGAAGTTTCTTGAGAGGTTGAGAAAATTCCAATCTTCCTTTAGCCATTTTCTCATCCCAACAGTTACGGTGGTGATTTAGTGAGTTATCCTAAGAGAGGGTGGGACTGACACATTGAGTATAGCAAATATAATTGTATCAATCCGAATCATTACGTTTTCACGTACATGATGCATTGCATGATGAGGATCATGAACTTACAAGTGGTATAAAATCAATAGGCTTATGTTTGCTACTGATTATAACACATTCAAAGGTTAATTGTTAAAGATTTGAACATTCAAAGTCAACTCATCACCCGTTTACATTTTCTTTGATTACTCTCTGGATTACGGATAATTTTTCAATTCAATTGGTCATTGTGATCGTGGATACCTAATCGTTGTTTCTGCAATAGTGAATTAGATTAGTTCAAGCTTAAAATCCAGTTTCTGATTGAAAATGTTGAACAGTCATTACGAGCGCATATGGTGTCTAGTGAGCGTATAAGTGGATATACGGATGCATAAGTTATCATACGGACGTATAAGTTGTTTACACGTCCGTATAAGTTGTTTGTTCGTTTAAGGTGTTATACAATGTATAAGTTTTGGACGCATAAGGTGTTATACACTGGGTTTTAACGCATATTGTGACATCTGCCCTGATCCGACCCGACCCAGGTACCCGTTTCTCTGACCCGATCTCTTTCTTTTATGACTTAATATTTATTTATACTTATATTTTACTTTTAATAAAAATATATATTTCCTTCCCGCCTTTTTCTCTTTCTTTCCGCCGTCCTCTCCCTCTTCCTTCTCTCATTCCGCCTTCTTTTCCCTCTTGTCGCCGTCCCGCCCTTAAGCCTTGTTTCCCTCTAACTCCTTGCTTGTCCTTTGGTTCTTCCCGCCTAAGGATGTCTGCAGCTCCACGCGCCAGACTCCTTACATGGAAGCCTGCGTGAAGACATCTTGTTCCACGCGCGCTAAGAATGCATGTTCTTCCCGCAATGCGCTAAGAATGTATGTTCTTCCCGCGATGCGCTTAGAATTCTTGTTCTTCACGCAGCACGCTAAGGATTTGTGATTCTTCCCGCAGTACGCTAAGGATTGTTGTGCCAGCCTTCGCGCTCGCGCACTTAGCCTTCTCGCGCTAAACCCCTTTGAGTTTTCTTCTGTTTAAATCTAGCCGTTTGCTTTTGTGTTGTCTTATCTTCTGTGCTGTTGACCTAACCTATCTAATGTCTGAATAGTTACTTTCGGCGCAGCATGCGTACCAACCCCATTGGTTGGTAGAAAAAGTGACTGACATTATCTTTTGAGATCTGCTTTTGCCATGCTTGACCAGTACCTTTATCTGATCCGCCCATGCTTTTTACTGTTCCCTGTCAGCTTTATCTTGCCCCCCTGCAGCTGCCATATCTTTTGATATCTTTACTTTTCAGAACTTTTTACCGTTGATATCTTTTCTTTTACTTTTTGAGATCTTTTTCCCTTTTTCTAGGGTTTGTGTCTCCTAGGGTTTTCCTATAAATAATAATAATATTTTCATAACACATCACACACAAACACTTAATCTCTCCTGTTCTCTTGCTCCTTGCTCTCTCTGCCGTCTTCCTCTCCTGCCTCCGTCTTCCTCCCTGTTCTTCCCTGCTTTTCCGGTAATATATATATATTATATATAATAATTTACTTATTAATTATCCTAACTTATAATCAAGACTTAAAACAGATCATTAAAACAATAATCTTATTTATAGGTTAACTTGTGCTTGTTTAAAGTTGGTTCTTGCTTTATCTTACACCACATCGTTTATCATGTGAGTTATCTCGTATCTAATCCCTTTTTATTTTAAATGCTTTGGGATGTTCATGTGTTCATACAAAACTTGAGTCTTAAACTGTTTATGAACTTTAGTCGCGCAGTATCCCATGTGTTGAGGACGTAAACTTGGCTGTTTATTTGTATGTGTGGATCATTAACCGTATGGACGGTCTATTCCGCAGTTTTCATGGTACCATTAGATGAACACGGGAGAACTATCGTTTATGATTTTCTCTTTTGTTACACTTGCACAGTTAGTCTTGTTTGTGAGCTCAATTGTGAGCACTGGCAGTCTTGTCTCTTAGAGTTGGTCCCGATCAGATTACACCCTTGTTGAAAACCAGACATACACATGTTGCGCGCAGATTTATTGTTATCTATGTATTGTATTAAACTTGATTTCTCACCAACACGCAAGTGTTTGACGTTTATTTTAACACATGTTCAGGTTTGCAGTAGCTGTTTTGGAGCTTGTGGACACGTAGGACGTTTTTACTTTTGGACCTAGAATTAAAATGTATCAAGACAAGTTAATGTTGTTTGAATGTTATAATTTATAATATATTGATTTATGTTTGATTTATGTTCTTTATTTTCCCCGCTGCGCGTGCGCGATAAAATGTGTATTAATAAATATTGACACCAATAGTGTCGCGAGTAATGAAGCAATATGTGACGCCCCGATGTATAATCCGCCTTTGGTCGGGGTGTTACACATATGCTGACCTAAGGTTATACGGATAACAGAGTTATACGCTAATCTAAAGTTATATGGATAAGGATATACGTTTTTTTGTTAATTTTTTTAAAAATGGAAGATTTAAATGCATTTGTTACACTTGCTTCACCGATCATTCAAAACATTAACATGGAAAATGAAATGGGGACATCAACCAAGCCCCCAAAGCTACTTAGGATGGAAGATTATCCTAATTGGGCAGATAAGTTTGAAACGTATGTACAAGTTGTGTACTTTGACACTTGGTAAGCTGTTGAAGTTGAGTACATCATTCCGAGGAATGAAAATGGCACAAGTCATAGATTATCTCAAATACTTGAGGCTGACAAGCCTAGATTCATTCGTAAGAAAAAGATGATGAATTTGTTTCAACAATCAATAAAATCTGAGATCTTTCAACTACCACAAGACAATGGGTCGTGTCATTCAATATGGGAGGCTTTAATTAATAAAGATAGAGGGAACGCTGACATGAGAAAATCAAAATTTGGTTTTCTAAAGAAAGAGTTTGATATTTTCTCCATTGTCAAAGGTGAAACGATGTCTCAACTGATTAAAAGATATTATCATCTTGTTAATGGGATGAAAAGGTTGGGAATTGATAAAGAAGAGTATGAATACATTGATAGACTAGCAGATTCTTTATCTAACGATTGGGAGACGTTCATAAAGATTCAACAATCCAACCCAATCAATTAATCAAGTCTGACTTTGGCCCGATTCATTAAGAAATTGGAAGCTCATAAGCTTGAGATTCGTAAGAAACAAATAATTAAGAGTTCATCAGCAATTCAAGACATTGTTTTATATTTTAATTCTTCACAATAGATGATTGCCCCGAGCCAGAAGATCCAAATTGCTTATGTTACAAATAGTAGTTTTGGTGGAACTTCTCATACTAGTCAACCATCCAACATGCCTCACTTTACAAGTTCTTATGTTGGAACTAGTTCGACAACTTCTGATGTTCTTGATCAATCATCAAATACCACGAGTCCACCATCGGATGTTGTTCAATGCAATATTGGTGTGAATATCATAAACAACAACGGACTTACTATGGAGAATGTTCAAGAACACATGGCCTTCTTAGGATTTGTCTTGGAGTTGTATGAGTATTTGATCATTGGTCATATTGATAATTATAATATGACAAAAGAAGATTATGATCAAATTGACTCCGAAGAGATGGAAATGCTTGACATTCGTTGGTGTATGGCAAGTGTGGTGAGGAGGGCTCAAAGATTTAGGGAAATCACTTGGAAGAATTGTTTGGATGGAACCACTGCTAAACTTGGTTTTGATAAGGCAAAGGTCAGATGATTTTGATGCAAAGAAAAGGGACATTTCAAGAGAGAGTGTACCAATCCTAAAGTGGGAGATTCTAGTCCTAATCCGTTTGGCCGAGACTACAACCGACAAGCAATATATCATCAAAGTTCACCTGCACAAGCTGAGACATCAAAGAAACCAAAAGCTTCGTCCTCAAAGGCATTCCATGCTCAACTGGATGAAGGGTTTAACTGTAATTCAATGGTCCATAAAGCTAATGTGGCATAAATATTTGGTGAATGTTCACAAAATAAAGAACAAGAGAACAAAGATGATGCAGAAAATGATGATGTGGTTGAAGGAATGAGTGATTATGAAGAATACATTTCAACTGCTACTGAGGATTCTCCAAAAAGTTTTGAATCGATTCCTAATGAATTCTTTAAGTCATTTTTGCCACCTGATGTATTTGAGAGTTTTGCAGGTTGGTTCAATGGCGAAGAAGTTCCGCATGGAAAGATTGACTTTGGAATTGATGATGAACTAGAGGAGGAGACTAGTGAGACTGATGTTGTCCAAAATGCGCAACTTAAAAATCTGAGAATGTTGATCAAGAAATAACTCGTGATGTGGGAAAAGCACATCTTCTTCATGCAAACATGGCCGGTCAGGTAAATTTTTCTTCTGAAGAATTTAACATTTGTGAATCACATGAAGAAAAGGAATTTGTTATTAATTCTTTGATAACAAACTTTAATTTGCTAAAAAATGATTATAACAAAATGTTTCTTGAGTATCAAAATGTAAAAGAGGTTTATGACAAGCTTCAATCATGTGAGAAAAACTTGTGGATGAAAATTTTGCATGATGAAAAAACGATTTCTATGCTCACTCATACGGTTGAAGATAAAAAAAATTGATATCAATGGACACGTGGATGACAAAGCGGAACTCAAAAGAGAACTTCAGTTTGACTAAAATTGAAGTTGAAAGAGTTGAAACAAAACTTAAAAGTTATTTTGCTTCTTAATATGTTTTGGATCATATTGTTCCAAAAGAGATTCCAAAATATCATGTTGTTCCGCCACCAATTTGGAGTTCTTATGTTCCAAAAGAACCTGAAGGATTTTATCACACCCCGCCAAGGCGAAAACATGGGCGCGTAACGTTGATGGATAATCATAGCCATTGATTAACGTGGTGATCCTACATGCGATGTTATGCTTGTATATGCCCACAAATATCTTCCCGAGTTTAATAACCTGAAAAACATACTTAACAGTCAACATAATGTTGGTGAGTTCATAGGTTTAAATGCATCATTAAACCTGTTGTTTTGAAAATATTGAGTTTCAAATGTTAAATATGAATAAAGCAAGTAATGATTTATCAAATATATGTTTTTCATGATTAAAACATTTATCAAAAGCTTATGTTTTCATGACAAAAACGTGTTTTAAAACTTGTTCATGTTTACGTAGATAAAACGTAGATTAAAAGTAATTTATGTCTTCGTTTTTAAAAATATACATTAAACACTTGTTTATGAAGTTGAAAACTTTGTTTGTTATGAGTGTGTTTTCCCGATGAACACGTTGTCGCAAAAAGTTTACGTTTACGAACTTAAAATCCCTTTTAGATATATAAGTGAGTGCATGCAATACAATATGATATATACAATAACCTGAACAAGATCGATAATCCTCTATAACTAGCTAAGAATACAAATTAATATATGAGAATGAGCCTATATTCAAACTCCAATCCATATATACGCCCGATAACCGTGCCATCACGGTGTGATTTATAGAATATATGTTCCCATTAACACGTTTGTTAGAGCGACTAACCATGAGTGGGGGATCAATCCCAATAGTACTACCCACATATTCCTCGGCTAAACCCATACTTAATGATTATAGAATATATTGATCCGAAGATCTTAAGGGCCTTGTGTAACTCATGCTCATGTAAAGATTCTATGTCTTGCTTACTAATTATCGTATTAGATAATTTTATGTAAAGTTGTCAAATAAGTTTATGCAACTTTACGAAATAAGTCTATTTAAAGTTATGAAATATGTTTATGCAAAGCTACTAAATAAGTTTATGAAATGTAATCATATAAGTTTATGAAAAGTTACTAAATAAGTTTATAAAAATTTACTAAGTCCATGCAAAGTTATCAAATAAGTTTAGTATGTTTCTCCCCTAGTTTGTAAAACAGCAAAAGAGAAAAGGGGTCGTGAAACTCACCTTCGCGTTAGTGAGTAATGCGTAAGAACTCTTGTTTGTAATTGTCTTACGTTCGTCCTAAGACAAGTACAGACTAACTTAAGGTCGGTTTGACATGCTAATTAAGTATGTTGGTTTATGCTATATGTTCGCTCAACACCTAGACTTACGAGATCATACGACTCATTATTGATACATTAATATTTGATGTAGTTCGTTTTATGAACATATAACTCCAACTGTGTACTTATCTTCAAAGTAAGGATAATAATTATATATGTCATCATGTTTATCTTTTTAAGTAAAGTACCAAGTTAAATACATAGTTTTATATCGTATAGTAAAAGATATATATATATATATATGTTTCATACACTTCATAAAATATCGAGTAGTTATATATATTAGTTACGCTTGTTCATATACATGTATTTATATAAATAAATATATTTTTATTTTAGAGCTGCGGTTTTAAATATTTACTTGTAGAAAACTATACTATAAAATTTATTTATGGAAAAAAGACCCTTCATATATAGTAAAAAGTGATATTCTACCAAATCATTCTAAATAAAACTTTTATGCTCAAGCTTTTATAAAAATTCTTTTATACACGAAACACTCTTTAAAAATAACGCGTAAGTCTTTTATAAATTTAAACATAAATTTAACATTAATAATAGTTATTATGTTCGTTAGAGTTGAGTTATTCAAAGATAACACACATTAATAAATCTAAGTCCTATAGTGTTAGAGCATTGCCTCTATAAGGGGACCCGGGGCACCGCGTGATGGAGCTTCCATCACGCGTGATGGGTTTTTGAACACCGCCGCCACTCCCTTATCAAGCTTGATGGAGGTTCTTTGCGTGATGGTCATCACGCGTTAAGTGGGTTTGAGTGATGGAACTCTCTCTCTATATATACATATATACACCCCAAATACACTCCTTTCACTCACACAAAAACCTATATGTATACATATGTGTGTATATATACTAAAACCTATCACACCACACCACCACTACCAAATTCCATCAAAATGTGATGGATTTGGGTTGGTGACGTGGCATAATTTGATTGGGTGGGGTGTGTGATGAGATTTCCACCACCCCTCCCCCCTAATATGTTTTAACTTATCTTTTACTAGATCTACATATTTATTAGTTAGCTCTTGTTACTTTTTACAATTGAGTGAACACTTATAGCACAAACTCTTAATCAAAAGTATATGATTGAGAGATTATGATGGATATATGCTCATTATGAGTGGATTTCTCCTAGAATGAAGCTAAAGAAAAGATCTTGAACATGAGCACCCCAAATGAACTTCAAGAACCTGAATGATTCTCCTAGCCCTTGGTTCTTCCTTCTTGCACTAATTACCCTATCTTGAATTTGATTATGTCATGGAGCTTGATTTGTAGGAGCAAAGAAAATGAGGTGTGTGTGTATGCTAGATGCAACCCGAACCAAGGGTTGGATGGTTTGTGTTTGGTCAAGAATAGGAGTAGGAGGATTAGAGTATTTTGCATTGGTGATGTACATGGAATGTGTTGCTTATTTAACCCCATATTTTATAACCTTAAGTATGATGGCCTAATATTTTAATATTAAAATTTATTGATTTGTATGTATTATTGTGTGTTTATACAAGGCGCTAATAGGAAAGTGAGAAAGGCTGGAATGGCTTGGTTAGATAGTAAAAATGGTATGGAATTGGGGATGCTTTATTTTATGTTGACTTATCCTTGTTGTTTTATAATACCATTTTATGTAATTATATAAAGGTGTGCCTTGCATGCATGCACACTTTGATTCTTTGGCTCTCAAGATAAGGGAGTGTGATACATAGACTCAATTATTTTATGTTTGTTTGTGTCATGTGAATAAAATATGTCTCCAAGGGGCATTTACCGAAGTTTTGTGTGGATTTATTCAAGGACTAGATAATAGTTATTAGATATACTCCCTTTATAACAAGTTTGTGTTACCAACATGAAAGGTAATGTAGGTAAAAGTTATATTTTTGTGCTTATCGTACCCATAGATGCATAATTTTTTTATTAGAAGTTTAATAACTTTATGGTTAGATTTAATTTTATAATTAGTCGAAATGTCGTTTCGTTCACATATGTTTGCTTACTAACCTATAAAGTATCGTTACATCCCGGACAAGGTTTAGAGTCGTTACTTATATACATATAAATATGTTGTGTCCTTTTCCTTTCAAATATAAAAGTATTATATTCGTACTTAAAATATAGTATCACCAATCATTGTGTCGGGTTTTCATGCGTGTGAAGCGGTAATGCATGAAATTTTACTAGACTAGGATTGACATGATGAGCTTACATGTATTTTATTACGCTTATGACTAACAATCGTGGTTAATTAATGTTAAGAATTAATCTAGATTTTATGGGTTGTCACAGATTTCTTAAGGCATTGAACGTGGTGTCTGATTCACCACAACATGATTATTCATGTGATGAGCAAGTTGTTCAGTCAGTTCATAGTTCTGAGTGTGCTAGTGAGATAGGTAAACAAGCTGCTGAATTTACGTTTCTTGAATCAGAAAATACATCTAAAGTAAGTGTTAAAATTGGTAATCAATTTGAGAAAACTAAACCCCAATCAAATGGTAAAATTGGTAGTACTAGTAGTCTGAATTCTAAATTTTTTAAAACCCGTTTTTATTATAAAATAAAGGGTATTGGTTTCAAAGAGGATAACAAAAGGTCGGTAAAATCACAAGATGGTTTTCAAAAGATTGTTTTTGTTAGAGGTGAGACCTATGAAGAAAAAAAGAGGCTATCTTTACAATGCAATCAAATGATGAGTTTTACAAACTTAAAGCTGAAAGAGAGAGTTAAGATAATTATGTTTATTCTGTTAACAAATTTATTGATAGGAGGAAGTGTTTCTATTGTAATGAAGAAGGACATTTGTTTTACTCGTGTCCTAAAAGATTTTCTCAAGAGGGTCAACATATGGTGAACAAAAAACCACATGTTAATGTTATTATGGTTAAATCTGCATCTCCACCAGTCAAGATTTTAAAAAGTGGTGTAGATAAGGAATACGTTAAAAAGATTTTTGAAGTGGTTGAAATTTCGAATGCTAAGAAAAATGATGGTTTTTATAAAAAGAAAAGTTATGTTGGTCAGAACTGGGTGGCAAAGGTAAAAAGTAATGAAAATGTTAAACCACCGAACGGACAAGTTGTTAATCCAATTGATAACCAAGTTGCTGAGTCTTAAAATGAAATTGTTAATCAAGTTGATGAACAAGTTGTTGGTTCATCGAGTTCATGTTCGTCTGATGATTCATTGTCTGATTATGAATATGATGATTTAGAGGATGTTTTAAATGAAAAAAATGAAACAACCCAGGACCAAGAAGGCTTGGGTTTCCAACAATTTCTTGTTTTTGAAGGGGCTTTCAAGATCCACTGACTCACGTTGGATAATGGATAGTGGAGCCTCTCGACACATGACTAGAACTCTCCATCTGCTAAAGAATGTTCAATCTATTCGTGGAGGGTATGTGAGATTTGCAGGAAATCAAGTAGGAAAAATTGTTGGAGAAGGGACATTATCAAATGGGAAAGTAATGTTCGAAAATGTGAATTACATCACGGAGCTTGAGAATAACTTATTGAGCATATCTCAAATTTGTACCAAAAGGCTTTTCAACACATTTTACAAATCAAGATTGTTTGACTCTTAAGCCTAGGTATAAAATTCCAGAAGAGTGGATCTTGATGAAAGCACCAAGAGAAAATGATCTTTATGTGCTTCACATGAATGTTGCATCATCGACTCAAGTCATTGTTTAGTGTTTCGTCACCGAAGCTTCTGAAAAGGAATATGTGTTATGGCATCGTGGCATGGGTCACACCAATGTTCGGAAAATGAACTACCTTGTTCATAATCAATTGGTTGAAGGAGTGAATGTTAAGGGTTTTCATTTGAGTTCTGAGTTTTTGAGTTGCAAGAAGGGTAAACAAAAGAAGAAGTCGCACCCGACAAAATCTGTCAGTTCAATCAACTTACTGGTTGAGATGGTACATATGGACTTATTTGGGCCTGTGAATGTTAAAAGTATCACTGGGGAATTTTATTGCTTGGTGGTCTCTGATGATTAATTACGTTTTTCATGGGTAATGTTTCTTGAATGGAAGGATGAAACTTTTGACAACTTGATGATTTTGTTCAAAAAGCTTGAGATGTGTTATTACTTGCCAATCCTAATAATTCGAAGCGACAATGGTACCGAGTTCAGAAACAACCATATGCTTCAATATTGTAATGAGCGGGGTATTCTTCATGAGTTTAGCGCTTCTTATACACCACACCAAAATGGTGTTGTTGAACGAAAGAACCATACTCTGATTGAAACAGCTAGGGAAATGATGGCGGATTCAAAATTACATGCGAGTGTCTAGTCTGAAGCTGTTGCCTCAGCTTGTTACACTCTTAACCGTGTCTTGACAGTAAAGAAGTATGGAAAAACATGTTTTGACCTAGTTTATAGACGTAAGCCTAATTTAAAGTGGCTTGAGCCATTTGGTTCTCAATGCACTATTCTGGATCTTGATGGAAAATTCGGTGCAAAGTATTTGGAAGGTTTCTTCGTGGGTTATGCTAGTCCATTAAAAAGTGTATTTTTACCTAGCATCAACCTTATTGTGAAAGTACAATATGTGGACTATCAAAGGCATGCTACTCCTATTCAAAGAAAAGGTGATTCTTGGTTGTTTGACTATGACAGCTTGTGGAGTTGTTTCTCATTTCCAGAAGAAGAAATCACTGATGAAATTGCCACACTGTTGTTTCAACAATATTTTGGTGAAGTTCTTCATGAAGACAGTGTTACACAAGACGTTCCAATCTTTAATTAAGATCTGATTCTTGATGTTGATGACCATGTTGATGATACTCCGGCTACACCTTCTTTTGATGATTATGGTGAAGATCATACTGATGTGATTGTGTCGTTGATTCAACCAACACCTGATCCTGTTAATTCTGAAACCATTTCTACTGAGTCTATGATTTCTGGTGAAAATGTCACGAACCTTCCTAATGATGTGATAGTTCATGATGAAGTTATGCCTTGAACTTTATCACATCATCCGGAAGAGAATATAATTGGAGATCTTAATTTTGGTGTTCGCACTAGAAGTCAGATTGACCAAAATCTTAGTTGTTGCTATTCTCAAGTCGCTCATCTTCAGAATCGGTTCTCATTTAAATGTTTCATTTCACAAATTAAACTGAATACATATAAATAAGCTTTGACTGAAGAGTGTTGGGTCATCATTTCTAGAAGAATTATTTGCAATTTGAGAAACTTGGGGTATGGAAACTTGTTGATCTACCAGATAATAAACGATGCATTAATACCAAGTGGGTTTTCAAGTGCAAAAGAGACGAAAATGGTATAATTGTCAGAAGCAAAGCTCGATTAGTGGTTCTTGGTTATAATCAAAGGGAAGGAATTGATTTTAACGACATTTATGCTCCCGTTTCTAGACTTGAGGCAATTAGAATTTTCTTAGCCTTTGAATCTTGGAAAGGATTCAATGTCTACCAATTGGATGTTAGGTCTGATTTCCTGAATGGTAAATTGGGTGAAGAAGTATTTGTAGGAAAACCACCGGGTTTTGTCGATCCGATTCACCAAAAACAAAGTGTACCTGCTCGACAAAGCTCTTCATCGTCTACATCAAGCACTGAGAGTTTGGTATGACACATTGTCTCAACATTTGTTAGAAAATAGTTTTGTTCGTGGCACTGTTGATTGTACACTCTTCACAAAGGAAGTGGATGGTCATTTGCCAATAGTCCAGGCCTATGTGAACGATATCATTTTTGGGTCAACAAGTTATGTATTGTGCAATGATTTTGAGGAGGTTATGAAGTTGAAATTCGAAATGAGCGCTATGGGAGAATTGAAGTTTTTCTTGGGATTGCAAGTCTATCAAGAGTCTGATGGAATTTTTTTTTTGACCAGGCAAAATATGTCAATGATATCCTTGAAAAATTCAACATGTTCGACCCATCGCCAAGTAGCAATCCTATAACTATTAATCATGGAATTGGTCCTGGTCGCACCGGGGAGAAGGTTGATGAAACATTCTACCGTTCTATGATTGGTTCCCTCATGTATCTTACTGCTTCTAGGCCAGACATTATGTATCCGATGTGTCTTTGTGCCCGATATCAATCCAGTCCAAGGGTCTCTCACCAAACGTTGGTGAAGCGTGTGACACTCGCCAATTTCAGGTTAACTCCGTTAATCCAAAATGTGTTAATTCAAAACTCAAGATCACACGAACCGTAACGCATATCTCATTACATTTAAATTAGGATTTAAATGACGCATGACAATCATTACACAAGTAGTCATTCGGAATTTTACCGAAACACACACGAGTCGACTCAAATCGTTAGTGAACAAACAATAAATATTTTAAACAAGTATTTGATAATTATGTGTTAAGTTTATGTATTACTTGGTGCTTACGTGTATAAAATTAATTATGAATGAAATAGACTAATTTGTGCTAGAAATGGGTGAACTATAAGGTTAGCGGGTGAAGTGTAACATGAGTTAATACTTAAAACAACTTATTACACAAACCTAATACCCCTCCCCCCTTGTGCGATCGCCCCCCCCCCCCCCTCTCTCTCTTTGTCGACCGTAAACCCACACACACACACATACAAAATACTTTTCAAGCTTGTTTGAAGGATTCAAGGGACTAGTTAGGTAAATAACAACTTCTTTAGCCATTCTATTGATTTAATTATATCCATGAACATGTTAATCAAAACCCTAAATCTTGAAATTGATGAGTAAAGATGAGTTAGGGTTTAGTTGTATGTTTGTTAATGAACACTAGTAATTGATAACTAGTTGTATTGTTATTGACTGTAATTACATGTTTCTTTGAAATTGAATCTTGGAGTAAAACCTAAATGTGCATGAAAAGTAAAATTGAGATGCATGGTTGGTGAATTATGGGTCTAGAGGATTGTCTGCACGGTTTTTAGAGCATAGGTTATTAGTTTGTTGAATTTTGGTGAAAACTGATGCTGGATAGATTCTTAATTGCATGTTTAAATGACTGTAACTCAATGTTAATTTTGTGTTTGGAAGTGATTATTGACTCTATGATGTAGTAGGTCGAGTCTAGTTTCTTAAGAGTTTGAGTTTGTAATTTTTGGATGTGTGAAAGTTAGTTTTTATTAATTTACAAATCTGTTGTGCAAGTCTGATTTAGGAAGCATGCTGGTAGGCTGTTTTCTAATTAGTGTATCTCATAAACAACAAAACCAATTGAGTTGATTCCACTTTTTGAAGTTAATAATTTGAGTTAGGAATCTGACCAACTGGCCTTGCATTAATTGGATTTGCCATGTAACGGGAATAACAAATAACGTTCTGTTGCGCATGATAATGGCTGCTATGTGTTACTGTGTTGTTTTGATCATTGTAAGAAAACCGTATGAGATAAAAATATAATAAAAATATTTTTAGAAACCTAACTCACGTGTGCTTCTGTGATGATTTTTGGTGATTTTATTGACTTGTTATGATCCATTAAATAGAGTAATTTTGTCGGGTTAAAATCTGTCTCGATAAATTAGCTGCTGAATTATTTGAGTTAACAAGTAAAGTGAATTGTTGATCAATGTTTGCTATGTGTTTGACTTATTTGTCCTTGTGGGAGATAGTACTAGTAATTTAAAATGGTAACACTTAACACTTAATACTTGTTCACACATGTAACTAATCACCAACGTGTTTGTCGAGTCGCACTTATTTCACAAAGTAACACGAACACATCTCATGCATAAGTTTTATGTGTCGAGTCTAGGGACTCACTCGTAGTTCAAATACTAAGAAATCTCATTTTTGTTTTTAGATCACTAGTGAGGATTTCTGTGACGCACACTTTTCTCGGATCTTTTTGTTAACTTCGCAAATAGTGAGTTTCACGGCCCCTTTTACTGTTTTAACGCTTTTATTAGGGAGAGATAATATACTCTAACGATTTAGATTTCGTTATTATTGTATATCACTTGTAAGGCTAAGTGGCAAACAAACCAACTAAGTGCTTCTTAACATCGAACCAGTTGATAATTGGATAATAGCGAGTCACCCTTGAGTAGAACTACTGGGTTTGACAAACCCCACCCAACTCTAAACTTGACTGTAGGTCGAGTGGGTGTTATTTGGCTAACACATTACCATGGTCGTGGTTGACAAGGTGGCAAGGCAATCGTACAAACAGTCAGCTTCGGTGTCGAACACTTAGTAATACATGCTTGGTAGGTTAGCTACCTATTGATATATAATTGACTTAACACTATCTGATAACGCTAAAATGCAAAATTTATGTAAACCTGTGAACTCACCAACCTTGTGTTGACACTTTTAGTATGTTTATCTCAGGTAGCCGAGGCAGGCGAGCGGTATAGGACATGCATCCACTAAACATTTATGCTTTGAACTTCTTTTGAGTTTTATCATGAAAACTGTGTTTTTAAGTCGCCCTGTATGGCACAACTATTTGCTTTACAATTTATGCTTCCGCATTTATACTTAAGACTTGAGGTCTTGGTTGTTTTTAAAACTTTAATTGTGGTGTTTGATATAACTAATGATTCCTATCCTGTAAGTTCACACCCTCTGACGGTAAAACTCCGTTAGTGGATTTTGAGGGTGTGACAAAGCGGATACTTCGGTATCTTTAGGGGTATCCTAGAGATGATGTATTTGAGTTGACAGCATTTTCTGATTCTGACTATGCTAGCTGCATGCTAAATGCCAAATCTACCACCACCGGCTGTCAAATATTTGGTAGTAGGTTGGTGACATGGCAGTGTAAGAAGCAGACGAATATATCGCTATCCACCTGTGAAGTCGAATATGTAGCCGTTTCTAACTGTTGTTCCCAGGTTTTGTCAATACAACAACAAATGCGCAACTACAGTTTGATTTTTCTTACTACTCCTATTATTGTAGATAATACTACTGCTATTTCCATAACTAAAAACCCGGTAAGTCACCAACAACAACACATATTGACATACGGTATTACTTCATCTGTGATTGTTATGAGAAGAAGTTGATTACCGTAGAAAAATTCACACTGACGAACAAAAAGCTGATCTTTTTACTAAAGCTTTCGATAAAAACAGATTTTTGTATATGTTGGGGCTTAGTGGTATAAAGTCTATGGGCGGTTAGAAGGTGAGTAATCCCGAGGTTATAGATTCCGACTTTTGAGTAATCGTTCACCAAGTTAATTTTTCTTTGTAAGTATTTTCTTTAAATGGTTTTTGATATTAGGGGGAGATATGGGTTGGAAAAATTAAAAAAATATTGTGATTTCAGTATGTATAGAGAAAAATCAAAAACATTCAAATATAACCTTTCGCTGAAAATTATGTCAGTTACACACATTTAAAGAACATATACTTGTATATGTTTGGTCCTGATATTTACTAGTAAATATTCAGGAGAGCCATTTATCAGAAAATGGAAAGTAACTGGGGTGTTTGGTAAAATCTAAAAACATTTGAAAAATTCTTAAAAGCCAAAAACATTGAAATATGTGAAAATACAAAAACAATGGAAAATTTCTTCTCAAAATGAAAACTGTGATGAAAGAACGGATTGATCAATATGATTCCTTGCTTAACTCACAAAAATATGTGTACTTACTCGTTCATAGTTTGATATATTTTGTCTTGTTTACATCTTTTCGTTCATAAACCAAAAAGATTTTATTTCTGACTTATTTTCGACTTTGGTGAAAGATGATTCGGGTCTAAATATACAAGAATCAAAATCAAGTGGTTGTTTCTGACAAAATTATTCAAAAATGGGATTTTAACTGAATTGATCGAGGTCATTAACTTTTTTAATTTCAAAATTTTAAAAATCAAATGGCAACTTGTTTCAAAATATTCAAAAGATTTATCAAGTTCATTTGCTTGGACTTGATCTGGATCGTATATGTGAAGGTTGTCGGATTTTAATGGTTTGAAAATCTCAAATGTATAAGTGGTTAAATCATACGGGCGTACAAGTTTATTTGATTTATACGGCGTATAAGTCAAGCACTCATACGAGCGTATATGTGTTCCATATATAAGGAGGTTATACGACCTAAGTTCTCATTATTGTTCAAACGTATACACTTCTTGAGAACTTACACGATGGTTCATTATTCGTCCGTATAACAGTGTGTATTTGATTTCTTGTTTTGCTTGTGGTTGATTCGCATGTGAAGGGTTTGTATATGTTTTCATATGGATTAGGTTTGTTTGTGATTAATGATGAGATTACGAACTTGTT
This sequence comes from Bidens hawaiensis, assembly GCF_021521415.1. NCBI lineage: Eukaryota > Viridiplantae > Streptophyta > Magnoliopsida > Asterales > Asteraceae > Bidens > Bidens hawaiensis. The sequence goes on along the minus strand of NW_027491824.1, from coordinate 5,347 downwards.
TGACCAAAAACCCATGTCCATTATTGTTTGATTTGATCAATTCATGTTTTTACCTAGGTTGGTATGTTGAACGCATAAGTATGATGAATACTTATGCGGCGTATAAGATCATCCTACTTATCCGTTCATATTCTTATCCGCTCATTGATCTTATACGAATGTTGAATCTTATACGGCTATGTACCATATACATATACGTATTGTACTTATATGTTGATGGGTTTACATGTTGAACTAGAATTATGCGGATAGACCTTATAAGTTAATAATGGACGTTATACGTTGTTATGTTATAAGTGTATACATGAATTTTATAAAAACTATTTTTAAAACATACTAACATGTTATATGATTGTTTGGTTGTGTATGTGCAAATGGTGAAAATTAGGGATTTCGATGCAAACCATAACATTTGTGCTTTTCTTGATGGTTCTGATGACAAGGTGGAACTGTTTCGAGTCATATTGCTATTCTTCGAGAGATCAAGGATATTTAAAAGAATCACTGCAAACACTGTAATAATCAAGGAGCAGGTTGCTGAATTTTGGAATAATACAAAACTTAAAGAGGAATGCATAAAGTCTTTGGTAAAAAAGAAGGAGATTACAGTTTATGAGCAAGTATTAAGAGATGTTTTCGAACTTGGAGACGAATCAACTGATCCTACGCCGTTTGATGAACGAATGGTGAAAGGTTGTTTGCTAAGGGTGGGGTACCAGAATGAGTTGGATAGAGGGTTCTTTCGGACTGGGTTATCAAGGCGTTATAAGTTTTTGGTGCATGATAGTACACTGCTTTGGGCACAGGAAGGGTGGATATGAAGGAATTCTTGATTACCAAATGTGCATTATGACTGCTTTAAGCTTGAACTTAAAGTATAACTTTTCAAAAGTTATCTTTAAGCACATGAAGCTTTATTTTGATAACAAATGGCTGATGTATCCGAGGTTTATTCAGATGATTATAGATCTTTGAATCCCGATTATGTCGCTCCTTCGAATAATCAGGGGAGAAATGATGATAGTGATTCTGACCGGGAAAATAGGAATGTGAGGATGCAAAGTTATGTTTCTTTAGGAGGAAAATGGTTTGTGAAAGCTGAGGATGCTGAAGCAGAAAGTTCTCAAAAGCTTAAGAAGAAACGTAAGCGTGCGGTTAAAACTGACGTTGTTACACCTCATGCTCCTATTACAGCTCAACAAGAACTAGTTATTGATAAATCTGTTGATGATGAAGAAACAGAGTATGATAATGAAGTTCCTAATATTGTATTAGATAATCCTCGAGAATGCATGATTTTCTTATGGAACGAAGAACAAATAAAAAGTCTAATGATGGCGATCAAACATATGTTCTTGAAGAAAGTCAACCTAAGAAGAAAAGACGTGTCAAGCATATGGTAAAGAGGTCTATGATTGATAGATGTTTGGTTGATGATCCGAAATATGAAGTTGTTCAAGGAACCTTTGTTGATAACACTCCAAAGGTGGTCAAAGCACCTGATTCTGATAAAGCACCTGAAATTGAGAAAACACCTGAGTTTGAGGTGAATTTAGATGATGTAATTGATCATTTGTTGATGACTCAAAAGTTTACACCAAAAGTTAATGAGTTTGTGCATCAAGAAATACCAAAAGCTGATCCCAAAGTTTCTCAAACATAGTATCCTAAAGTCTCGCAACAGTCATTTTCTGTAAATACATGGTCCGTCAAAAAATGATGTTGAGTTGTTGAAAGAAAGGTGGCAAATCAAGATGTGAAGATAAATAGTCTTGTTGATGAAAATCCTTGTTTACGAGCTGGTAACATCGAAATTAAGAAGAGGTTGGACAAAAGTTAACGTTAAAGGAAATTATCTGACGATTTGCTTGTGGAACAATTGAAATACTTTTTTATAATTGAGCATAAATTGGGTATACGTTTTAACTCCGAGGTTGATAGAGCTGAAGCTGGAAACAATATATTAGAAAGAGTATATGGTGGTGATATTGGTGTAGCTGAGGCATCTTTTCGTGTAGAATATGTCTTGGAAAAGGATGTTGATAAAGGAAAATCTAAAATCAAAGAGCCTATTATTGAAAACGTGGTTAAAGCTTTTGTACAAGCTGGTGAATCTAGTCATATGGATATACAATTTACTGAGCCAGTTTTGAGTGATGAGCCAATAGTTGTTGGACCTATCAAACAACTTATTCCAGTTGAGGATGATGTAAAGGTTGTTGAGGAGGAAGAAGAGGATAAAGAAGATGAGGAGATGTTAGAATTTGGTGATTCTGATCATGATGATTTTGATGACTTGGATGATGATGACACACCGCAAGGTGGTGCTGGTTCGGTAGCTAGTAAGGCCGAAAAGAAATTTGAATCTGTTGGTGATGATGTTCAAAAAGATGATCCACAACATAAATCAAAATCTAAAAGTGCACCGACGGATAAATCTGTGGAGGAATTAGAAGATTTGATTACTTATAATTTCTGTAACGATTCCGACGAAACCATATATGCCCTAACCGGTAGACAATAGTTACGTTATATTTAATGCCGGGTACATGAATTACCATAGTAATTATACGAGACTACATGGTTCACTGTATTGATTGTACGTGAATATATAATTCATCGTATTGAATATGCGATTAATCGATCGATAGTTATTGAAACCCGAACGAATCGAGGGTTCAATTATAGACGATATCTATAATATTTAGTGATTTTACGAAGCATTAATGCTTCGGGATAAGTAAAGTACGGCACAGAAAAAGAATTTTCGATTTAATTGTACGTCGGTACGTTAAATGAAACGTTTAATACCAAACCGAGCAAGATACAATCAATCAAGCCGAAAAAGATGCGCAATAATTAATAATATGATGTTTTAAGTTAATAAATGTCATGGTTTAAGTTTTTAAATCGGTTTTATATAAATTTCATTTTTAAGCCGAAAACGACCGTTTTAGCCTCGTTTTAAGCCGAATTAGACATTTAACCGAAAAACGAACTGAACCAGCTTATCCAAAACATTATCCGGATTTCCGAAATCCAAACATGTGGCTAAGAATAGAGAAGTGGGTCCCACCCCACCCCCTATCTAAACCGATCGGACCAAAGGGGATATCCCCAAGCCCTTTATTCTTTTTTTTACAAGCATTCAATCTCCTTCTTCAATTCTCTCCACAAGATCATCTAAAAACCCGAGTTTTTAGCAAGAAAACCGAGGTAAAAACCGAGTTATTTACGTGTTCATCTTCGTTTCTTGAGTTTATTTGCAAGAAAATGAGGTTTCAATGATGAAAACCGATTCTTGCATGATCACGTGATGTATACGGGTTATACAAGGGATCTTGGTCCAAGAAAGGAGTTGAACCAAAAACGAATTTTTACGGTTTAAACTTTAGTTTTGAAACAATAACCGAAACTATAGTGTAAGAGGCTTGATTGTGAGTGTAACTTGCTTGGTATTGTGGTATGTTGGTTGTAGGTTCTGTATTTAGTGGTAGATAAGGCGGAAAGACGAATGTGTAGCTTGTAGTGGCGGAAAACAAAAGGTATATTCGGTTTATGTTCGGTTATGAGTGTTTTGGGACAGATTGTGGTGCGTTTAGAGTTAGGTCATGAAATTTTACAAAGGTGTTAAATACATGAAAATATGAGTTCTGTGAATTTTTGGTAATTTTTGGACAAAGGATGAATATTTGGTGAATTTAATGCTCGGTTTTGGCTAAAAATGGTGAAAAATAGTTAAATATCATGAAAAATTTTGGAAAATTGCAGATAAGCTTTTAATATCATGTAAAAGTCACACACAAATTTTAGGTCAGTTGGAGAAGTCTAAGTAGGCTTTTCGGTTAAACGAGTTCTAGGGTTTTCTAGCTCGGTTTTAGTGAAAATGGCATGTAAAAAGAGATTTTGGTTCTGGAAAAATTACAGGGGATTATGTGGATGGCAGGGGACATCAGGAAAAATTTGGGATTTTTCTAAGGTCGTTTGGTATTTACGACATATTTAGTGCTTAAATGGTGTTTAAAAATAGATAAATAAATTTTAAATATAAAAATTAATTCTGGAAATATTTTTATAAAATTCCCCACTGTCAAAAAGTGATTTGTACAAAATTTCAAGATCCGAGACTAAACGGATAATTATTTGTGCTAAAAAGAAAATAAAAACAAACTTTTAAAGCTTAAAACGCGTAAACCGGTAAAGCTCGCCTAAACGAGCTGACTGGTGTATAAAAACCCTAAAAATGAACTATTTTCATATAACTGAGTTAAACAAGTAAAAATAAATCATCCGAAAATAATTCGGATGATTTGGGTAATTTTATCCGATAAAACAGTTTCCGGTGCACTAAAGACGGAAACGGATCCCGCGGCCAATCGGGGCGTCTAAACCGAGTTCTAATTTCACAACTTTAATCAAATTATCAGTCAACTACTATTTTCGGGTCGTGTGTGACAAAACTCATTTTGAAACGTAAAATCGAATATCCGTGCTAGGCACGCAAAACGGGGAAAACAAACTAGTAGTAATTTTGACTATTGAACTCTAAACGATATCACAATCTGAGTCCGGAGAAGTGTTTCTGGGTTAACATTGCCCCCGGAATGGGTACAGCACTGGGTTAACAGTGTCCCCAGATGTACTGGTTAACACGGTTAAAGATTATATAAACTATAATTGTATAATAACGATCGTAGGGATCATATTACAGATTGGACGTGTTAACTGATAATGATTGTTGTTACCTGCTTGCATGTGCTAAGGTGAGTTTCACGAGCCCCTTTTTCTGAATTGTTTTTAAATATTTTCCCGGGGCGGAAAGCATGATACTTTTGAAATGTTTAAGTACATACTGAACGCATGGATTTGCGTGTATTTATAAATATTTGATTGTACGGGAATCGTACGGAATGGGTACAGTACTGGGTTAACAGTGTCCCCAGATGTCCCTAGAAGTGTTTCTGGGTTAACATTGCCCCCGGAATGGGTACAGTACTGGGTTAACAGTGTCCCCAGATGTCCCTAGAAGTGTTTCTGGGTTAACATTGCCCCCAGGAATGGGTACAGTACTGGGTTAACAGTGTCCCCAGATGTCCCTAGAAGTGTTTCTGGGTTAACATTGCCCCCGGAATGGGTACTGTACTGGGTTAACAGTTTCCCCAGATGTCCTTAGAAGTGTTTCTGGGTTAACATTGCCCCCGGAACGGGTACAGTACTGGGTTAACAGAGGTTTCACTTGTGGGCTCAGCATAATTACATCGATAATATTATATTATGATATGGATTTATCATGGTTTACTCAAATTGTGAATCTCTCTCTTTTTTTTTTTTTTTTCCTTTTTTTTTT